>NC_056729.1:1383752598-1384123848 GCF_019279795.1 Protopterus annectens
CCAGGATCTTTAATATGAAAATGAGTCGGAAGTAAAAGAAGCAGTTGTTCCATTAAGTTGAAATTCTCAAGTCCTGCTTAGTGTATACTAATGAGGGCCAAGTTCTGAGTAGAAATTGGGAGCACGTGCTCTGAACTAACCAGTCCAGTTTTTAGGATGGAATGCCTGTTGCATTGTTTTTGAAGAGTGCGTGTTGTGTGTTAACAAGAGTTAAGAGCGTCTTGCACAGTGGACTACTCCATTGGACTAAAGTAAGAGTGCTGTTTGGCACAAGGGACCCTGGAGACGGGGCAAATTAAACAAAATGTGCATCTTTTTATACTTGTACACCAGCATTAAGCAGGACAAAGAAATCTCAGGTGGGAGATGCATAAAGCCGGTACTTGTGTAGCTGTCTTGGCATTAGTTGGTGGTTTCAAGATTCTGTCACTACTCAGTCACTGGCTTTATGTACCTCCCACCTAAAGAGTCTTTTGTCCTGCTTCCTGCCAGTGTACCTTTGCATTTTACCTGCAAGTATAAGTTTCTTGTAGGATAATGTGATGGTAGCATAGCACCTCTGTGTATTAATCAGTAAAGAGCAGGTTGTAAAAATACTTTGTTTATAGGCAGTGTCTGTAAGAGTTTAATGTATCGCGTGCTTGGGAAATATGCTTATGTTTCTACTTGTCGGTGTTGTCCAAGCCTTTTGTGTACTTGAGTCTGTTGCCAAGTCATTGGTTCTAAACTTCATATCATGCCTTAGGCCATTCTTAACCAAATCACTTTGCATATCTTCTCTGACCAAGTCTGTCAGCCCTTTCAGGATTTACTTTTTACCAGCAGAGAGCATACTTTCTGTTCCTTACAGCCTCCTTTGCCAGATAATAGACATTGAAATTTGATACCATGATGGCAGCTTTTCATCTGAGATTGCATTTTTTTATATTTGTTACCACCCTATAACCCACTCCAAGACCAAATTGTTAGTAGCATTTTGTGTGCTGTCAGAATTTTTTCTAAAAATTGTTTTAGGCCATGACTGCAGCCTTTTTTCTTGTTTATTTTTGCACTTGGATTCTCTGCATCACAGCACTGTACCTTTGCATTTTACCTTTTTAGAAGTTTCTTACGGAAACTGTTTAGAATGCTTATGTACTAGCTTTTATTTATAAAATCATTATAGGCGCATTTATTAAACAAAAAACCCTTTCATGCTTTCAGATGTAATTTATGACCCTGTTTGTCTATAGAAACTTTTTTTTTTTTTTTTCATAGGTTAGTACTAGGCTAATTGTTCTTGTGAGCCAGATTAAGCCTGGTCCGTTATCCCTTGTGAGACTCAAACCCTGCACTTTGTGTTTGTAAGGCAAACACCTTAACCATTAGGCCAAACTCCCAATTTATATTCAAGCAATTTCTCTGTCTGTTGTATAAGATCTTGTTTAATTGTTTCTCAGTATTCTAACCACTATATGCTGCATCAATTGTAAAACTCTGATTTTTACTCTCTTTTTTTTTTTTTTTTTTTTTTTTTTTTTTTATGTTCTATGCTCTTTGTACAAAATAGCTATGTTTATATAATTATTTTTTTTATAATTTTTTACTATGTATTTGGAGCTTTTCTCCCCGGGACTCCTCTGAAAACGGTCACCTTGTGTCCAGTCGGACTGACCCAGTAAACAAATGGAAAATAAAAGAAAATAAAATGTATGCACCTGAAGTGAAGCCATCCACTCCTGGATATGCAAGAATTTTCTTCTGTAACATTTTCAGTGATTTTACCTTTAGCAGAATTGGTAGTTGGGGTTTCATGTGTTGTATATTGCTTGGTGCATTGCTGAACTTTTACCATTTTGCTTTTTGAGTACTTGAACTTCCAGTGGGTGCTCACTGTGACAGCACTTGATAGTTTACAAGGTGCAAGTATCTTCCACATTTCCTTCTCCCTTTTTCGGATGCCTTTTCTAATTACGTTGTGGAAAGGTTCCATATTTGAGATGACTACATAAACCTTCTAGAGCTTCCCAAGATTGACGTTTCACAAGTTTATACCTGCATTGGCACTTTGCCTTGGAGAGTGATGCAGCATGAAGTGTTCACTGTCTTAAGTACTAGTGCTACGGTCTCGCTATTCACAAGATGAGACGAGCTTGAGGCCTGCGTCAACTTAAGGGAAGATGGAGGTTGGCCAGCTTTAGAACTCACAGGAGGGTCTCTTGTTTTATTCTGGTCAATGCTGGATCACTAGGAGGTAAAAAGATTTGCATTCCACACATTGGTCAGCCTTTCTTACTGTCTTTCTATGAGACCTTTACTTTTCTGTTAGTCTCTGATGGTGTTTTGGTCATTCACAAATTGTGAAATCTAAGGAAGGAGAATCAAGTTTACATTCATCTTTGGCTGACAGTGCGAGGTGCTTGAGAGATGCATCACGATGCCTGTCATCTTGGTGAGATGCAGCCGTTGTGGTATCCATACCTGGATTTCCTGTTTTGAATTTCATAGACCAAGTTGACGTAGTGCAAGTGGATTAATCCCTAGACTTGTCAAGGTCCTCCAACTAGGACTCTTTGATTCCTCTTAGAGTTCTTAAAGGGGAGTAGAGGCCAAGTGCCCCATTTCTACAGACATGACAGTCTGACAGTAGTGTGTGGTATGCACTCAAGGGGAAGCACAGGCTTGTGCCTTATGTGCAGAAAGGCAATGCATACTTGAGTCATTCTGGCCTTTTACATTCAGGGGAAAGAGGCGTGCCATTGGACTTGCACAGTCACAGCTCCAGTCCCCACCCGGAGCTTAGAGTAAGAAAATCCTCTATGGGCAGGGTCTCCATTAAATGAAGTGTTCTGGCCTGTTCACCACCTGAAAGAATGCAACCTGCCTCCTGCATTGTCTGGTTACAAAAGAGTTTTTTTTTTTTTGGGGGGGGGGGGTGAATGTAACACTTAGTTTTCTGGTTTTCACTATGCTTTGTCTCTTTATGGGGGCGTCGTGTCCCTATTAGTCATTTTAAGAAGCATGACCGCTTTTCATACCAGACTTCAAAATAAGACACAAAATTGCATCAGAGAATATCAGAAGCTCAGAGCTTCTGGGGATGTTGGTGGCCCCCATTCCTCAGCTCATGTAAATGGATTTGGTCACAGGCTTAGTAGCCTTTGTTCTGAACATAATTCAGTCCGGCTCTGCTCAGAAGATCGCTGTAGCTTGTGTGGGCAGTGTGGTCATTTATTTAATGTGTTTATATTTAATTTGTCTACCAGGGTAGTACACTGATCACAATAGACCATTTGCAGGCACATCCCAGGTGAAGTTCACAAGAAAATAAAATTTGCATAGTAGTCACAGAAGGTTCATAATTCCGTAGACAGTTGATGCAATATGTAAATAGGCTAGACAAAAAGCAATGTCAAAGGCAGTAAAGATCCCAGTAAGGCAAAAATTCCGTAAAACAAAAATATCAGTCCAGGACCAAACACAGCTTCAGATAAAAGCAGAGTTTAATAAAAGGTTAGCGCTTTCATGCTTCACTTGGCATGAAAGTGCTAACCTTTTATTAAACTCTGCTTTTATCTGAAGCTGTGTTTGGTCGTGGATTGATACTTTTGCAATAGATTAATTCACATTTGATTTGCTATTCCGTTAGTATTTATTTTGGTAGTAAATGTTTGAAGCACAGGTGAGAACAGAGGGCCAGAGGAGGAGTGTTGCAGGTGAGGAAGGAGTTAGATTGTGTCCAGTGGAAGAGTACTTTCAGTCAGATTTTTGATGGAGGTGTCTTTGAGTTGAGCTCTGAAAGTGGGGAAAAAGTGGAGACGACTTAGGTGAGAGGGGGAGTGTTTGCCAGAGTCTGTGTGCAAGAATGGTAGGTACAGTGCAGTTTGATTTGGGGTGTCTGGAGTGAAGGAACTAATTGGGAGAAGTTGCGGAGATTATAGAGGGTGGATTTATTATGGAGTTCAGCTGCAAGAGGTGGGAAGGCACCTGGTTGAAGTAGTTTTGGAAAGAACAGATCTGTGGAGTAGCTCAACTCTATAGGAGACTGGTAGCCAGTTGGCTACAGAGGTGAGCACAGGGGTCAGTATAGCTCGTCTAGGGTCAGTGTACTGTTTAGAAGGAACACGTTTGAATACATTACTGTGATCATTTTTTTTTCCCTTTCCTCACAATCTGACATTGGCTACATCTGCAGGTGGGGATTGTTTGGGGTTCAGGGAGGGATTCATAGATTTGTATAGGTCTGACAGCAGTTTGTGTAAAATGTTAGTGTGTTCTTTCAGTTTCATCCCAGTCTGACATCGGTGTGGTACACAGAAAATGGCCGTCTTTTTTTTTTTTGGGGGGGTAGGGATGGTTTAGATAAACAGTTGCCATATGAAATGAGTGTGCCCGTTTGTCATTATTCCTGTCTTGACAGCAGAGGGATACACAAAGATTGATATAATTTTGGGTTGGCGTATGGAGTATGTCACTATTTCCAGATATAATTTGTGTATCCTAGCAAGTAGTTGTTTTAGTTTATTATAAACTATTTGCCAGACACATTTTTTTTTGGGGTGGCTGAATTTCTTTCTTTGCTAGTGGCTTTTGTCAAGGCCATCAGTAGTTCAAAACATTAGAAAATTGCTCTAAAATGCACCTCGGAGCATCTTTACTCTCTACGATTTCTAGGGCCTCATAGGCCCCAAACTCCTGGTGTAATTTCTTTATTTGGTCCACAGTTGTTTATAGTACAGTATAGGCCACTTGGGATGCAATGAAAGGAAGCAGGAAAAAGCTAAGTTGAAGCGCAAGACTGTAATTTTCCCTTAGTTGTGACTTTTGTTCAGGCCATCATTGAATTGAAAAAGTTAGAGGGAAATCCATAAAATGCACTCTAGACACCCCATGTCCCTCACCCACCCGAATTAATTCAGTCATTTGCTTCATAGTTATGACAGTACTGTCCCAGTTGGGGCATGTTAGAAGAATGATGGAAAATGCTGGAGAGTAAGATAATATGTGAAAAAAAGTAAGGGAAATAAATCTAGATGGTATGGGTGGAGGAACTAGGTGGTTGTGTGGGTGGAGTAGTGGGCATTTGGGGGAGAGGGACCATGGAACCATTTGCTTAGGATGTCTTCACCTAAGGCCAGCCCTGACTGTTGCAAATTGGTGAAGTTCTGACTAGTTCATTTTAAATAAAATCTGTGGAGGCAGCCATGTCATAGCAAGTAGGTTTATTTGTACTGAGTAGGATATCAGCATCTTGGTAATTGGAAAAAAACAAATCTAAATATACCGGACTAAATGGCTAACTTATATACATGTAAAACCTCCACAGATTTTCTTGATCATGCTCACTGTTTCCTTCATATTGATCACTGCTGCAGTAACCTAATCTGTGTATGTTTTGCATAGGATGTAACAAAACTGCCAGCTTTCCAAAGCTCCAGGGCACATTCCAGTCGCCCAAACTATTGGCTTGAGCTTAAAACTGAAAGGTTTAGGCATTATGGCCTTCAGAACTTGCATACCACATGAGAGAGGCTGAACCCTGAGAGGACATTGTAGGAACAAAAACAAATGTCAATACTTTTCTATTTTTGTCATTTCATTGTATATATTTATCTAAAATAGCTGAGTGCATTGTTTTTATTTATTCAAAATTACTGAAAACCATCTCCTGTACTAAAGCTGGTTATTTATTTATTTTTTGCTCAAAAGCTGTAAGGTTTTTACCAGCCAGAGCCTTTTCTTTTTCTGGTTGATTTTCATATACTTCCTCCCTGTTTAATGCTGGCATACAGACTGTATAAATTACTAGCCAATCATTTTTGAGCATGTGTCAAGACAGGGTTTTGTACAAAGGATGACTGAATCATTGTAGTCTAGTACGTGACATCTAGGAGCAACTTATAATACTAGACTGTTGGACTGTAGCCCTGATAAATGAAAATTTATTTTGGCAATACATTTTTTTTTGTATTTCCTTTGTTTAAAACTAACCATCTTTCATTTTCTCTGGACTCAGAAATCTGCAGCTCAGTGGTCCAGGCTTCCAATTTCTATTTAAAAAAAAATCTATTTACTAGCTTGGGCTGTTTTTTTAAAACCGACCAACTATTTTACATAATCCCTAATAATTAAGGTGATTTATGCCTTTAAGTCCTTTTGCAGTTTCTGATTAGACAAAAATGTGGCTATATTGAGAGATTGTTGGGCCACTAGATAAAGAAGTAACAGTTTCTGTTTGGTTTGGGCTACCTCAGGTTTCAGGATTAAGTTTGAGTGAACAGTGAAAAGTGAACGAACCCTTTATGATAATCCAATGTTGTAAGCTGGGGAATACTTTAATACTCATGCTGTGTGTGGTATGCCTCTTGTGTTGAGGACTTTCTCAGTGGTGGTCTCCTTAACAGTGCCAGTACCACTTTCAGCCTACTTGCAGGACGGTGTGTATTTTTTATACAGTTTAATATTTTTATATGTGCATGTATTTTTTGTATAGCTAATATTTTGGTTTGTACTGTGAATGTGTGTGGCAGAGGTTGCAGTGTTGTAGCACTGTATTTGACAGCAGCAAGATGAAATGTTACTGTTGGCCATTTAATGTATTTATTCATTTGATAACTGGCAATTGAAGCAAACGAAAGTAAACAAAGTGGCTGGGATTTCTGGGTACATATGTATTTTTGCTCAAAGGGGGTGTGTGTGTGTGTGTGTGTGTGTGTGTGTGTGTGTGTGTGTGTGTGTGTGTGTGTGTGTGTGTGTGTGAGAGGAGTGAACTAAAATGTATAATTTTGGCCTTTTTGTTAATGTACGCATTAATTTGATCACAGAATCTTGGTATACCTAAGCAGTAAGCTGGCTGTAATTTGTAGGCACGTGTGTATGTGGGAAGGTTACAATGTACGTGCTTGGTAGCAGTAATGATGCATTACTGTGGCCGGTATTTATTAATTTATTTGTTAAGAATTGGACAAAAGTATTTACAGTCAAGGCCTTTGTAAGTCAGTAGACATGTGTGCATGGGGGTTGTATATATAGGATAACAGTGAGCTGAAATACATTACTGTGGCCTTTTTTGTCTCATGCTTAATTGCACAAAAACTACCACCATTCTCCCCCGTTTCCAAACAGTCCACCCATTTAACATAGCTTTGTTACAATAAATTAGACATGAAAAAATATAAAAACAGTGCAACTGTCCAAACTTTTCTCCTATCAGAATTTAGGTGATCTTGAAGTTCCCTTTGACTCATAATTACAGAAAATATTGATACTTGGTGAGTTATGCAGTTTTGAATTTCTTCCTTGACTTACCATTTGTCATTTACTGTGTAGGGTTCAATTGAGGTCTGTTTAATTTTTTTACCTCTGTTACATAATTTTCTGAGAGCAGTATTCTCACATCTTGAGTAATATTTTCTTCTCCAGTTTCCGTTTTTTTTTTTTTTGCCTTTTTTGCTACTGTAACAGTGACAGACTAGTGATGCCTGCATTGGTGAAATGTCCAAGTCAGAATCCATTTCACCCAGGGATAATGTTTTTGTCAACCCAGATTTCCCCGCCAAAATTTGGGATGGGCATCACTTGAATCTGGTGCTTGTAAAATATTTTAACTTGCAAAATTCCCAAAATGTGTCCCCCCAACTCCATTTGTTTGCTGCTGTTCATATTTAACAGCAGCCTTGTCTTGCTCTCAACATATGGTCGTCATGTTTCACTGTGGCAGTAATAACCTGGAATTTCTTTGCTGTGGAAGCCTTTGGCGAGCTCAGATGCTACCGACTTCCTCTCATCCAGGAGCAGCAGACTCCCTGTCCCAGACATCAGGGTATAAGGGTCGTCGGCTGAAGCCATGTTTTCAGTTCATTCTTGTCATCTGAGATAAAATTTCCAGTATTTAGTGTATGATGTTTGGTCTGTGCCAGTTAACTTCCCAAGATAAATGCCTCATTGATGAATAGTTTACTTTTTCATTTCATTGCTGTATTTGCTATTCTGTAAGAGAAGTACTTGAGTGTGGAAAGCATATTCTGCCTCAAGACTTCCATATATATTTTTTCCTAGGCCTGGAGCATTATGTGCTCAACTGGCCCTACTGTGCTTATTTCAGTAGTCACGCTATAAAATGTAGTGCCGAGTTGTTAGCTGACCATTTTAAACAAGGAAAGAGGGTGTCGGGGCATTCATGCAGTATGGCATCTCAAGCACATTAGGGTAACTGGTGACATCATTTGCTGTCTACCAGTCTTCCCAGACTCATGATTGTCAAAGGATAAGACACCTTCACAGTCCCCTTTGACTGAACCCATGGCTGAGGCCTCTACAAAGAGCCTTTTGGAGTCAGACATGCCAGCAGCTCTTCCTTGTCCACACAGGTAGAAGGACTTGGGGCAGTGGTTGGGTCCACTTCCAATGCTCGCACCAGGCTTTCCTAGGAGGATGGTGGCATCCCCCAGGTTAGAGGAGAGTCATCCTTGGACCAAGCCTAGGCCATGCCCTGGCTTCAGTACATCAGACACCACACCCAGACACAAGCCAGACTCAAAAAGGCTGCATCCAGCATGTCGCAGCCAAGCCCTTTTGGTTTCCAGTCTCACCAGGCCTCTCCGCAGGCTGTAGTCAAACTGGCTGAGGATCTCATGCACAGTGTAAGATCCTAGCAGCATAGCCCTGCCAAAACCCTTACAGGATCCTGTCCTGGAAAAAGAGTGACCTTCCCCCTGGACTCCACCAGTTCCTGTGACTCTGATAAAGATGAATTGGCATATGTTCACCAGGGTTTACCTTTGAAATCTTGAAAATCATGTCTATCAGCCCATTGGGTGAACCGAAATTCTGAATTATTGATGTCGAACGTCACGGAAGTTCGAAACTCAGCAAATCGAACATTCACTGAGTTTTGAACTCCGAACACACTATGTAATGCAGGGGGGCAAGCCCACCTGCGCCTTCCCGTACTTTAATATTCTAACTACGCGATTGCAGTACAGTAGGGAAAGGGTCCATTTCCCGATCCCCACTATAGTGCAATCTGCACCCAAAATGCCGATGAGTGAATGTCATTGTGCATTCGCTCATTGCACATTCGATGCATTTCTTTTTGTCTATACAAAAACTGGAAAACGTCCTTTCACACAGTCCAGTTTCACATATGTACACTGCGCACATAAAAAGGTAAACCGTTCACCAAATCTCCACTGGTTCTTATGCTTATTCAGAATCTGATGAAAATCTAGTCTGTTTCACCACTTGAAGACTTGACTTTTGGGAAGACACTCCATAAAATAAGTAAGTTCATTTGGGAAAATGAAGACCACCCTTTAATCCAAGAAAAGGGTAAGAGAATTTTTAAAACTCCTTGAGCACAAACCTCTTGTTGTTTTTGTACTAGAGGTAGTGGATAATTTCATACTTGACTCTCTTCTTGAACTTTTGCATATATTTCCAAGCAAAAGTCCTGAATTTCTTGTGCTTAGTTTTTTTTCTGAGTGTAACAAATCTGTTGTGTGTAATCTAGTAGTAGTGCAACAGCTCTAGCTATCTTCTCTCAGTTGGCCTTCTTGGGCCATCTCTCCCCCCCAAGCTAAGAAGAGAGCAAAGAAGAAAGAACTTCTCTTTTTCTTTCTTTAATGCTGCTTCAGATCTGTCCACCCAGCATATAATTGGCTAGCTACCATGATCCCCAAAGACAAGGATAAAGACAGGCATCAGAGGTCCAAACGCGACAAAAAGGATACAGACTATGACTCCTCTGATCAGGTTTCCATTTCCTCTGATTCTTCTCAGGACCAGGGATACTCTATAGACATTGTGGATGATGTGTTCTCTGAATCCAGCTATCTCCTGACTCTTTTGCCCCCCCCCCAGCCAAGCCAGATAGGTAAAAATACAGTGTTCTCTGACAGATTCCAGAGCGTTGAACAGGTGGGAAAACATACTCTGCAATGTGGTTTTGATTCTTTAGAGGCCTCTTAGTAGAGCCGCAGATACAGGTTCTATTCAAAAAAGACTTAAGGCAAAGTTATTGGATGCTCCTTTACAACATGATGCTCCTTTTAACATGATATCACCCAAGACAAATGGGTCCTGAATATTGTGTCTCTAGGTTACATTCCACTTTCATACCATTACCAAAGCCTAAGGAATGCCCAATGCCAGCACAAAATCAATGGGCAGAGGCACAAAAACAAATTCATCCCACGGACGGACATTTTTTCTGTGTTTTGTTCATTTTGAAATAAAACTATTTACTTACTCTGTTTAATTATCCAGAAATGGCTTATGCCATCATCTTCTGAAAAACCGTCGAAAAAAAGAAAGACAGAGACAGACCACATAGGTCCAAAGCTGCTGCCGACGCTTCCATTAAGCTAAGTCGCCAGTACTCAGTGAGGTGCTTTTGCAGCCCCTGATGCCTGCTATGTCAGATTTGCAGGCCTCTACTGAGACCCATTCTGAGTCCGGTATGCCACGAGATGCTTTGACCATGGAACCTGCGGATATCTCTACCTTGGATGGGTCCGGAGCTGCTGTGCAGGCACCAGCTTCTGAGGGTGTATTCAGGCCTGCCTACTTGCATTTCAAACATGCCATCTTCTTCAAGGCCTAAAACTTGACCCACGCCTAGAAAACCGACGTTCAAACCGCATGGTCAGGCCCATATGCCTAAAAAAACAAATAAGAATGGCTGAAATTATTACTTTAATTAGGGGAAGCCAGACTTCTCCCTCTTAAGAGACCTAGAACTGATTTTCCATCTGATTCTTCTGATCAGATTCTGAAATTTCTGTTTCTTCTGATGACCAGGATTTGCCCTCATCTACCTATGAGATTCTGATGCAGAGGAATCTGAGGACTCCATTCCCTCTGCTTCCCCTCCAGAAGTTTTTTCTCTTGGTAAAACCTTGCACACTCTCTCTCTTAGGGAGCATTTCCGCTGGGAAAGCCAGGATTACTCTGACTCCAAAAAGAGGCTTGGGGAATTCTTACTCCTACCTCATCACAAGCCTTTAGCTATCCCTCCTGTCCTGGACATTGTAGGTGATGCCTTCTTGGAATCTAGCCTGGCCCCAGACACTTTACTTCCGGCTCTCAGGAAACCTGACTGGTATTGCAGAGTACCTGACTCTCAAGTTCCTCTTCAAGAATCCTATTGTGGACCCAGAGACCATTTCCCAAGGGATCTAAAAGCATTAAGGCTACTACTGCCAAAAACCCTACCACCTCTGATAGAGATTCCAGGGCCTTGGACAGATGGGGTAAGAAGGTATACACTTCTGCTACTTTGGCCATAAGGGCTATAAACTGCCGTTTCGTATGTTAAAGTATCAGCAGCATATTATGGGACTACTTAAACAGAAAATGATGTTGATTCCTGACTGTGCTGAAAATAAAGAATTACAGGATTTAATGCATTCTGCTGAACAAGTTGGTAAACCTACTTTGCAATGTGGTTTTGACTCTTGAGAAGCATCTTGCAGGGAGGATGGCCACGGTGGTGCAGCGGTTAGCATTGCTGCCCCACAGCAAGAGATTCTCCGGTTTGATCCTCGGCTGGGGTGCCTTATGTGTGGAGTCTGCATGTCCTCCCTGTGGTCGCGTGGGTTTCCTCCAGGTGCTCTGGTTTCCTCCCACATCCCAAAGACATGCTGTAGGTTTATTGGACTCTCTAAATTGTGTGTGTGTGTGTGTGTGTGTGTGTGTGTGTGTGTGTGTGTGTGTGTGTGTGTGTGTGTGTGCCTTCTGTGGAAGGTTGGGTGCCGGGCTGGCAACTCGACACTGTAAAACTCCACTGCCAGTCATGAGCGGACAAGTGATCCGCTGTGGTGACCCCTAACCAAGAAAGGCCGGAAGAAGCATCTGCATCTTGCAGGGCTGCTGTCACTGGGTCTGACGTTCATCGTGTTACACTGCTGCAGTCATTACACTTGGGTTATCCTGCCGTCAGGCAGTTCCCCAGTCGGCCTGAGTTCCAAAGTCTTGGTCTGGCGTCTGTTGCTGTCGCCTCCTCCCTGACGTCAGTGCAACAGGGGTATAGAAGATGCAGCCGACACCATTTTCTCCAGTCTTTCTTGCCGCGCGGTGCCTGAAGCAAAAGCAGTTCGCAAGTGCCGGTCGGCCGACTCCTGAGATTTTCATTCCGAATCCAGAACCGAAGTCTTCTACAAAGCTAAGTACCCCGTTGGGGAAACTTTTTCTTGCCTCAGACCGATGTCAGTAAAAGTTAATAACTGTATTTCTTGTGGGAAGCAAATACCTCGTAAGGATTTCCATTCCTATTGTATCCCATGCCTAGGCCCAGACCACAACGTCACTGGTCTGTTTTGTGCTAGGTTTAACAAGCGCACTATTAAACGTCGGTTTGATTTTGCCCGACATTATTTTGGCAGAAAATTCAATTACACCATGCCGTCGGAACTTCCGACGACCGGAATACATAAAAAGCGCAGAGACATGGACAGGCATCAAGGCCCAAAACTGACTAAGCCTCTTCTAGGCCAGTCTCCGGTTTTCAGCGAGGCGCCTTCGCAGCCCCTGATGACCGCTTCTGCAGAACCACAGGCCGCCTCCGACTCCCACGTAGAGATGGCTGGGCCTTCGGACGCACAAGTTTTTCAGCCTACCGAAACTAACCCTTCAGAGGGATCCGGAGTAGCTGAGCAACCCGCAGCTTCAGAGGGTGTTTTCAGACCTACTCAGTTAAGCATTAAACCCTCTGCTAAGTCTAAGCCTCCTTTAAAAACAAAGAAACAAATACAGCATTCTCCAGGACAGGCCTCCATGCCTAAGAAACAAATGCTCAAAATGGCCGAAGACCTAATCACTCTGATCAGGGGGTCCCATCTCCCTTCTGATAAAAGGCCTAGACAGGATGCCGACTATGACTAATCCAACCAGGTGTCCATTTCTTCAGACTCATCCTCAGACCTAGGATATTCTTTACCCCCTTATGAGGATTCTGATGCTGAGGAATCCATTCCATCAGCCTCTCTCCACCTGAGGACTACTCCTTTGGGGAAACCTTATATACCATGCGGGAGCATTTCCACTGGGAAGGCCAGGATTACTCAGAATCCAAGAAAAGGCTCAGACTTCCTTTTACTACCTCAACACAGACCCCTTGCTATTCCGCCAGTGTTCGATATTGCGGATGATGTGTATACTGAATCCAGCTTAAATCCTGATTCCTTACCTCCATCCCCAGTTAAACCTGACGGATACTACAGAGTCCCTGACTCGCACAAATTTCTGTGTAAAAGCCCTGTTGCTGACCCTGAAACTATTTCTCAGGGACCCAAAGGTGTTAAGGCCTCATCAGCAAAGAATCCAGTTCCCTCTGACAGAGATTCCAGAGCATTGGACAGATGGGGAAAGAAAGTATATATGTCTGCAACTTTAGCAGTGAGAGCCTTAAATTGCCAGTTTCACAAGCTAAAATATCAGCAATTTTTGATGTCTCAGTTGAAATAAAAAATGCTTCCAGTTTCAGATCCTCCTAATTTTAAAGAAATGCAGGATTTAATGCATGCAGCTGAACAAGTGGGCAAACCTGCTTTGCAATGTGATTTTGATTCTTTAGAGGCCTTCTGTAGAGCAGCAGTTACAGGCTCTGTCATTAGAAGACATGCTTGGTTAAAAGAACATACGTTACCAGATCATGTTAAAGCAAAATTATTGGATGCACCTTTGCAGTAGGATGTGTTATTTGGAGTTAAGGCAGAAGAGGTGTTAAAGAAAATGGAGGATAAGGCAAAATCTATGCAAACAGTGAAGGATTTCTTACAGGTTCAGCCTCCTCGATTTTAGCAGAAATTGTCCAACAAAGAATTGGTCCTTTTCCAGTTAGACGGACCTCAAAGGGGCAGATACAGACGTCCAAGAGGTAGAGGTCAACCCACAAGGTCCTTACAGGTCTAGACAATGGGGCGCCATCAGGCCAGAAAGAAGGGGAAGACTGGCCCCAGCCATATAAAAAGCAGCCCCAATGACTTCCCACTAGAGCTGCCAAACGGCTCTCACTTGGCAGCCCCCTTGGGAGGAAAACTGGCACTTTTCTATCACAATTGGCATATGATCACCAAAGACAAATGGGTTCTCGACATTGTATCTCAAGGTTACAGGTTCCACTTTCACACTCTGCTAAGGTTAAAAGGAATGCCAAATCTGCCACCAAATTCAATGGGCAGAGGCTCAAAAACAAGTTACAGCACTCATGGACATGAGAGCTATTCAAAAGGTACCACCACAGGAGCAAGGACAAGGATTTTACTCAAGACTCTTTCTGCTTCCCAGAAAGGACAAAGCCTGGAGGCCCATTCTGGATCTTTCTTCTCTAAACACTTACCTGGATGTTCCGAAATTCAAAATGTTGACACTACAGCAGCTTCTTCCCATGCTGGGCAAGAAAGCTTGGCTCGTGACCTTGGACCTCAAGGAGGCATACCTGCATGTCCCTATCAGACAAAACTGCAGAAGATACCTCAGATTCATAGCTGGTTCAGTGCACTATCAATTCTCTGCACTGCCCTTTGGCTTATCTACTGTGCCCAGGGTCAGTGCCTGGCACCAGCATTTTGCAGACAGACAGGAATTCAAATTTATCCGTACCTGGACGACTGCCTGATTCAAGCAGAGAGCAAGGACATTCTTCTAAAGCATCTGGTGTTTGTAAAAAAGTTATTAAGTTGCCTGGGGTACACAGTAAACGAAAAGAAATCAAAACTAGTGCCCTCACGAGATAATATTCCTGGGTGCCAGCTTGAACACAACGGCCCAGATGGCTTATCTCACGCCAGACGAGCAAGGACAACTGACTCAGTACTTTCAATTGATGGCAACAAAGACCCAACTCCCTGCAAGAAAAATTCTGCAGGCCTTGGGTTACATGGCATCTTGCATACTGTGCTAATTCCATATGCCAGACTGCATATGAGGAAACTACAGTGGTACCTAAAGAGTATATGGTCTCAACACTGTCAAAGTTTGGAAACGGTTATACCACTAATTCCTTGCCTTCAACAGGAGTTTCGATGGTGGGTTCAATCTTGTCACCTCAACAAGGCACAGCCTTTTACTCAACCCACAGCCAGGCAAACGCTGACAACAGATGCATTGGATTACGCCTGGGGGGAGCACACTTGGCAGGAAAATGTATTCAGGGCAAGTGGCCCGCAGAACAAAGGCATCTTCACATCAATCAGAAAGAGATGCTAGCTGTACAAAATGCCCTTATAGCTTTCAAGGACCTGCTGCATCCAGGACAACTACTACTAAAGACAGACAACACCACAGTTATGTGGTACATAAGCAAGGGGGCACTCACTCCTACCCCCTCTGCAGACACGCCATGACCTTGTGGAACACGGCTCTAAACTATCAAGTTCACCTGCAAGCACAATTCCTGCCAGGAGACAAAAACACACTGGCAGACGACTTGAGCAGAAACATCATGGATCCCCACGAATGGGAATTGAATCCACAAATATTCAGAATGATAACACAGAAATGGTGGAGCCCGGACATAGATCTGTTTGCATCCCCAATGAACTGCCAGCTACAGAAATTCTGCACAAGGAGTTACCATCCACAAGCATGGAAAGTGGATGCCCTCTCATTCAGCTGGAAAAACCTACAAGGATACGCTTTCTCACCACTACCTCTCCTTCCAAAGGTACTCATAAAAGCCAGGCAAGAAAAGCCAAAGATGATCCTGATGGCACCAGACTGGCCACACCAACACTGGTACCCAATCTTAAAGAACTTAGCACGAGGACTACCCTGGATTTTGCCTCAAATCCCACATCTGCTGACTCAGCACAACAATCGGATACTTCGCAGCCAGCTAAAGACCTTAAACCTAGCTGCATGGAAGATTCCTTAGTCAAGCAAGCAATGCCTCTCTCCAAAGCTGTTATGGATGTCATTCTGGAGTACCAGGAAAGCCTATTCGGATAAATGGAAGAGAT
Organism: Protopterus annectens; assembly: GCF_019279795.1. Lineage (NCBI taxonomy): Eukaryota > Metazoa > Chordata > Ceratodontiformes > Protopteridae > Protopterus > Protopterus annectens. Next base: position 1,383,768,537 of record NC_056729.1, read on the forward strand.
TCTGTTCCTGGAACCAGGCTCACAGCCTTGACCCTCTTGTCCCAAACATTCCTCAGTTACTACAATATTTAACTGAGATGCTGGACAAAGGCCTCTCCTTTTCATCCATCAAGATCCATGCCTCTGCAATCTCTGCTCATTACAACACGGATCCACCAATTTTCTCTAATCCTTTGCTAAAACAGTACCTCAGAGGGGCTAAAAACATAATACCGCCCGTAGAGCACCCACGCCAACTTGGGACCTCAACTTTGTTTTGGAAAATAACTTTACCTCCTTTTGAGCCAGCTAACACAGCAGAATTAAAATATATCTCTTGGAAAACTGCTCTGCTCCTGGCAATAACATCAGCACGAAGAGTTTCAGAATTACAGGCACTAATGGCAGTGGAACCTTTCCTCATTTTCCACCAGGACAGGGTGTCTTTAAGAACTAACCCTACCTTTATGACAAAGGTGGTATCAAGTGTGGCTCTAAACCAAACTATTCACTTGCCAACTTTTTATCCAAAACCACAGAATAAAGGGGAGAGACTACTGCATTCTTTGGACATTCACAGGCAGTTACGCTTCTACTTGGGCAAAACCAAAGCTTTCAGAAAATCTGAGCAATTATTGGTAACACATGCTGCAGGAGCACAGGGAAAAGCCATTTCAAAACAAACTATTTCAAAATGGATAGGACATCGTATACGTTTCTGCTATACACACCATGGGAAACCTGTACCTAGCAGCATTAGATCTCTCTCCACCAGGGCAACAGCCACTTCAACTGCCTACCTCAGAGGAGTACCTACCAAGGATATTTTGGAAGCAGCAACATGGAGTTCTGTGCATACCTTCACCAAGCATTACCATCTGCCTCTATACTCTAAATCCAGAGCTAGCTTCGCCACTGCAGTGCTGCAGAGCCTTATAGCCACCCATGCCTTATAGAACCAGCCGCCCTACCTCAGCTTTGGGATTCTACCCAAGTGTAATGACTGCAGCAGTGTAACATGATGAACATAGTACAGTTTTGTACCTACCATAAATGTAGATGTTCGAGTGTATACACTGCTGTAGTCCAGGTTACCCTCCCTCCTTCCCCTCTTACTTGCTGGTACGTACCTATGTCTTCTACCCTTTACTGCCTATGGGGAGTATTTGCTGGTAACTGAAAGTTGCTGTTTGCTTTTCTTGTGTATGTTTTATTAGCAATTTGAATTGCCTACCTATTTGGGGGCACCTGACATCTGGGGCAAGAAAAACTGAAGAAAATGGCATCGGCTGCATCTTGTATACCCCTGTCACACTGACGTCGGGGAGGAGGCGACAGTAAACGACGCCTGACCAAGACTTTGGAACTCAGGCCAACTGGGGAACTGCCTGACGGCAGGATAACCCAAGTGTAATGACTGCAGCAGTGTATACACTCTAACATCTACATTTATGGTAGGTACAAAACTGTACTTTCTCAGAAGGCATGCTTGGCTTAAGGAGCAAAAATTTGCCAGATCATGTTAAAGCTAAATTACTGGATGCTCCCTTAAACCAAGACCGCCTGTTGGCAACAAAGCAGAAGTCGTCCTTAAAAAGATGGAGGAAAAAGCTGAATCTATGCAAACTGTTAAAGATTTCCTGCAAGTACAGCCTCCCAGATTTAGCAGGCATTGGCCTTCTAAGAATTGGTCCTTTCCTGTCTCTTCCAGGCCTTCAGTCCAAACCCAGGAACAACAGAGACCACCTAGACTACAGTCTCAAGGTACTCTCAGGCCTAAGCAGTGGGGGGCTCCCACTTCCAAAGCTGGAAGTAGTAAGACACCCCCCTATGGAAAACTGTCTCGGTGACTTAACCTTAAACCTTCCAAGCCCTGCTCAACTGCTTGCTCCCTTAAGGGGAAAGATCGCCCTGCATGTAAAAAACTGGGAACTCATTACCCAGGACAGATGGGTATTAAATGTAGTTTCCCAAGAATACAGATTCCACTTCCACACCTTACCAACCCCAAACGGTTGGCCAGACCTACCCCCAAATCAGTGGGCAGAGGCTCAATAGCAGGTTCTTGCTCTAAGTATCAGGGCTATTCAACCTGTCCCAGCAGAAGAAAGGGGACAAGGTTTTTCTCAAGACTTTTCCTGGTACCCAGAAAAGACAGCTCCTGGCGTCCTGTCCTAGACCTCTCTATTCTAAACACCTTTTTGGTAATTCCAAAATTGAAAATGCTAACACTTCAACAGCTGCTTCCTATGCTAGGCAAAGATGCCTGGTTGGCAACCTTAGACTTAAAGGAAGCTTAGCTGCACATTCCAGTAAGGGAGTCTTGCAGGAAATACCTACGATTCAGAGCAGGCTACATGCACTATCGGTTCTCTGCACTTCGCTTTGGCTTATCTACTGCGCCAAGGGTATTCACAAAGTGCATTGCTCCAGTCATTGCATTTTGCAGGCAAAGAAATATTCAAATATACCCATACCTGGACGATTGTCTAATTCGGGCAGAAAGCCAGGACATGCTACTAAATCGTCTGGCATTTGTAAAGAAACTTCTAACCTCACTGGGGTACACCATAAACGAAAAGAAATCTCATGTAGTACCCTGCCAAGAAATTGTATTCCTGGGACCAAGCTTGAACGCAACTTCCCAGATGGCTTACCTCACGCCAGAGAAACATGTTTATTTGACAGCCTACTTCAAACTACTGGCCACAGAGACCCAGCTATCTGCAAGGAAAATCCTGCAAGCCCTGGGGCTCATGTCCTCCTGCATTCTACTAATTCCGTATGCAAGACTGCGTATGAGGAAACTACAATGGTATCTAAAAAGCCTATGGTGTCAACATTCTCAGGACCTGGAATCAATGCTTCCCATCATTCCTTGCATAAAGACAGTTCCTTTGGTGGGCAGAAGCCTGCTACCACAACAAGGGGCCGCCATTCACTCTACCCCTTGCTGCCCAAATCCTAACAGACGCATCAGACTATGCATGGGGGGGCTCACTTGGCAGGGCAGTGCATTCAGAGCAAATGGAACCAGAGTCAGATGCACCTGCATATCAATCAAAAAGAAATGTTAGCTGTGCAGAATTCCCTGACCGCCTTCAAGGACCACATTCTTCCAGGACAATTATTGGTAAAGACTGACAACACCACTGTTATGTGGTACATAAACAAGCAGGGGGGAACCCACTCTTTTCCCCTCTGCAGACTAGCCATGGCTCTGTGGAACACGGCCTTGAGCTACCAAGTGCACCTACAAGCTCACTTCCTGCCAGGCAAGCTGAATTCACTGGTAGACCTAAGCAGAAATCTCATGGACCCACCCGAGTGGAAATTGGAACCAAAGATGTTCAGTATTTTGAGAAACAAATGGGGGAACCCAGAGATGGACCTGTTTGCCTCCCCTCAGAACTACCAATTGGACAAATTCTGCACACGGACTTCCCACAGTCAAGCTTGGAAAGTGGATGCCCTGCCTTCACCTGGGAAAGTCTCTCAGTTTATGCCTTTCCCCAGTTCTGCTAAAGATCAAACAGGATAAACCAAGGACAATACTGATTGCACCAGACTGGCCACACCCTCTCTTGCACAGTATGTCACTGCTGGAACCATGGCACCTGCCTCAGACCCCTTCCCTGCTGTCCCAGCAGGAGGACCAGATTCTGCACCCCCAGCTTCAAACCCTGAACATTGCAGCCTAGCTAATTCCCTTAGCTCTCCAATAGCATCCCTCAGTAAGCAGGTACTAGATGTCGTTCTGGAGGCAAGGAGGCCTAGTACTAGAAAGTCCTATGCTGAAAAGTGGAAAAGATACTGTTCCTGGAGCCAGACTCGGGATGGGCACAACAGTGCCCAGCTTACTGCATATTCTTCAATACTTAACAGAGGTGCTCCACAAGGGCCTTTCCTTTTAATCAATTACAATTCATGCCTTAGCCATTTCAGTACATTATAATACTGAGCCACCCCTCTTCTCTCTCCCCCTGCTGAAACAATTCCTCAGAGGGGCCAAAACTTTAAGACCACCCAGGAGAGCCCCTACTTTTGCCTGGGATCTTAACTTTGTATTGGAAAAGCTCACTCTACCTCCTTTTGAGCCAGCTGCAACTGCAGAGTTGAAATTCCTTTATTAGAAAACAGCCTTCCTTCTAGCCATCACTTCAGCAAGAAGAGTGTCTGAATTACAGGCCCTCATGGCAGTGGAGCCTTTCATCATATTCCATGCAGACAGGGTGTCCCTCAAGACCAGTCCTTCCTTTATGCCCAAGGTGGTATCCAGTGTGGCTCTTAATCAGGCCATTCATTTGCCAACCTTTTTTCCTAATCCACAGAACAAAGGAGAACTAATACTGCACTCTTTGGACTTGCACAGACGACTTAGATTTTATTTGGACAGGACTAAGCCTCTCAGAAAAACTGAACAGCTGCTAGTTGCCTTTGCTGCAGGGGCAGAGGGGAAGGCCATTTCAAAGCAAACCATTTCTAAGTGGATAGGCCATTGCATTCATTTCTGCTATAAGCACCATGGAAAAACCTACCCCACAAGGGGATAAGATCACATTCCACCAGGGCTGCATCTACCTCTACAGCCTTTCTCAGAGATGTCCCTACCAGGGACATCCTAGAAGCTGCTACCTGGAGCTCTGTACATACCTTCACCAAGCATTACCACTTGCCTATTTTTTCTAAATCCAGAGCTGGTTTTGCCACTGCAGTCTTGCAGGGCTTAATAGCTGGCCCTAATGCTCTAACTTCCTCTTCCCTTCCTTAGCTTTGGGAATCTACCCAAATGTAATGACTGCAACAGTGAAACACGAAGAACATAGTACAGTTGTGTACACTTGCCATAAATGGAGATGTTGGAGTGTTCATCGTTGCAGTCCTGGTTACCCTCCCTCCAGCCCCCTGACTTCTCTTGGCTGTACCTTTCTTCTTCTTTAGTGTATTTCAGCTTTCTGGTGTATTTGCTTTTTGTTGGAGGTGTAACTTTGTATAGAATTGCTTCTGACATCTGGGGCAAGAAAAACTGATGTAATGGCTTTGACTGCATACTTTATACCCCTGACGACCTGACGTCATGGAAGAAAAGACAGCATCTGATGCAGGGATCCAAGAGTTTGATATTCAGGCCAGCTGAGGGCTACCTGCAGGCAGATAACCCAAATGTAATGACTGCATAACACTCTAACATCTACATTTATGGTAAGTGTACACAACTGTACTTTCTGGTACTGTCCCATCTTTTTTTCTTTGCCAGGTAAATCTATCGTTTTTTTAATAAAGTTCCTCCAGAGGGCTAGGAGGATCTGTGCTCTTTGGGTAGATCTCGCTGTGAGTAATTGTCGTAAAACACTGCCATAATGTCCTATTTCTGTCGCCCTTTTCCACACTTCCAAGATGATGTCCACCCCCACCCCCGGATCCCTAACAGAAAATAACCAGTAGCTTCTTGTTGTCTTTGAATGTTCTGTCTGCAGCAATATGAATGTTCTGTCTGCAGCAATATAAATCTAAACTGGGCAGCTTCATAATATTTTAGTCAATGGAAACTCAGCCCCCCCCCCCCCATTCTTTTGCTTTGATCAGCCTGTCCCATGACATCCTGTGTTTTTCCCTTCAAAAATAAAATCTGTTATGGTTCTTAATACTTTTTAAATATTTCATGGGGTGCCACCAGGGAAAACTCTGGAGGACATAGAACCAGAAGAGCAGCGTAAAGTAGTTCATTGCCTAGACCTTTTGGTCCAACTCCAGCTGTAGCATTTCCTATCTCCCAGTATCTAATTTCATTATATTTAAATAGTTCACATACATCTTAGTTATTGAATTTTCTAACTATGGACCTATCCAGTCCCCTGAACATTTAATCCGTCCTTCCATCCATGCTAATGATTATCTAAGTTCAACTTCCATCTAGCTAACCATTCAAAATAAGACCGTTTTCAGTGTATTAACCTTTGAATCTTGTGAAGTTTCCATAATTTTGCAGGATTGTAAATGGTGCGTTTCTTTCCTGGGGTCTTCCATAAGTGCAGCTGTCTTGTGCCATGTTCCCACTGTCTCACATACCACTATCTCAAAATGCCCAATTGTTTTAGCCAAAGGCTTCAGGTACATAGCAGATTGGGAGATGTTGAACATTCTGTTCAGCCTAGTTGTATTGAATTCTCATGATTATCCTCCTTGAGTTTTAAGCTTTTGCAGTGGAGTCCTGATGGATAACAGATTAGTTTTTTGTTAAGTTTAGAACCTAATCCAAACTTCTCCAATAAAATTGGCAGATGAGTTCATTCCATCCTGTCTAATGCCTTTTTTGGCACTGAGGTTAACTAAAGCCACCTTTCTCTTTAGCTGATAGGCATGCTGTAGATTGAGGGCTGCTATCAGTATGTTGTTGAAAGTTTGTCTGTCCATTTTAAATCCTGTCTGGGCCTTACTAACCATGCAATTTCTGTGGTCAGTTTATGCACTGTAACTGCCATAAATATTTTATAGTCGTGATTTTAAATTGAGATTGGTCTGAGGCAGGCAGAACTTTATTCCATACTTGCCTTCTTTCAAGAGTTATCGGCCTGTGTCCAGAATATTTTTGTTTGCCTAGTGAATGTCACCTGCCTCCTTCCATAGTTATACCCGTAAAACATGCACACTGGGTGCTTGCTTCCCAGCCACTTATCTCATTCCTGAGGTGAAATGGAAACTAACAAACCAGCCACTTGTTCTCCTGTCAATTTTGAGGAGCTCTAACGTTTCTAAAAATTGGTTTGTCATCTTTCCCATCGCTAGTTACTTTTGGGTTTTATAAAGTGTCCAATAATACTGTCTAAATCTGTTTCTCTTGGGATTAGTACCTCTCCTTTTGCATCTGCAGATAGTAAATTAACTTTGCCATTGTATGCTGATTTCTTGGTGAATGTTTATAAATAAAAATATATCCCCTGCCTTATAGCATTCCTTTTTTTTTTAACCTAGTAACTTCACTATTGCATCACTTTTCATTTTAGGTATTTACTCTGAGAGATACTGCATTCTTTTAATTCTCATGCCTAACTGCTCTAGTCTCCCTTCATTCTTCAGTCATCCATTGTATAATTTTATCTTGGTAATGGTTGTACTTTTCAGTGTGACACATCGAGCTTTCCTTGCTTTCTTTTAATATCTGAAGCCCTTTTTATAGGAGGTGCCTTATCCAGATCTTCTAAATCTCTCTTGCGTCAAATATCCCGTTTATTTCCACTTTTTCTGCTTCTCTGCCTTTGGATCTGCAATTTTTCTGTATGTAGTGGTGTGCCTTACAGTATCATTGTTAAAAGTCGCAAAGTTTGTGTACTACAGTTGTATATGTCGCCTAGTCAGCCCTATGGCAGTATGTGTTCTCCCCATCAGTAAGTTAAACTGGACATTGTGTCTTTCTAAGTGGCCATATGTCCGAATGTGTCCCAACATTTTCCTTAATCTTGTTTTTTTTCTTTCTTTCCTAGGCCCTTGTTTAAATGTCTTTGAGACCACTACAATGTTCATCGTGTTACCCTGCTGCAGTCATCACACTTGGGTTATCCTGTTGTCAGGCGGTCCTGCAGTCGGCCGGATTTCCAAAGTCTTGGTCCAACGTCGGTTGCTGTCGCCTCATCCCTGACGTCAGTGCGCCAGGGGTACATATACTGCAACAGACGCCATTTTCTTCAGTCTTTCTTGCCGCGCGGTGCCCGAAGCAGAAGCAGTTCGCAAGTGCCGGTCGGCCGACTCCTGAGATTGTCTAATTCGAATTTCAGACCGAAGTCTTCTATAAAGCGAAGTACCCCGTTGGGGAAACTTTTCTTGCCTCAGACCGATGTCAGAAAAAGTTAACAATTGTATTTCTTGTGGGAAGCAAATGCCTCATAAGGATTTTCATTCTTATTGCATACCTTGCCTAGGCCCTGATCACGATGTCCCTTGTCGTTTTTGTGCTAGGTTTAATAAGCGTACTATTAAAAGACGATTTGATTTCGCACGACACTTTTTTGGTAGAAAATGTAACTATAACATGCCGTCAGAGCTACCGGCATGCACAAAAAGCGCAGGGACAGGGACAGACAGCCAAGGCCTAAACCCGATTCTGAGGCCTCGGTTGATCCGGTCTCAGGTTATCAGTGAGGCTCCGACGCAGCCCCTGACTACCGCAGTCCTGGAACCAGAGACTGCTACGGATATTTTGACTGAATTTACTAGGCCGACGCAGCCTTTTACTTCAGGCCCTTCCGACGATATACCTTCTAAGGACGTCGGTGCTTCTGAAACGCCATCAGTTTAAACGTTTTCTAAGTCTAAGACTCCTTCTAAAGCTAAACAGGCTACACTTCAGTCTCCTGTTCAAGGCCCTATGCCTAAGAAACAGATGCTCAAAATGGCTGAAGATTTGATTTCTCTCATCAGGGGTTCACAGCCTCCTCCTGACAAAAGGCCTAGACAAGAGGAAGTTTCTGCTTCTTCTGAGCAACTGTCTATTTCTTCGGATTCCTCTGAAGACCAAGACTCTTCCTACTCTCCTTACGAAGATTCTGATGCTGAGGACTCTATTCCCTCAGCTTCCCCTCCTGAAGACTACTCTTTTGGAGAAACTTTACACACTGAGGGAACATTTCCACTGGGAAGGTCAGGATTACTCTGATTCCAAGAAAAGGCTCAGTTTCTTTTACTCCCCCAACACAGACCTCTAGCCATCCCACCTGTTTTGGACATTGTGGATGATGTCTATTTAGAATCCAGTTTCAACCCAGACTTTCTACCTCATGCTCCGGCTACGCCTGACAGATACTGCAGAGTACCTGATTCCCACAAATTTCTGTACAAAAGCCCAGTAGCTGACCCACTAATTTCTTTACAAAAGCCCAGTAGCTGACCCAGAGACTATCTCCCAGGGTCCCAAAGGGGCTAAGGCTTCCATGGCTAAAAACCCAGTACCTTCTGAGAGGGACTCGAGCACTAGACACGTGGGGGAGAAAGGTTTACACCTCAGCCACATTAGCTGAGAGAGCACTAAATTGTCAATTTCATATGCTCAAGTATCAACAGTTTCTAATCTCTCAGTTAAATCAAAAGATAACCTCCCTTCCTCAACAATCTGAATTGAAAGAAGTACAGGATTTGTTGCACGCCACTGAGCAGGTGGGCAAACATACCTTACAATGTGGGTTTGATTCTTTGGAGGCCTCCTGCAGAGCAGCTGTCACTGGATCAGTTATACGTAGGCATGCCTGGTTAAAGGAACAAAGTCTACCTGATCATGTTAAAGCAAAACTACTGGATGCACCCTTACAGCAGGATGTTCTTTTTGGAGTTAAAGCAGAAGAAGTGCTAAAGAAAATGGAAGATAAGGTGAAATCAATGCAGACAGTCAAAGATTTCCTACAAGTACAACCCCCTCGCTTCAGCAGAAACTGGCCAACAAAAAATTGGTCCTTTCCAGCCACTGACAGACCTCAGAGGGGTAAATACAGGCGCCCAAGGGGCAGAGGACAACCACAAGCCCAGTATTAACCTCACCAATGGGGCACTCCAACCCAGAAAGGAGGAGAAGACAGGTCTCAACCCACCCGAAGGCAAACTCAATGACTTGCACCTCAACTGGCCAAACAAAGCTCTTTTGTCAGCCCCCTTGGGGGGAAAACTAGCACTTTTTGCAGACAACTGGCACATGGTCACAATGGACAAATGAGTCCTAGACATAATTTTACGAGGATACAGATTCCACTTTCACACCTTGCCAATGAAAAGAGGAATGCCAAACCTGCCACTAAATCAAAGGGCAGAGGCTCAAAAACAAATTACAGCTCTCATGGCCATGAGAGCCATTCAACGGGTACCGATTCAAGAGCAAGGCCAAGGATTTTACTCAAGGCTCTTCCTAGTACCCAGAAAGGACAATGCTTGGAGACCAATTCTGGACCTTTCAATTCTAAACACTTGCCTACAAGTCCCAAAATTCAAGATGCTAACACTACAGCAGCTACTTCCCATGTTGGGCAAGGAAGCATGGCTGGTAACGTTGGACCTCAAGGAGGCATACCTGCATGTCCCTATCAGACAAAGTTGCAGAAGATACCTCCGTTTTATTGCAGGTTCAACCCATTACCAATTCTCTGCACTGCCCTTTGGCTTATCTACTGCGCCCAGAGTTTTCACAAAATGCCTGGCACCAGTAATTGCGTACTGCAGACAAAGAGGAATTCAAATATATCCATACCTGGATGACTGCCTCATCCAAGCAGAAAGAAAAGACATTCTGTTACATCATCTGGCTTTTGTGAAGCATCTACTAAATTGTCTGGGGGTACACAGTAAATGAAAAGAAGTCAAAACTAGTACCCTCACAAAAAATGACATTCCTGGGTGCCAGCTTGGACACAATGGCCCAGAAGGCTTATCTTACACCAGACAGGCAACTACAACTGACTCAATATTTCAAGACGATGGCAACAAAGACCCAATTAACTACAAGAAAAATTCTGCAGGCTTTGGGCTTCATGGCATCTTGCATTCTGATAATACCATTTGCAAAACTGCATATGAGGAAATTACAGTGGTACCTAAAAAGTGTATGGTCTCAACACAGCCACAGCTTGGACACGGTGATATCTCTCATTCCCTGCCTTCAACAGGAATTTCTATGGTGGGCACAGGCATGTCACCTCAACAAGGGTCAGCCTTTCACCTTGCCCCCAACCAGGCAAACTATCACAACAGACGCTTCAGACTATGCCTGGGGGGCACACATGGCAGGGCAATGCATTCAAGGCCTATGGACTGCAGAACAAAGAAAACAGCACATAAATCAGAGATGCTAGCGGTACAGAAAGCTCTGACAGCCTTCAAGGATCTACTACATCCAGGACAACTTGCAATAAAGACGGACAACACCACAGTAATGTGGTACATAAACAAGGGGGTACACATTCCTTTGCAGGCAAGCAATAATCTTATGGAACACAGCTTTGGCCTACCAAGTCCAGTTACAAGCTCAATTCCTGCCAGGACAGAAAAACACATTGGCAGATGACCTAAGCAGAAAAATCAAAGATCCCCACGAGTGGAAGCTAGACCCACAAATATTTACAATGATGACCCAAAAATGGGGCCTACCAAATATAGACCTATTTGCCAGTCCTCAAAACTACCAACTGACAAAATTTTGTGCAAGGACATTCCACCATCAAGCTTGGAAAGTGGACGCTCTCTCCTTCAGTTGGAAAAACCTGACCGCATAGGCCTTTCCTCCATTACCTCTTCTCACAAAGGTCATTTTGAAAGTCAAAAAGGAGAAACCTCGACTGATTCTCATAGCCCCAGACTGGCCACGCCAGCACTGGTACCTGCTATTGAAGAATATGGCTCACAACCCACCATGGATATTACCTCAAATACCTCATTTGCTCATACAGCAAAACAAACAGATTCTACACAGCCAGCTAAAAACCTTAAACCTGGCTGCATGGCAAATCTTTTAAACATCCAACCAGCCCCTCTTTCACAAGCAGTTCTGGATGTTATTCTGGAAGCCAGGAGGCCAAGCTCCAGGAAGGCTTACTCGGACAAATGGAAAAGGTTTTCTGCCTGGAACCAAGCTAAAGGCCAAGACACAACTCAGCCTCATATGCCTCACATTCTGCAGTATTTAGCAGAGATGTTGCACAAAGGACTTTCCTTCTCCTCAATTAAAATCCATGCTTCAGCTATTTCAGCTCACTACGACACAAATCCACCTTTATTTTCACATCCTCTTCTAAAGCAGTTCCTCGGAGGGGCAAAAAACATTAGACCACCTAGAAGAGCTCCTACACCAACATGGGACCTCAACTTTGTTCTGGAAAAACATTACCTCCCTTTGAACCAGCTTTCTCTGCAGACCTTCAGTTCCTATCTTGGAAGACTGACCTGCTCCTGGCAATAAATGTAACAATGCTCTCATTACTTTAAACTCTTAAAACCTGGAGGGAACTACACTGACACTGATGTAGGGTTAAACCCATTGAGTCCCTTTCGCAACTATAGATCTTCCTTCTGGATCCTCTAATTGATCTTTTAATTGAAATGGGCAGATGTTCTTCATGTTTGTGTTGCAGTCATCACATTTGGGTTATCCCTGCCAGGGTAGCCCTCGGCCAGCCCAAATGCCTAAGGCTTAATATTTCTGCGTCTGTTGCTGTCGCTTCAGGATTGACGTCAGGTTGTCAGTAATATAATGTAAGGCAGCCGACGCGATTACATCAGTCTTTCTTGCCGTGGAGCCCGAAGCAGAATCAGTTCGCAGGAGTGCCGGTCGGCCACTACCCAAGTTTCCTCTACCAAATTGAAGTTGAAGTCTTCTAAAGCCAAGTACCCCATTGGGGATCCTTTTTTCTTGCACTAACTGATGTCAGAAAAAGTTAATAATTGTCTCGCCTATGGAAAGCAAATACCACACCTAGACTTTCATTTTTACTGCGTCACTTTATTTAGGCCCAGACCACGACGTCCCCTGTTGTTGCTTCTGTGCTTTGTTCAATGCCAAAACTGTCTGTCGTTGGACACTTTATTGTAGCTAGATATTTCGCTTACAGTCTAATTCAGATATGGCTTCTGTAAGCCATCAGACAGCAGATCTTCCGAAAAAAAGTAAAGATAACGACAGAGACAGACCGCACCGGTCCAAACCTACCGATGACACTTCCGTTAAGCTAGTAGTCGGTTCTCCTGTCCTCAGTGAGGTGTTTTCCTGCTTCTGTGGATACTCAGGCCGCCACCAAGACCCCTTCGGAGTCGGGTATACCACAAAACTCTTCTTCGACTAAGGATCTTGCAGTCTCTACCTTGGATGGGTCCAGAACCGCTGAGCAGGCACTGGCTGCTGAGGAAATCCTTTGCACTACCGATTCTCGACACAGTTCATGTTTCACTATTGCAGTCATCACACTTGGGTTGTCTGCCTGCAGGTAGCCCTCTGTCGGCCGGAATGCCAGAGACTTAGTATTTCTGCGTCAGTTGCTGTCACTCCAGGAGTGACGTCAGGGCATCAGGGGTATAAAAACAGGCAGCCAATGCCATTACGTCAGTCTTTCTTGCCGAGGTAGCAGAAGCAGTTTGCTCGAGTGCCGGTCGGCTGCTACCTGAAGTTTCGTTTCCGAATTCAATTATCCTGAAGTCTTCTAAAGCTAAGTACCCCGTTGGGGATGCTTTTTTCTTGCTCTAACTGATGTCAGAAAAAGTTAATTGTCTTGTGTGTGGAAAGCTAATACCACACCGAGATTTCCATTCTTACTGCGTCACCTGTTTAGGCCCAGACCACGACATACCTCGCTGTCTGTTTTGTGCCTTGTTCAGTGCCCGAACTATTCGTCGTCAGGCCCATATTGTCGCTAAATACTTTCATTCTCTATCTCCGTATTCTGAAATGGCTTTGGTAAGCCATCCGACTAGCGATATTCCGATTTTAAAAGTAAGGATAAAGACCGAGACAGACTGCACAGGTCCAAAGCTGCCGATTGACGCTTCCATAAGCTAGTCGTCAGTTCACCGGTACTCAGGGAGGTGCTTTCGCAGCCCCTAATGCCCGCTTCAGTGGATTTGCAGGCCTCTACCGAGACCCGTTCAGAGTCCGGCATGTCGTAAGACTCTCCAACTACAGAACCTGCGGATGTCTCTACCTTGGATGGGTCCGGAGCTGCTGAGCAGGCACCAGCTTCTGAGGAAGTTCTCGCACTACCAATGTTTGACACAAACCAACTTTCGCGTCTCCATTTCTGTCTAAAACTACTGAGTTTCTAAGGCCAAGAGTATGTGCTACGCCTAAAAAAAGACTACCAAAGCTCATGCACCTGCTCCCTTGCCACAACAGCAAATGCTTAAAATGGCAGAAGACCTTATTATGCTCAGCCTTCCCCTGCTAAGAAAGACATGTCCCCAGCAGCTTCAGCAGACCAAAAGTCCGACTCTGAGGTATCTGATTATGAAGACATGCCCTTATCTGCTTATGAGGATTCAGATGCAGAGAAATCCATTCCCTCTGCTTCTCCTCCAGGGGATTTTTCTTTTGGTGAAACCTTACATACTTTTAAGAGAGCTTTTCCACTGGGAATGCCAAGACTATCCTCAGTCCAAAAAGAGAGCATTTCCACTGGGAATGCCAAGACTATCCTGTCTCCAAAAAGAGAGACTGTGAATTTCTAGATTTGCCACAATATAGGTCTTTAGCAATACCCTAAGTCCTGGATGTTTTGGTTGAGGTCTTTTTGGAATCCAGTTTAACTCCTGATACTTTATCCCCTGCTCCTAGGAAACCAGATGGGTACTACAGAGTACCTGCCTCTCTCTCAAATCCCTTTTCAAAAATCCTACTGCTGACCCAGTGGTAATCTCCCAGGGGCCTAAAGATGTCAAAGCAACTACAGCTAAGAACCCCCACCCCTTCGGACAGGGATTCCTGAGGTTTGGACAGATGGGGGTAAGAAAGTATATACCTCTGCAACTTGCCATTAGGGCTTTGAATTGTCAGCTTCACATGCTGAAGTACCAACAACATGTTATGGAACTTACTGAGCAAAAAATAGCTACCTTTACACACTGTGCAGAAAATAAAGAATTGCAAGAGCTTATGCATTCTGCAAGCCAAGTCAACAAGCATACATTGCAGCGTGGCTTTGACACCCTAGAAGCATCTTGCAGGGCGGCAGTCGCTGGTTCTGTAGTGAGAAGGCATGCTTGGCTTAAGGAACAGACCTTGCCAGACCATATCAAATCAAAGTTATTAGACGCTCCTTTGAACAAGGACAATGTTTGGCACCAAAGCAGAAGAGGTTCTTAAAAAGATGGAAGAAAAAGCTAAATCTATGCAGACAAAGAATTCTTGCAAGTACAGCCTCCTAGATTCAGTAGACATTGCCCCTCAAAACATTGGTCCTTTCCAGCCCACTCAAGGCCTTCTCAAACTAGACCCGGGGGAAACAGACCCCCCCCCCCCAGACTACAGTCTCAGGGTATGCAGAGATCTAAGCAATGGAGTGCCTCCACCTCTAAAGCAGGGAGTGCTAAGCCACCCCCTTACGGAAAGAATTCCAAATGACTTTTCTCAAATCCACTCCCCACCTCTGCCCAGCTGCTTGTGTCCCTAGGAGGAAAGCTTGCCCTTCATGCACAAAACTGGATTTCCATCACCAACGACCGATGGGTCCTCAACATTGTATTCTAGGGGTACAAATTATACTTCCATTCACTGCCAACCCCAAAAGGCTTCCCAGACCTTCCTCCAAACCAGTGGGCAGAGGCACAAAGACAAGTTCAATCCATGCTCTCTATAAGGGCAATTTACCCTATTCCGGTGGAACAGATAGGTCAAGGATTCTATTCAGATTCTTCCTGGTACCCAAAAAAGAGGGCACTTGGCGCCCAATCCTAGATCTTTCAATTCTCAACACCTTCCTGGTGGTACCAAAATTCAAAATGCTCACCCTGCAGCAGCTTCTACCTATGCTAGCCAAAGACGCCTGGTTAGTCACCTTAGACTTAAAAGAAGCCTATCTGCACATCCCTGTAATGGGGTCATGCAGGAAATATCTACGCTTCAGGGCAAGGATCTATGCATTATCAGTTCTCTGCACTTCCCTTTGGCTTATCCACTGCTCCCAGAGTATTCACAAAATGCCTGGCTCCAGCCATTGCTTACTGCAGACAGAGAAATATTAAAATTTACCCATACTTGGACAACTGCCTGATTCAGGCAGACAGTCAGGAAATGCTGTTGTAGCATCTGACATTTTGTAAAAATCTTCTAACCTCCCTGGGATACACCATCACGAAAATAAATCAAAACTAGTCCCCAGTCAAAAGATTGTATTTCCGGGAGCAAGCTTGGACACAGCATCCCAGATGGCATTCCTCACTCCAGAAAAACAAGCTTATCTGACAGACTATTTTACTCCATGGCCACCAGATCCCAGCTATCCACAAGGAAAATCCTGCAGGCCCTAGGGTTCATGACCTCCTGCATCCTACTAATTCCATATGCCAGACTGCATATGAGGAAACTTCAGTGGTACTTAAGTCTTTGGTGCCAACATTATCAGGACCTGGAAACTGTCATTCCCATCATATCCTGTCTTAAGAACAGAGTTTCTTTGGTGGGCAGCAGCATGCAACCACAGCACTTTACTCAACACTACGCTGCCCGACCCTAACCACAGACTTATCAGACTATGCATGGGGGGCACACATGGATGGCAAATGCATTCAGGGCCACTGGAGCCCAAGTCAAATTCATCTGCACGTTATCCAAAAAGAGATGCTAGCTGTGCAGCATGATCTGACAGCTTTCAGATCCCTACACTCACCAGGACACTCGCTAATAACAGACAACACCACAGTTATGTGGTACATCAACAAGCAGGAGGGAACCCACTCTTACCCATACTGCAGGCTAGCCATGACCCTGTGGAACACTGCCTTGGACATGCAGGTCCATCTGCAAGCTCAATTCCTGCCAGGCAAACAAAACTCAACTGGCATATGACTTGAGCAGAAACTTCCTCGACCCACACGAGTGGCATTTAGAGCCCAGCACCTTCAACCTTCTGATTCAGAAATGGGGGACCTCAGAGGTGGATCTCTTTGCCACCCCTTGCAACCACCAGCTCAACAAATTCTGCACCAGGACACCTCACAGCAGGGCCTGGAAAGTGGACTCCATATCCTTCCAGTGGATAAATCTTTGTCTGTCTTTACCCCTCTGCCCCTTCTCTCGAGTGTTGCTCAAGGTAAGACAGAACAGGCTAAGGACAATTCTGATTGCCCCAGACTGGCCATGCCAGCACTGGTAACCATTCCACCGCAGCCTGTCACCAGTGCCACCCTGGCACCTACACCAGAACCCAACCCTGCTCTCTCAGCAGGGAGGACAGATCTTGCATCCGCAACTGCAAACCCTAGCCTGGCTTATTCCTTGAATTCTCCCCCAGTAACCAGCTTAAGCAAGCAGGTGCTGGACATCATTCTTGAAGCCAGAAGACCCAGTACAAGGAAAGCATATGCTGATAAGTGGAAAAGGTACTGCTCCTGGAGTCGGTCTAAAGGAGAAGACAATACGCTGCCCTCACGGTCTCTAATCCTGGATTAGTTAGCAGATCTACTCCACAGAGGCCTATTCTCTTCTATTAAGATCCATGCCTCTGCCATTTTGGTTCATTATACCACTGAGCCACCTCTCTTCTCTCACCCTCTTATCAAACAGTTCTTGAGAGGAGCAAACAACTTAAGGCTGCCAAGGAGAGCACCCACCCCTGCTTGGGACCTTAACTTTGTACTGGAAAGCTCATGCTACCACCTTTGAGCCTGCAGCATCAGCAGAGTTAAACTTCCTCTTGGAAAACCGCCTTCTGGTCATCACTTCAGCTAGAAGAGTGTCTGAGCTACAAGCACTTATGGCTGTGGAACCCTTCATTATTTTCCATGCTGACAGGGTTTCCCTCAGGACTAACCCTTCCTTTTATGCCTAAAGTGATGTCCAGTGTGGCTCTCAACCAATCTGTCCATTTGCCAACTTTCTTTCCTAATCCTCAAAATAAAGGGGAAAGGATCCTATACTCCTTGGACGTGCACAAACAGCTCAGATTCTGCCTTGATGGGACTAAGCTCTTCAGGAAATCTGACCAGTTACTAGACAACTTTGCACCAGGGGCAGAGACCAAGGATGTTTCAAAACAACCCATTTCCAAATGGATAGCACACTGCATCCATTTCTGCTACAAGCACCATGGGAAATGCATTCCACTAGGGCAAATTCTACCTCTACAGCATTCCTCAGGGGAGTCCCTACCAGGGACATCCTGGAAGCTGCTACCTGGAGTTCTATACACACCTTCACCAAGCATTACCACCTGCCTATCTTTTCCAAATCTAGGGCGGGTTTAAGATGGAAGAAAAAGCAAAATCTATGCAGTCAGTTAAGGATTCCTTACAGGTCCAGCCACCCAGGTTCAGCAGGCATTGTCCCACCAAGCACTGGTCCTTTCCTGCTCCCACTAAGCCCCCCCCCCCCAGACAGCAGCCACAGGGAATGCAGAGAGCTAAGCAGTGGACTACCTCCACTTCAAAACTAGGAAGTTCTAAGCCACCCCCTTATGGTAATAACTTGAAATGACTCTCCTCCCTCTGCCCACCTTCACTTACCCCCAGGAGGAAAACTCTTTCCTTTCACGCAAGCACCTGGGCCACTATTACCAACAACCACTGGGTTCTCAACATAGTGTCTCAGGGATACAAACTTTCCTTCCACACCCTTCCAACCCCGAAATGGTTCCCAGATCTACCTCCAAACCAGTGGGCAGAGGCTCAAAAGCAAATCCTTTTCCTGCTTCTATGAGGGCAGTAGAGCATGTTCCTGCAGAACAGATAGGCCAAGGCTTCTACTCCAGACTTTTTCGGGTGCCCAGAAAAGAGGGCACCTGGCACCCCATCCTCTGTCCATTCTAAACACCTTCCTGGTGATCCCAAAATTCGAAATGCTCACCCTCCAGTAGCTGCTACCCATTTTCTCCAAGGATGCTTGGCTAGCCACCCTAGATCTAAAAAAGGCCTACCTTCACATTCCTATTGGGGAATCATGCATGAAATATCTCCGTTTCAGGGCAGGATCTCAACACTTTCAGTTCTCTGCACTTACCTTTGGCTTATCTACTGCTCCCAGAGTTTGCGCAAAATGTCTGGCTCCAGCCGTTGCCTTTTGCAGGAAAAAGGAATATCTAGATTTACCCATACTTAGATGACTGCCTTATTCAGGCAGACAGCCAGGAAAAGCTGCTCAAGCACCTGGTCTTTAAAGATCCTACTAACCTCCCTAGGGTACACAATCAATGAAAAGAAATCCAAACAGGTGCCCACCCAAAGGATTATCTTTCTGGGAGCAAGCCTGGACACAGCACCCCGGATGGCATTTCTTACACCAGAAAAACAAATTTTCATGACAGCCTACTTCTCTCAACTAGTCACCAGACCCTAGTTGTCTGCAAGGAAGATCGTGCAAGCTCTGGGGTTCATGGCATCTTGCATACTACTCATTCCTCATATGCAGTCTGGCATATGGAAACTTCAGTGGTACCTAAAAAACCTTTGATGCAAACACTCTCAAGACCTGGAGACTCTTGTATACCTATAATTCCTTGCCTCAGAAAAGATTCTTTGGTGGGCAACAGCATGCTCCCACAGCAAGGGGCTATCTTTCTCATCACCACCCCCGCTGCCCAGACCCTCACCACAGACGCATTGGACTATGCTTGAGGTGCACACCTGGACGGCAGGTGCATACAGGGCTAATGGAGCCCGCAGCAAATCCCTCTGCACATCAACCAAAAAGAGATGATGGCTGTCCAGCACGCCTTGATAGCTTTCAAGCCTCTTCCCTTCCCAGGGGCTCTCCTGATCAAAATAGACAGCACCACTGTGATGTATATCAACAAGCAGGGAGGGTCTCGCTCCTACCCTGTATGCAGGCTGGCCATGACCCTTTGGCACACAGCCTCTGCCATGCAGCTGCACCTGTTAGCACAATTCCTACCAGGTTCTCTCAACTCTCTGGCAGACCAATTAAGCAGAAATCTTCTGGACCCACACGATTGGCAGCTCAACAGAAGCACCTTCACCCTAATAAGTCAGGAACTGGAACACCCTGTAGGTCGACCTCTTTGCTTCCCACACCAGCCGTCAGCTCAGCAAATTCTGCACCAGGGATCATCACTGCATGGCTCGGAAAATGGATGCCCTGTCCTTCCCTTGAGTCAATCTATTAGTCTATGCCTTTCCTCCACTACCTGTCATCCCCAGGGTACTGCTCAAAATAAATGAGGAAAAACAAAGGACAATTCTTATAGCTCCAGACTGGCCTCGCCAGCACTGGTACCAATTGCTGCGCAGCCTGTCCCCACTGCCCCCATGGCATCTTCCTCAGATTCCAAACCTCCTGACCCAGAGTGAAGGGGAATTCATCCATCTCCAATTGCAGACGCTCAATTTGGCAGCTTGGCTTATTCCCTAACCCCCGATTAAGCTCCCACCCTCAGTAAACGGGTTCTAGATGTTATATGTGAGGCCAGATGCCCTAGCACTAGAAAGTCTTATGCTGATAAATGGAAAGGGGTTCTGCTCCTGGATCCAGGCTAAGGGAGCCAATTACGGCACAGCCCTCCCTCCCACTCATCCTGGATTACTTAGCTGACCTACTACACAGTGGCCTCTTTCTTTCTCCTCTGTAAATATTCATGCCTTTGCTATCTCTTCTCATTTCCCCACTGAGGAGCCCCTTTTTTCACACCCTTTGATCAAACAGTTCCTAAGAGGGGCTAGCAACTTGAGGCCACCCAGAAGAGCACCAACCCCAGCTTGGAACCTTAGCTTTGTGTTGGAAAAGCTCACCCTGCCCCCTTTCGAACCAGCTTCTTCTGCAGAGCTAAATTTTTTCTCCTGGAAGACTGCTTTCCTTCTGGCCATCACTTCAGCCAGAAGAGTCTCTGAGCTGCAAGCACTCATGGCTGTGGAACCCTTCATAATTTTCCATGCTGACAGGGTATCCCTCGGAACTAACCCATCCTTCATGCCTAAGGTGTTGTCCAGTGTGCCTCTCGACCAATCCATTCATTTGCCCACCTTTTTTCTAATCCCTGGCACAAGGAGGAAAGGATCCTGGACTCTCGACGTGCACAGACAGCTCAAATTCTATCTAGACAGGACTAAATCCTTCAAAGTCTGATCAATTGCTAGTTAGCTTTGCTACAGGGGCAGAAGGCAAAGCCATCTCCAGACAATTTCCAAATGGATAGCACACTGCATCCATTTCTGCTACAAACAAGATGGAAAGCCTCCCCCCAAGGGGGTCAGGACTCACTCCACTAGAGCAGCCTCCACCTCTGCAGCTTTCCTCAGAGTCCCCACCAGGGACATTCTGGACATCTGTTCACACCTTTTTACCAAACATTACCACCTGCCTCTCTTCTCCAAATCTAGGGCAGGGTTTGCCTCTGCAGTCTTGCAGGGCATCCTAGCCAGCCCCTAGTTTCCTTGACTGCCTCCACCCATTTCCTCAGCTTTGGGAATCAACCCAAATGTGATGAATGCAACCGTGAAACACGAAGAACATAGTACAGTTGTGTACCCTTACCATAAATGTAGATGTTGGAGTGTATTCACTGTTGCGGTCCTGGTTTCCCTCCCTCCATCCCCCTTTTTTCCCTTTCCTTACAAGGGACATATTGGTATTTACTTTCTAATGGTGGGGTTCTTCCACCAGAACCTGGCTTCTACTTGGGGGCTCCTGACAGGTTAGGGCAAGAAAAACTGATGTAATGGCGTCTGCTGCCTTAATTTATACTACTGACGAACTGACTTCAGTCCTGAAGCGACAGCAACTGACGCAGAAATGCTAATCCTCTGGTATTCGTGCCGGCAGAGGGCTATACCCTAGCAGGGATAACCCAAATGTGAGGACTGCAACAGGGATGTCTTTGCAGGTTGCTTGCTGTTCCATTTAAATGCAGCTGTGATACAGCTGACTCATCTAGGGCTGCTTCCTTTGGTTCTGTGTTAAGGGTCCTGGCTTTGGCTTCAACTTTGCGTGATATTAAGGCTAAGTTGATGGATGATCATATAAACATCTTTTTGGTGCTGCTGAGTTGAAATCCCTCCAGGAAAAGGGTAATGCTTTGCAAGATATGAAACCTGTTTTTGTTTTATCTGTCCCCAAGTTTCAAAGGAGTTACCTTAACAAGCCTGCTTTTGTCTGTAGACAGTCCTGCCCTTCCTCCCAAAGGCAAGAAAGGTGTTAGAAGGGCTAGCCTTGCTATGTGTACCCAAACCCCTTCAGCTCAGAAGCCTCCTTTTTCCTGACTAGCCAGGTTGCTGTCTGACCATCCTTACCCTTTTTCTCAGTCTATTTCCTCTGTCCCCTCATGTTTCCTTGTCCCTTCCTGTTTGGTTAAAGATAACTCAGGATTCATGGGTTCTTTTACATAACTTGTCAGGGGTATTACATGCTTTGAAAAACTCTTCCTTTCCCTCTTTTGGGCATTCCTCAGCCTCCTCAGGAACAGCTGCCCTTTTTTCCAAAGGTACTTTGGTCTTCTGGCTTAGGGAGTAATTCAGGAAGTTCCAACTTGGAGAACGTTCTTCGTCCCCACAAAAGAAGGCATCTTGAGACCCATTCTGGATCTTTTTCAGCTAAATACCTTTTTGAAGGTTCCGTCCTGTCTGATGCTGTCCTCCAAACCTTGTTTCTGCTTCTACTTCCTCAGGCCTTCCTAGTTTCCCTGGATCTCAAGGATGCTTATCTACATATCCCCATTCACCCCCATTTCAGGACGTTTTTACATTTCATTGTTGCTTCCTGGCATTTTCAGATGTTCATAGTGTTTCACTGCTGCAGTCATTACACTTGGGTTATCCTGCCGTCAGGCGGTCCCATAGTCTGCCAGAGTTCCAAAGTCTTGGTCCGGTGTCGGTTGCTGTCGCCTTCTCCCTGACGTCAGTGCGTCAGGGGTATATAAGAAGCAGCCGACACCATTTTCTCCAGTCTTTCTTGCTGCGCGGTGCCCGAAGCAAAAGCAGTTTGCAAGTGCCAGTCGGCAGACTCCTGAGATATCGCATTCGATTTTCAGAACCGAAGTCTTCAATAAAGCTAAGTACCCCGTTGGGGAAACTTTTTCTTGCCTCAGACCAATGTCAGTAAAAGTTAATAATTGTATTTCTTTTGGGAAGCAAATGCCTCATAAGGATTTTCATTCTTACTGTATTCCATGCCTAGGCCTAGATCATGACTTCACTAGTTGCCGGTTTTGTGCTACATTTAACAAATGCACCATTAAACGTCGGTTTGATTTTGCTTGCCATTACTTTGGCCGAAGGTTTAATTATACCATGCCGTCGGAACAGCCGACGACCGCAATTCACAAAAACGCAAAGACCAGGATAAGGAAAGGCATCCGAGGCCCAAAACTGACGACGAAGCCTCTTCTAGGCCACTCACCGGTTCTCAGTGAGGTGCTTTCGCAGCCCCTGCCACCTGCCACCTCAGAGCCACAGGCTGCTACCGACTCCCACGTGGAGGTGCCTAGGCCTCTGGATACTCAAGGTGTTGGGCCTACGGAGACTAACCCTTCAGATGGGTCCGGAGCCGCTGAGCAGGCATCTGCTTCTGAGGGTGTTTTCAGACCTTCGCAACTTACCATTACAAATACAGCCAAGTCTAAAACTGCATTAAAGACAAAGAAGCAAGTACAGCATTCACCTGGACAGGCTTCCATGCCTAAAAAACAGATGCTCCAAATGGCTGAAGACTTAATTACTCTAATCAGGGGTTCCCATCCCCCTCCTGATAAAAGGCCTAGGCAGGCTACAGACTATGATTCCTCTGACCAGGTTTCTATATATTCTGATTCCTCTTCAGACCAGGGATACTCTTTACCCCCCTATGAGGACTCGGATGCTGAAGAATCAATTCCTTCAGCCTCTCCTCCTGAGGATTATTCTTTTGGGGAAACTTGACATACCATGAGGGAGCATTTCCATTGGGAGGGCCAGGATTACTCAGAATCCAAGAAAAGGCTCAGAGACTTTCTTTTATTGCCTCAGCACAGGCCCCTTGCTATTCCGCCAGTGTTTGGATATTGTGGATGATGTGTTCTCTGAATCCAGTTTAAATCCCGATTCTTTACCCCCAGCTCCAGTCAAACCAGACAGGTACTAGAGAGTCCCTGACTCTCACAAATTTCTTTATAAAAACCCTGCTGCTGACCCAGAAACCATCTCCCAGGGTCCCAAAGGGGTAAAGGCTTCCACGGCTAAAAATCCAGTTCCCTCTGACAGGGATTCCAGAGCATTAGACAGATGGGGGAGGAAAGTTTACACCTCTGCAACTTCAGCAGTGAGGGCTTTAAATTGTCAGTTTCACATGCTTAAATATCAGCAATATTTACTGTTTCAGTTAAAACAGAAAATGAGTACAAGTGCAGAACAACCTGACTATAAGGAAATGCAGGATTGATTGCATGCAGCTGAACAAGTGGGAAAGCATACTTTGCAATGTGGTTTTGATTCATTAGAAGCTTTTTGTAGAGCAGCAGTTACAGGATCTGTGATTCGAAGGCATACTTGGTTAAAAGAACAAAGTTTACCAGATCATGTTAAGGCAAAATTACTGGATGCTCCTTTACAGCAGGATATTTTATTTGGTGTTAAGGCAGAAGAGGTATTAAAGAAAATGGAGAATAAGGCAAAGTCTATGCAAACAGTGAAGTATTTCTTACAGGTACAGCCACCTCGATTTAGCAGAAATTCGCCTACAAAAAATTGGTCCTTTCCAGTGTCAGTCAGGCCACAGAGAGACAGGTACAGACGCCCAAGAGGCAGATCTCAGCCCCAAGGCTCTTACAGACCACAACAGTGGGGTGCTTCTACCCCAAAAGGAGGGGAAGACAAGTCACTACCTTACAGGAAATGGTCCCAATGACTTCCCCCTTCTAATGCCAAGCTCTTCACTATTGGCAGCCCCCCTTAGGGGGAAAACTAGCACTTTTTTCACAAAACTGGCAAGCAAATCACCCAAGACAAATGGGTGCTAAATACTGCGTCTCAGTTACAGGTTCCACTTTCACACTTTACCAAGGCTAAAAGGAATGCCAGACCTGTCACAAAATCAATGGGCAGAGGCACAAAAACAAATTACAGCCCTCATGGACATAAGAGCTATTCAAACAGTGCCACAGCAGGAACAAGGACAAGGTTTTTACTCAAGACTCTTCCTGGTCCCCAGAAAGGACAAAGCCTGGAGACCCATACTAGACCTTTCTACTCTAAATACTTACCTGGATATTCCGAAATTCAAAATGTTGACACTACAGCAGCTCCTTCCCATGTTGGGCAAGAAAGCTTGGCTTGTTACTTTGGACCTCAGAGGCATACCTGCATGTTCCTATCAGACGTAATTGCAGAAGATACCTCAGATTCATAACAGAAAAGATCAATTGTCAAAGGTCAATTGGTTAGAGCAGTACGTATGTGTAGTACGCAGGAGGCTTTTGACATTGAATGTGCATTTTTGAGAGACCTCTTTTCTAATAGGGATTATCCGCCCCCTTTGATTGATGAACTTATCCAGGAGGTATCTATAAAAAGATCTTCTGGTATTTATAAACCTTTGTTAACCTCTCCCTCTCATGAATTGACAATGGTGGGCGATACATTGTCTGCAGGCACTTCAGAAATTCCAGCACTTAATGACACTAATTGTACTACTTACCAAACTTTAACTGATTTTAGTACAAGTTTTGTGTTAACTTTCTCTAAAGAAGTTGGTATTATATGGGCAATTATCAAAAAGAATTGGTATTTTATTCATAATTGCTCTTTTTTACTTCAAAGATTGGGGCCATCCCCTTCTGTTGTTTATAGAACGGGTAAAAACCTAAAGGAATTACTTCAAAGGTCAACCTATTCCACGTCAACTACTAGGCAAGTAGGAAATGGTCCTTGCGGCTTTTGTAATAGATGTAAATTTATGAGAAGTGGCAATTCGTTTACAATTAGGAATAAGAAATACAACATACATTCAAGAATTAATTGTAATACGAAATCAATTGTTTATGCTGCTTTTTGTGTTTGTTGCCCTTGTTTCTACATAGGGAAAACTGATCGTAAGTTTAGTGACCGTGTTTACCAGCATCTTTATGCAATTAAAAATAAAAAATTGGATAATGCTTTATCTAAGCATGTAGTTAATAATGTAGGTCACAGCTTTGTATTTATGGGTATTGAGCATGTTTCGTTAGGCCCTAGAGGTGGTCCTCAGTCCTTGGTTTTGGAGACCAGGGAACTTGAGTGGCAAATTGGTGTTGATGCCTACTCTTACCCTGGTCTAAATGAATCCTGTAACATCTCTTCTTTACTTAGATACAAAAGCTACCAGAGATGATTTTACCCTTTTCCCTAATGTAGTAATTAAAGCAGAAGTAAGCAGTTTACATATTCCTTCTTTTTTTATATACAGGTGTTTTTTATATTTAGATGTAAATGTATATAAATTTTTGTTATATGAACATTATTATACGTATACTTTTTTAGTATTTTTTAATTAAACTCATTCTTAATGAATGTAATTTTTAAAATTTACAATTTTGGTTATTATATATATATATATATATATATATATATATATATATATATATATATATATATATATATATATATATATATATATTTTTTTTTTATTTTTATTTTGGTATTACAATTGTTTCCGTTCCTAACTAGTAGTATTGGATACACTGTTTTAAAGGAAATGACATCATGTCTGCACTTGTTTAAATTGTGCTGCCTTCCTTTAATTATGTTTCTGATGAAGCTAGCTGCATAGCAGTGGCGAAAACGTTTTGTTTCCAATAAAGAGCGTTAAAAATCAGTGTTGGCTCCTTGGTTTGAGGGCTTTCAGTTCAGATTCATAGCTGGTTCAATGCACTACCAATTCTCTGCACTGCCCTTTGGCTTACCTACTGCGCCCAGGGTCTTCACAAAGTGCCTGGCACCAGTAATTGCATTTTACAGACAGAAAGGAATTCAAATTTATCCGTACCTGGACGACTGCCTGATTCAAGCAGAGAGCAAGGACATTCTTCTAAAGCATCTGGCGTTTGTAAAATGGTTGCTAATTTGCCTAGGGTACACAGTAAACGAAAAGAAGTCAAAACTAGTGCCCTCTCAAGAGGTAATATTCCTGGGTGCCAGCTTAAATACAACGGCCCAGATGGCTTATCTCACACCAGACAAACAAGGACAACTGACTCAGTATTTTCAATTGATGGCAACAAAGTCCCAACTCCCTGCAAGAAAAATTCTGCAGGCCTTGGGCTACATGGCATCCTGCATACTACTAATTAAATATGCCAGACTGCATATGAGGAAATTACAATGGTACCTAAAAAGTATTTGGACTCAACACTCTCGCAGCTTGGAAACAGTAATACCACTAATTCCCTACCTACAACAGGAGTTTCGATGGTGGGCACAGGCATGTCACCTCAACGAGGGTCAGCCTTTCACTCTTCCCACAGCCAGGCAGACTTTAACAACAGATGCTTCGGATTACGCCTGGGGAGCACACATGGCAGGAAAATGTATTCAGGGCAAATGGACCACAGACCAAATGCATCTTCACATCAATCAAAAAGAGATGTTGGCTGTACAAAATGCCCTTACAGCTTTCAAGGACCTTCTGCATCCAGGATAATTATTATTGAAGACAGACAACACCACAGTAATATGGTACATAAACAAGCAAGGGGGCACTCATTCTTAACCCCTATGCAGACAAGCCATGACCTTGTGGAACACAGCTCTAATTTATCAAGTTCATCTGCAAGCACAATTCCTGCCAGGAAAGAAAAGTACTCTGGCAGACGACTTAAGCAGAAGCATCATGGATCCTCACGAGTGGAAATTAAATCCACATGTCTTCAGCATGATAATGCAAAAATGGGGGTGCCCGGACATAGATCTTTTTGCTTCCCCACTGAATTGCCAACTTCAAAAATTCTGCACAAGGACTTATCACACACAAGCATGGAAAGTGGATGCTCTTTCATTCAGCTGGAAAAGCCTAAAAGTTTATGCCTTCCCACCTCTGCCTCTACTTTCAAAGGTACTCCTAAAAGCCAGACAAGAGAAAACCACAGATGATTCTGATTGCTCCAGACTGGCCAGCATTGGTACCCAATCTTAAAGAACTTGGCCCAAGGCCCTCCTTGGATTTTGCCTCAGATTCCACACCTCTTGACTCAACACAACAATCAGATCCTGCACAGCCAGCTCAAAACCTTAAACCTGACAGCATGGCAGATTTGTTAGCCAGACAGACAACACCTCTCTAAAGCTGTTATGGAAGTCATTTTGGAGGCCAGGAGGCCTAGCACCAGGAAATCTTATTCAGAAAAGTGGAAGAGATTCTGTGCCTGGAACCAGGCACAAAGCCTTGACCCCCTTGTCCCGAACATTCCTCAGATACTACAATATTTGACTGAGATGCTGGGCGAAAGACTTCCCTTCTCATCCATTAAGATCCACTCCTCTGCCATCTCGGCGCATTACAACACAGATCCTCCTATTTTCGCTCATCCATTGCTAAAGCAGTACCTCAGAGGGGCTAAAAACATAAGACCGCCCTGGAGAGCACCAACACCTACTTCGGACCTCAATTTTGTATTGGAAAAGCTCACTTGTTACCTCCTTTTGAGCCAGCCAATTCAGCAGAATTAAAATATGCATCATGGAAAACTGCTTTTCTCCCGGCAATAACCTCAGCACGAAGAGTCTCAGAACTACAGGCACTAATGGCAGTGGAGCCTTTCATTATTTTTCACCAAGACAGGGTTTCTTTAAGAACAAACCCTTATTTTATGCCTAAGGTGGTATCCAGTGTGGCTCTTAACCAAACTATTCACTTGCCAACTTTTTATCCAAATCCACAGAATAAAGGGGAGAGACTTCTACACTCCTTGGACATACACAGGCAATTGCGCTTCTACTTGGACAAAACAAAAGCTTTCAGAAAGACTGAGCAATTGTTTATATCATATGCTGCAGGATCACAGGGAAAGGCTATTTCAAAGCAGACCCTTTCAAAGTGGATAGGACACTGTATCCGGTTCTGCTACACACAGCATGGCAAACCTGTACAATCTAACATTAGACCACATTCCACCAGGGCAACTGCCACTTCTACTGCCTACCTTAGAGGAGTACCTACCAAAGACATCCTACCAAAGACATTTTGGAAGCTGCAACTTGGAGTTCAGTGCACACCTTTACCAAGCATTACCACTTGCCTCTTTTTATTCTAGATCCAGAGCTAGCTTTGCCACTGCAGTGCTAGCCACACCAAATCCTCTATAGAACCAGCCACCCTGACTCAGCTTTGGGATTCAACCCAAGTGTAATGACTGCAGCAGTGAAACACGATGAACATAGTACAGTTTTGTACCTACCAGAAATGTAGATGTTAGTGCCTTCACTGCTGCAGTCCTGGTTACCCACCCGCCATTCCCTCTTTCTTAGCTGGGTCTTATCTATACCTTTCTACACGATACTACCTTTGTGGTGTATTTGCTGTTTATTGAAGATTTTGTTTTTACCTTATTGTACGTTTTGTAAGCAATATGTATTGCCTATCTTTTTGGGGGCACCTGACATCTGGGGCAAAAAAACCTGAAGAAAATGGCGTCGGCTGCTTCTTGTATACCCTGACGCACTGACGTCAGGGAGGAGGCGACAGCAACTGATGCTGGACCAAGTCTTTGGAACTCTGCCCGACTGCGGGGACCGCCTAATGGCAGGATAACCCAAGTGTAATGACTGCAGCAGTGAAGACACTCTAACATCTACATTTATGGTAGGTACAAAACTGTAGTTTCTCTGCTTGGTAGTTTGCCCCCTCTACTGCCCCAAGGGTCTTCACCAAATGCCTTGCCCCTGTAATTGCTCTCTGCAGATTTAGGGGAATCCAGATCTTTCCTTACCTGGATGACCTGCTCATTCAGGCCTCTTCTCCAGGGATTTTCTTTCAGTATCTTGACTTTGCTGTTGGTCTCCTGCAAAGTTTAGAGTTTACAGTGAATTTCCAAAAAATCATTCTTCTTGACTCCTCATCAGGATCATGTTTTTATTTTTCTAGGGTGCAGGCTTCAGACTGTTCAAATGCTGGCAGCTCTGCCTTCTCCCATGGCTCTGTTTGCTTTCTTTCTGTCCCTTCTTCCTTTGGCTTCAGTTACAGCCAGGGAGTTTAAAAGGGGTCTTGGTGTAATATAGCTTCTGCCATTCCTGTGCTGTTTCTGGCCAAGCTTCATATGAGAAAGCTCCAGTGGTTTCTAAAGTGAGTCTGGCTTTTCAACATGCTTGTCCTTTAGATTTTCCGGTCACTCTTCTAGGTTCATAGGAGGTTACTAGGCTAATGGCCCTAGGGCTTTTACAAGCCTTGCTGTGTGAAAAAAAAAATACAAAAACAAAACTATGTATCCTAATTGACCGTAGTTAGATGATGGTTATTAGCTGAGCAATTCTATGATCAGCACAGACTCCCCCTGTCCATGAGGGACATACTTGCAAACCCTGTGGTGAATTCATGGTCACCCATCCAGTTGTCAAGGTTGCGCTTAAATGGGGTCCCTGAGGAGCTATGCTTCACATGAAGTGGGAGCTTATTTCAGAGGAGTGGTAATCTCTAGGAGATGTATCTTGGCTGTCCAGCATATTTAGTTTGTCACAGACTAGGTTGAGATCCCTGGAGTGAGTGCCTTTTGTCCCATTTGATTTGCGGATGTGCAGAATTTCCATTAGGGCAGGGTCAGAGACTGCTCTGTAGGCCAGGCACAGGTTGTCTGTTAGCCTGAATGCTACAGAGTACAGTGATGGTACTTTCAGTCTTTTCATGTGTGATCTGTTTTGGAGGCAGTGGATTCTCTTGGTTAAAAACTCCTCTGGTCTCTCCAGTTGCTGCAGGTGTCTGATGAGGTACATACAGAAGGGAGCATCATACTCTGTTAGTGCTCTGATGAGGGTCAAGTACAGCGGAATTGCATCTTCCATGGTCTTAGATGCAATGCCCTTAAATGAGATGCACAATGTAGAAGACTTTCCTTACCACTATGGAAACTTGGTGATTAAAGTTTAGATTGCTATCGACCTGTGTTCCTAAGTCTTGCACCACTGGATTTGAACTTGGAAGGGGTGCTGTCTATTTCATAATTAGCAGGAGCTACTCTTTTGCCAAAGGGGGAAAATGAGGCATTTTTTTGTGTTTAGTTTTAGTCCGTGACTTGGCACCAATCATTTGTCTGCGTCTTTGTGCTGATTTAGATTTAGTAAGCAGTCTAGGATGTCATGTGGTCCCATAGAGGCTTTGTTTTTGCATTGGAGAGCACTTGTATGACCTGTTCTTTGGAGATGCTCTGTGGAGGAATGGTGTCTGGATTGCTTTGGAGTATGGCTGGTGGGCATGGAGGCGGGGGGGTGAAGTTATTGCCAAATCTGTCAGCTAGCAGACTGGCAGTTTCCTCAGGTTCAGTTTGAGTAGTACATCTACCATATGTTTGGCACACAGTGTAGCTGAATAGTGCCTTATAATTGTCTTTAGGGATGCTAATTTAGTCTCGTAACTAGCCTTAGAGGACTTTACATGCTATCTGATTTGCTTGTTCAAGCTGTGGAGGCTGTTCTTCCTTTGAGTAAGTTCCCTCCTGTTCTTGGATATCACATTTTTTCCCTTTGTTATACAATGTTAACAGTCTACCAGGGTGGCCTTTTTTTTTTTTGTGTGGGAGGGCCTGGTTTTGGTCCTGTCAGATAAAGCCAAGTCAATGTATTAAGTGGCTATATATGACATTTGTGTACTCCTCTGCATGGGAGTTATTGTTGACTGTGTTAGCATGGGCTTTGAAACTTTTTATATCATTACGTAATAGGCTGTAGTTTGCTTTGGAGAAATTTTTCAGTTTTTTTGCTCCTGCGGGGGTTAGAGCTGATCTTTACTTCAAACGAGACAGATTTATGGTCTTACTTTTATCAGGGAGAGCAACACACAGGGGGAAGTGCAGTGAACCCCCCCCCCCCAATGTTTGTGATTAGTAGGTCTTGGACACTTGAGCCCCTTGTGGGGGTGCTGACCAGCTGATGTTCATCGTGCATACAGCTGCAGTCATCACACTTGGGTTATCCTGCCGTCAGGTGGGTCCTCGGTCGGCCGAATTCCAAAGTCTAGGTCCGGCGTCGGTTGTCGTCGCTTCTTCCCTGACGTCAGGGAAGAAGCGTCGGTTGTCGTCGCTTCTTCCCTGACGTCAGTGTGGCAGGGGTATAAAAGGCAGCCAATGCCATTTTCTACAGTCTTTCTTGCCGCGCGGTGCCCGAAGCAGAAGCAGTTCACAAGTGCCGGTCGGCCAGCTCCTCAGATTTACGAATAGTATTTCAGCCAAAGTCTTCTTTAAAGCCAAGTACCCTGTTGGGGAAGCTTTTCTTGCCTCAGACCGATGTCAGACAAAGTTAATAATTGCATTTCTTGTGGGAAGCAAATACCACATAAGGATTTTCACTCTTATACCTTGCTTAGGGCCAGAGCACAACGTCTCGGCCTGCTGTTTTTGTGCTAGGTTTAACAAGCGCACTATTAAGCGCCGGGCGGAGTTCGCCCTTCATTATTTTGGCAAAAAATTTAATTATATCATGTCGTCGGATGCACCGACGCCAGTTTTAGGCAAAAAACGCAAGGATAAGAATAGACATCCGAGGCCTGCACCGAGTACTGAGATCACGCTTAGGCCGACTACCGGTTCTCCGGTTCTCAGCAAGGCGCCTACGCAGCCCCTGACTACCGATGAAACTACTTTACCGGCGACTTCAGTACCCGAAGTCGCAGGATCCTCTGTCTCCATTCTCACCGCAGATTCCGACGCCACTCTTGGCGGGGAAACCGAAAATTTAGCGAGGCCTGCCGTTTCTGAAGGAGTTTTCAGGCCCTACCACCTCCTCTATTAAATTGTTCACTAAATCTAAAGCTGCAATGAAAATCAAAAAACAGGGTCCTCAGACCCCTAAGAAACAGATGCTTAAAATGGCTGAGGATTTGATTACTCTCATCAGGGGTTCTCAACCCCCCTCAGACAAAAGACCCAGGTTGGAGGAAGACTACCCTTCCTCAGACCAGGCTTCTATTACCTCAGACCATTCTGAGGACCAGGATTACGCCTATTACCCATTTGAAAACTCTGATGCTGAGGAGTCTATTCCCTCTGTCTCCCCCCCGAGGACTACTCTTTTGGGGAAACCTTGCATACATTGAGAGAGCACTTCCACTGGGAAGGCCAGATTCCAAGAAAAGGCTCAGGGAATATCTACTACTTCCCCAGCATAGGCCCCTGGCTATTCCTCCTGTCTTAGATATTTTGGATGATGTGTACGCAGAAGCCAGTCTTAATCCAGACTCATTACCTTCAGCCCCTGTTAAACCAGACCGATATTACCAGGATGTTCATCGTGCATACAGCTGCAGTCATAACAGATGGGTTCTCCTGCCGTCAGGCGGGTCCTCGGTCGGCCGAATTCCAAAGTCTAGGTCCGGCGTCGGTTGTCGTCACTTCTTCCCTGACGTCAGTGCGACAGGGGTATAAAGGAACCAGCCGATGCCATTTTCTTCAGTCTTTCTTGCTGCGTGGTGCCCGAAGCAGTTTGCAAGTGCCGGTCGGCCAGCTCCTGAGATTACGAAAATTTGGAACCGAAGTCTTCTTAAAAGCTAAGTACCCCGTTGGGGAAACTTTTCTTGCCTCAGACCGATGTCAGACAAAGTTAATAATTGCATTTCTTGTGGGAAGCAAATACCGCATAAGGATTTCCATTCTCTCTGTATACCTTGTTTAGGCCCAGACCACGACGTTTCGGTCTGTCGCGTTTGTGCTACATTCAACAAACGCATTAAGCGTTGGGCGGAGTTCGCCCAGCATTATTTTGGGAAAGCATTTAACTATACTATGTCGTCGGATACTCCGACTCCGGTTATGTCTAAAAAACGCAAAGACAAGGACCGACACACGAGGTCCACGGCCTCTGCCCCGACACCACGCCAAAGCCGACACACGTGGTCCGGTTCTCAGCGAGGCGCCTACGCAGCCCCTGACTACTGACGACACTTCTTTGGCGGTGTCTCCTGTGCCCGAGGTCGCAGGCTCCTCGGCCCACACCCCGACTACAGATACCGAAGCCACTCTTGGCGTTGAAACTCAGAATGTGGACAGGTCCACCTCCACTCAAGGTGTCCTAAGACCTTCCTCTTCTTTCTCCATCAAGGCTTTCACAAAGTCTAAAGCAACCATGCACTCTGAGACCAGCTACACAGGGCCCATCTCCAGGCCCCATGCCTAAGAAACAGATGCTTAAAATGGCTGAGGATTTAATTACTCTTATCAGAGGTTCTCAGCCCCCACCGGGCAAAAGGCCCAGAGTGGAAGAAGATTCCCCCTCCTCTGATCAGGTTTCCATTATTTCAGAGCATTCTGATGATCAGGAACATTCTTAGTCCCCTTTTGAAGACTCTGATGCGGAGGAGTCCATCCCTTCTGTCTCCCCCCCAGAGGATTACTCATTTGGGGAAACTTTGCATACCTTAAGGGAACACTTCCACTGGGAAGGCCAAGATTATTCTGATTCCAAGAAAAGGCTCAGGGAATTTCTCTTGCTACCTCAGCACAGGCCTCTGGCTATACCTCCTGTCTTGGACATCCTAGATGTTTACTCGGAGGCCTGCCTTAACCCGGACTCTCTTCCTCCAGCTCCAGTTAAGCCTGACAGGTACTACAGGGTTCCTGACTCGCACCAATTTCTATACAAAAGCCATGCTGCTGACCCAGAAACCATCTCACAGGGCCCCAAGGGAGTTAAGGCCTCCATTGCTAAAAATCCATTACCTTCCGAGAGAGACTCCAGATCCTTAGAAAGGTGGGGGAAAAAGTTATATACCTCGGCTACCTTATCCATGAGGGCCTTAAACTGTCAGTTTCATATGCTAAAGTACCAACAGTTTTTGTTATCACAAATGAAAAGTAAAATGTCACAACCTGAACAACCAGACTTGAAGGAGTTGCAGGATTTGATGCATAGTGCAGAACAAGTGGGTAAGCATACCTTACAATGTGGTTTTGATGCTCTAGAGGCTTCATGTAGAGCTGCTGTTACAGGATCAGTCATACGTAGGCATGCCTGGCTCAAGGAACAAGCCTTACCTGATCATGTCAAAGCTAAATTACTAGATGCCCCTCTTCAAAAGGATGTACTATTTGGTGCTAATGCTGAGGAGGTATTAAGGAAAATGGAGGAAAAGGCTAAATCAATGCAAACTGTGAAAGAATTTCTACAGGTACAACCCCACGTTTAGTAGAAATTGGCCTTCCAAAAACTGGTCCTTTCCTGCTTCGGACAGACCCCAAAGAGGCAGATACAGGCGCCCGAGGGGCAGAGGACAATCCCAAGGATCGTTTAGAGGCAGACAATGGCAAGCTCCTACACAAAGAGGTGGTGAAGATAACTCGCAATCTTTCAGAAAGCAAACCCAATGACTTTCCCCTTTGCATGCCAACCAAGTCTCAAATGGCAGCCCCCTTAGGAGGAAAGCTGGCATTATTTTCAAAAAATTGGCATATTGTCACAAAGGACAAATGGATCCTGGACATTATAAACAGAGGCTACAAATTCCATTTTCACACCCTTCCAAAGTGAGAGGCATGCCAAACCTGCCACACAATCAAAGGGCAGAGGCACAAAGGCAAATTACAGATCTCATAAACATGAAAGCTATTCAAGAGGTACCTACATGAACAAGGTTAAGGTTTTTATTCCAGGCTATTTCTGGTGCCAAGGAAGGGAAAAGATTGGAGACCTATTTTGGACCTATCCATCCTAAACACATTTCTACTGCACAAAATTCAAGATGCTCACCCTACAGCAACTTCTTCCCATGCTGGGCAAGGAGTCTTGGCTGGTAACATTGGACCTCAAGGAGGCATACCTGAATGTCCCAATCAGACAAAATTGCAGAAGGTACCTCAGATTTCTTGCAGGTTCAACCCATTATCAATTCTCTGCATTGCCCTTTGGCTTATCTACTGCGCCCAGAGTATTCACGAAATGCCTGGCATCAGTAATTGCCTACTGCAGACTTCAAGGGATACAAATATACCCCTATTTGGACGACTGCCTGATCCAAGTGGACAGCAAGCACATTCTTCTGAAATGTCTGGCTTGTGTAATAATGTTTTTGAACTCTCTGGGATACACAGTCAACAAAAAGAAATCAAGGCTAATACCCTCTCGGAAGATAATTTTCCTGGGTGCCAATTTGGGGACACACACCCAGATGGCCTACCTCACGCCAGAGAAGCAGGGGCAACTAATTCAATACTTCAGAACACTAGCAAATTGCACCAGGCTGACTGCAAGGAAAATCCTGCAAGCTCTGGGATTCATGGCATCTTGCATCTTGCTAATCCCATGTGCAAAGCTGCATATGAGGAAACTACAATGGTACCTGAAAAACATATGGTCTCAACACAGCCACAGTTTGGAAACAATAATACCACTAATTCCATGTCTGCAAAAGGAATTTCTGTGGTGGGCTCAAGCATGTCAAACAAACACAGGTCTTCCATTCAGCAAGCCTCAAGCAAATCAAGTCGTCACAACAGACTCCTCGGACTACGCCTGGGGGGCGCACATGACAGATCGGTGCATTCAGGGCAAATGGTCCCAAAAAGAAAAGCACCTTCACATCAATCAAAAAGAAATGCTAGCAGTAATAAATGCTATTATAGCTTTCAAGGACCTTCTACAACCAGGTCAACTATTGATGAGAACAGACAACACCACAGTTATGTGGTACATAAACAGGGAGGGACACATTCTTACCCCCTATGCAGACTGACTGGCCATGTCACTTTGGAACATGGCTGTGGACTTGCAAATGGAACTACAAGCACAGTACTTGCCAGGCAAGGAAAACACGCTGGCAGACCACCTAAGCAGGAATATGACAGATCCACACGAATGGAAATTGCATCCAAAAGTTTTTACAGAGATGATCCAAGAATGGGGAAGGCCAGACATGGATATCTTTGCCTCCCACAAAAATCATCAATTGACAAAATTCTGCTCAAGGATCTTCCATCCAAAGGCCTGGAGAGTGGACGCTCTCTCTTTCAGTTGGACATCAATGACAGTTTATGCCTTCCCACCTCTTCCTCTGCTGCCCAAAGTTCTATTGAAGACCAGAGCAGACAGACCAAAGATGATTCTCATTGCTCCGGACTGGCCAAGGCAACACTGGTACCCACTCCTGAGGAGCCTGACGCATTCATCACCATGGACCCTGCCTCTAATGCCTCTTCTTCTGACTCAGCACAGCTTCAAGACTCTTCACAGCCAGCTAAAAACACTCAATCTGGCCGCATGGAAGATTCCTTAGCTTCACAACAGGCCCTACTCTCCAAGGAGGTGCTGGATGTCATTTTGGAGGCCAGAAGGCCATCAACTAGAAAAGCTTACTCCGCAAAATGGAAACATTTTTGTGTCTGGAATGAGAAAAAGGGCCAGGATCCTGGAAAACTGAATTTACCTCAAATACTACAATATTTGGCTGAACTGCTAAGCAGTGGACTTTCTTTCTCCTCCATCAAAATCCATGCCTCAGCCATTTCTGCAGAATACAACACTGATCCACTTTTATTCTCTCACCCTCTCAAGACAGTTCCTCAGAGGGGCTAAGAATTTAAGACCTCCAAGGAAACAACCAATACCTGCTTGGGATCTTAATTTCATTCTGGAAAAACTGACCTTGCCTCCCTTTCAGCCAGCTGCCTCGTCAGATTTGCAATATTTGTCCTGGAAAACATTTTTCCTTCTGGCTATCACCTCAGCTCGTAGAGTTTCAGAACTACAGGCTCTCATGGCTGTACAGCTTTTATAATCTTCCATCAGGACAGAGTTTCCTTACGAACTAACCCGTCCTTTATGCCTAAAGTGGTATCCAGGGTAGCTTTAAATCAGGCCATACATTTACCTACTTTTTATCCTAATCCTCAAAACAAAGGGGAGAGATTACTACATTCCTCCACAGACAACTACGTTATTATTTGGACAGAACAAAGCCTTTCAGAAAATCAGAGCAGCTCTTTGTGGCCTATGCGGTAGGAGCTCAAGGAAAGCCAATTTCCAAACAGACTGTCTCAAAATGGATAGCCCACTGCATACGTTTTTGCTATTCCTTCCATGGCAAAACTGTACCTACAGGCATTAGAACTCATTCCACCAGGGCCACAGCCACCTCTGCAGCCTTCCTCAGAGGAGTTCCTACCAAGGATATTTTGGAAGCAGCCACTTGGAGTTCTGTGCATACCTTCTCCAAGCACTACAACCTACCTTTATACTCCAAATCTAGAGCAGGCTTTGCCACTGCAGTCTTGCAGGGCATTTTGGCTCCTCCAAGTTCCACCTAGTGCCTACCACCCCTTTCTTAGCTTTGGGATTCTACCCATCTGTTATGACTGCAGCTGTATGCACGATGAACATAGTACAGTTTTGTACCTATCATAAATGTAGATGTTCGAATGCTAATACAGCTGCATTCCAGGTTTCCTTCCCCTCTTGGGACAGGCCTATAGGCTGACACATCCTCATACAACTTGATTGGGCTATTCATTTATGATGTATTTGCTTGCCACTACTGTATTTTGATTATATTGCACTGCATTATTGCACAAATTTATGTATTGCTTTCCTTCTGGGGGCACCTGACATCTGGGGCAAGAAAAACTGAAGAAAATGGCGTCTGCTGGGGACTTTATACCCCTGTCGCACTGACGTCAGGGAAGAAGCGACGACAACCGACGCCGGACCTAGACTTTGGAATTCGGCCGACCAAGGACCCGCCTGACGGCAGGAGAACCCATCTGTTATGACTGCAGCTGTATTGGCACTCCTACCATCTACATTTATGGTAGGTACAAAACTGTACTTTCCTGATTCTCACCAGTTCCTTTATAAAAGCCATACTGCTGACCCAGAAACAATTTCACAGGGTCCCAAGGGGATTAAGGCCTCTACTGCTAAAAACCCTTTACCTTCAGAGAGAGATTCCAGAGCATTAGAAAGGTGGGGGGGAAAAGGTGTATACATCAGCCACTTTAACCATGAGGGCATTAAACTGTCAATTTCATCTGTTAAAATACCAACAGTTCTTGCTGTCTCAGCTGAAAAGCAAAATGACGCAAACAGAACAACCTGACTTGAAAGAGTTGCAGGATTTGTTGCATGGAGCAGAACAAGTGGGGAAACATACCTTGCAGTGTGGTTTTGATGCTTTAGAGGCCTCATGTAGAGCTGCTGTCACGGGGTCTGTCATACATAGACATGCTTGGCTCAGAGCAAACCTTACCAGATAATGTCAAAGCAAAATTATTAGATGAACCACTACAAAAAGATGTATTGTTCGATGTTAAAGCTGAGGAGGTACTAAAGAAAATGGAGGAAAAAGCAAAATCTATGCAAACAGTTAAAGATTTCCTGCAGGTACAGCCTCCACGCTTCAGCAGAAACTGGCCTTCAAAAAATTGGTCCTTTCCAGCCACGGACAGACCCCAAAGGGGCAGATACAGACACCCAAGGGGTAGAGGACAACCTCAAGGATCTTACAGAGCTAGACAGTGGCAAACACCAGCCCCAAGAGGAGGAGAAGATAGACCACAGTCATTTAGAAAACAGATGCAATGACTTTCCCCTATGCCTGCCAAACAAAGCTATAATGGCAGCACCTTTGAGCGGAAAACTGGCCTTATTTTCAAAAAACTGGCACATTGTTGCAAAGGACAAATGGATTCTGGATATTATAGACAGAGGCTACAGGTTCCACTTTCACACCCTTCCAAAAAAGAGAGGTATGCCAAACCTGCCACAAAATCAATGGGCAGAGGCACAAAGGCAAATTTCCGCGCTCATGGATATGACAGCAATTCAAGAGGTACCTGCAAAAGAACAAGGTCATGGTTTTTATTCAAGGCTATTTCTGGTACCAAGGAAGGACAAAGATTGGAGACCCATCTTAGACCTATCTATTCTAAACACATATCTAGAGGTACCAAAATTCAAGATGTTCACATTACAGCAGCTTCTTCCCATGCCGGGCAAGGAGTCTTGGCTGGTAACATTGGACCTCAAGGAGGCATACCTGCATGTCCCTATCAGACAAGATTGCAGAAGATACCTCAGATTTCTTGCAGGTTCAACCCATTACCAATTCTCTGCATTGCCCTTTGGCTTATCTACTGCACCCAGAGTGTTTACGAAATGCCTGGCATCAGTAATTGCCTTCTGCAGACAACGAGGAATCCAAATCTACCCATATCTGGACTACTGCCTGATCCAAGCAGACAGCAAGGACATTCTATTGCAACATCTGGTGTTTGTAATAAAACTGTTAAACTGCCTGGGGTACACAGTGAACAAAAAGAAATCAAAACTAATACCTTTTCAACAGATAATTTTCCTGGGTGCCAGCTTAAACACAACAACCCAGATGGCCTACCTCACGCCAGACAAACAAGGGCAACTGTCCTCAATACTTCAACAGAATGGCAACTTTAACCAGGCTAACTGCAAGGAAAATCCTGCAGGCTCTGGGGTTCATGGCATCTTGTATCCTACTAATACCATTTGCAAAGCTGCATATGAGGAAACTACAATGGTACCTAAAAAACTTATGGTCTCAACACAGCCACAGCTTGGAAACAATTGTACCACTCATTCCATGCCTTCAAAAGGAATTTTTGTGGTGGGCTCAAGCATGCTAAAGAAACACGGGTCTTCCTTTCTGCTTACCACAAGCAACTCAAATCATCACAACAGACGCCTCAGACTACGCCTGGGGAGCACACATGGCAGGTCAGTGCATTCAGGGAAAATGGTCCCAAAAAGAGATGCACCTACACATCAACCAAAAGGAGATGCTAGCCGTGCAAAATGCTCTTATGACCTTCAAAGACCTACTGCATCCAGGCCAGCTATTAATAAGGACAGACAACACCACAGTCATGTGGTACATAAACAGACAGGGGGGAACGCATTCATACCCCCTGTGCAGGCAAGCCATGACCCTGTGGAACACAGCACTGGAATTACAAATTCAACTACAGGCACAATTCCTGCCAGGGAAGGAAAACACACTGGCAGACAACTTAAGCAGAAATATGACAGACCCACACGAATGGAAGTTGCATCCTCAAGTCTTCTCAAAGATAACTCAGGCATGGGGACAGCCAGACATAGATCTATTTGCTACCCACAGAAATTACCAATTGGAGAAATTCTGCTCCAGGACCTATCATCCACAGGCCTGGAAAGTGGACGCACTCTTTCAACTGGACAACATTGACAGTCTATGCCTTCCCGCCTCTACCTCTACTGGCCAAAGTCCTATTAAAAACCAGAGCAGAGAGGCCACAAATGATTCTCATTGCTCCAGACTGGCCACGACAGCACTGGTATCCTCTCCTAAAGAGCCTGTCACACTCACCACCATGGATCCTTCCACAAGTTCCTCTTCTTTTGTCCCAGCACAATTACAAGACCCTTCACAGCCAGCTCAGAACTCTAAATCTAGCTGCATGGAGAATACCTTAATTTGCCAACAGACCCTCCTCTCCAAGGAGGTACAGGAAGTCATCTTGGAGGCCAGGAGACCCTCTACTAGAAAAACCTACTCTGCCAAATGGAAACGATTTTGTTCCTGGAATCAAGCTAAGGGTCAGAATCCTTGGGTAATAAATATACCTCAGATTTTACAGTACCTAGCTGAGATGTTAAACAGTGGCCTTTCCTTCTCTTCCATCAAGATGCACGCTTCAGCCATTTCAGCACAGTACAATACGGATCCTTCTTTATTCTCACATCCTCTTTTAAGGCAGTTCCTCAGAGGGGCAAAAAATATACAACCCCCACGGAAACCACCAGCTCCAGCTTGGGACCTCAACTTCTTATTGGAGAAGCTGACACTGCCTCCTTTTGAGCCGGCTGCTACAGCAGAGCTACAATACTTGTCATGGAAAACAGCCTTCCTTCTGGCTATTACCTCAGCATGCAGGGTTTCGGAGCTACAGGCCCTCATGGCTGTGCAACCATTCATCATTTTCCATCAGGACAGGATTTCCTTACGAAACAACCCTACCTTCATGCCAAAGGTAGTATCCAGTGTGGCTTTGAATCGGACTATTCATTTACCTACCTTTTATCCAAATCCACAGAACAAAGGAGAGAGGCTACTACATTCCTTGGACATTCACAGGCAACTTCGTTATTACCTGGACAGAACAAAGTCATTCAGAAAATCTGAGCAGCTCTGTGTCCTATGCTACAGGTGCTCAAGGAAAGGCTATTTCCAAACAGACTATTTCTAAATGGATAGCTCACTGCATACGCTTTTGTTTTTCATTTCATGGAAAATCGGTGCCTGTATACATCAGATCCCACTCCACCAGGGCTACAGCTACCTCAGCAGCTTTCCTCAGGGGGGTCCTTACCAAGGACATTTTGGAAGCAGCAACTTGAGTTCAGTGCACACTTTCTCCAAGCACTACCACCTTGCACTATACTCAAAATCTAGAGCGGGCTTTGCCACAGCAGTCCTGCAGGGCATTCTAGCCCCTCCTAATTCCGCTTAGTACCAGCCACCCCTACTTAGCTTTGGGATTCTACCCAAGTGTGATGACTGCAGCTGTATGCACGATGAACATAGTACAGTTTTGCACCTACCATAAATGTAGATGTTCGAGTGCGCATACAGCTGCAGTCCAGGTTACCCTCCCTCCATCCCCTCTTAGGACAGGGCTTATGCCAAACACCTTTATCATACAACCTATTTGGGGTGTTTCTTTATGGTGTATTTGCTTGCAACTAATGTTTTGATTTATCTACTTATGTATGTTTGCATAACATCATGTTTTGCCTTCCTTTCTGGGGGCACCTGACATCTGGGGCACGAAAAACTGAAGAAAATGGCGTCTGCTGCCTCTTTTATACCCCTGCCGCACTGATGTCAGGGAAGAAGCAACGACAACCGACGCCGGACCTAGACTTTGGAATTCAGCCGACCGAGGACCCGCCTGACAGCAGGGTAACCCAAGTGTGATGACTGCAGCTGTATGCGCACTCTAACATCTACATTTATGGTAGGTACAAAACTGTACTTTCCAGGACATTTGAATTGAAGTCCAGGAACCTCAGTGCGATCGTGTTTGTGCCTGTGTAAGTCGCC
This sequence comes from Protopterus annectens, assembly GCF_019279795.1. Lineage (NCBI taxonomy): Eukaryota > Metazoa > Chordata > Ceratodontiformes > Protopteridae > Protopterus > Protopterus annectens. The sequence continues at coordinate 1,383,811,381 of NC_056729.1, forward strand.
CAATCGATGGAAGGATGGTTGAAATCTCCCATGACCAAGGTGTTTTAGCAAGTCCAGGTAGGCAGTGTGCTTCTCCTGGTTCATGATGGGGGACCTGTAGCTAGAGATGTGGTAGGGTATTTTACCTATAGTTATTTGGATCTGGAGTAGCTCGAGAGTTGTACTGTTTTACCAGTCTCTAGGTGTAGTTTGGATTTAATGAAGATGGATTCACCTACACCTTTGGTTCTTTCACGCTGGTTCTGAGGTCCAAGTGTGTGAAAGGCATTGTAGCCTTGTATGGCTGGGGTGCTCTCTGAAGCCTTGAACCAAGTCTCTCTGACTGCACAGACATCAGCAGTTTACTGTTTAGGCTTCTAGTATTAAGCAGCATGACACTGAGTTTGTTGTCAAGTGGATTTCTTTATGTTGGAAGTTGTTGTTTTGACATTGCCTAAAAACGGCACTATGGGGAGGCAAGTATCTTTGCCAGTATCCGAAAGCCTTGAGGAGACAGATGAGTGCCATCTCTGGCAAAGCATCGTGGTCAGTCTACCATGTTTTCCCAGACTGACAGATATTGGATCCCTTTGGAGTCACTCCAGAAGCTAAGCCATTTATTGGAATCTATCAATTTTTTCTCTGTATTGTGGTATCATCCTAGGTGGGACGCACTATCTGAGAGTTCAATCATGCCTGTCTTCATATAGTCCAGAGAAGTGTGTTTCAAGTCATTCACTCCAACATATACTATGACAGTCCTAATGGAATTTGAGTGATTTCAGTGTTTGCTTGATTTGACAGATCCTGGCACCTGGTGAGGGGGACATCTGTATTGCTCACTATTGAGTCGCCTTTGACCCAGGACATTTGGTTTTGAAGTGTTTTGCAGTAGGGGTTTAATTGTTGAGACACGTGTGTGTAGTGGTGGTTTCTGTTCATTTACCAGTATGTGTGGGTTGTTTGTGCTTTTGGAGGTCTCTGGTCTTTTGGTAGGCTCTTAGTGAGTACCTTTGTGTATGTGGGTTTGTCTTTACCTTATCTTGTATGAGAGGAGAGGCGTGTGTGTGCTGACTATCTGTTCTGATGTCTTGTTTATGTGAGAGGGCTGATTTTGGTTTTATGGTATAATTGCATCTCTCACATACTGTACTTGTTTGCTGTAGACGCAGATGGCTCTGAGTATACATGAGGCAGAAATAGCTCTCTACATGAGCTACGTTTCCTCAGGATGCCCATGGCAGTCAGGCTGCTGGAAAAATGTTTGGAAACTGACTGCCCATAGTAGCATATAATTCTTAAGTATTAGTTTGGGAGGGGGCAAATTCGCTCATCTGTTGCTCTGGGGGACTTGTTCTATAGAAGATCAGGGATGAAAAGTGGGGTGACAGTGCTCAGCTGAGTTGTCTGCATTGCAGAAATGCGCAGCTGAGTTACCTGCAGAGCAGCAGGGAAGACTGGGAGGGTTTCACTGACTGGTGTCTAGGGAAAAAGTGATTTTAGGCATTTACGTCTATACAGTGCACTGCTAACCCCCATTGCAGTGTACTCAGCTACGAGCAAACATGATGCTTGTATACAGGCAACAGTTTAAACTAGTCTACCAATAGGAAATCACACAGTGATCCTTCCTCCCGCAATCCCCAGCTCAGACAAGGCTATTTCTACACTCTTCTGCCACAAAGGTGCAGGGGAGCCCTTCTTAATGCAGGATGGCTGGATTTGAGTTCAAGTGTATGAAAAACAGGCTAGATCCAGCAAGTCTGAATCTAGTCTCTCTCAAGCTGTAACTTCAGTGGTGGATTCATCAGTTGTCCCTCAACCCAGGGCTTCCCTTTCAACCTCCAGTCGCCTGTCAGGATCTCTTTACAGATGCCTCGGACGAGGGATTGGGAGCCTCCTTCAGTCTTCTGAAAGTGCAGGCCTTTGGTCTCCAACAAAAAGAGTACATCAGTGTCAAAGAAATAAGAGCCCTTCTGGCTCTTCAGGTTTTTCATTCTATTCCTTCCAGGGTCCCTCGGGATTCTCAGAGTATCACAGTGATGTGGTATATCCACTAACAAGGGGGGGGGGCAAGGTCTTGTCACCTGTACAGACTAGCTGTTCAGGTTTGGGATCTAGCTGCCCAGTATCAGGTGACCCATCAGGCAGTTTGCATTCCCTCCGATCAGAACATTGTGACAGATTATCTGAATAGGTTCATCACACAATCTGAGTGAATGGCTTCACATGGATGTTTTCTGGACATGGTCTTACCAGTAGGATATTCTTCAAGTAGATAATTTTGCCTCCCCTATGAACTGACAGCTTTCTCTCTCTTGCACTAGTCCCACGTCCTCTGGCCTGGAAGGTGGATGCCCTATCTCTTTATTGGAAGTGGATATTTGTTTATGCCTTCCCTCCTTTTCCTCTCATACCAAAGGTCCTGTTCAGGATAAAACAGGATGCTCTCAAAAAATCTTGATTGTGAATTCCTTTCTGGCCCAGACAGCGGTGGTTCCATGTCTTCTGCAGTTATTCTAGGGCAGTCATAAGTTACCTCACACACATTGTGTGATAATGCTTTGATCTCTTTTTAGACACCTTTTTTTCTGAGAACATGCTTTGGGTTCTACAAGAGGCCAGGAAACCCACTACAAGAAAGTTTTGTTTATCCAAAGATTTTCTGTTTGGTGTCTTTTGGTGACCTGGATCCACTCACTGTGGATTTCCTTTGGTTATCTCTCATTTGTGTGTATTGTTCAGTGCTGGGTGGCCTGTTCTGTTAAAACCCACCTGTTGGCTATTTCTGCTTGTCAGCCTTTGAATCCCCCTTTGGCTTCTGGATTCAAGCCATTTCTTAAAGGCAGTGTTCACATTAGGCCTCCTAGGAAGCCTATTCCTCCTTCCTGAGACCTTAATTTTGTTTTGGAAAAATTGACTCTGGTTCCTTTTGAGCCTGCTGCTCAGCTTCCTTACAACATTGTTCTTAAGAATGTTTGTTTGGCCCTCCCCTCTGCTAGATGGGTGTATGAGCTGCAAGCCCTTATGGCTGTTTCTCCTTTTTTGTTTTTTTCGAGTATATCTTTGTACTAATCCTTTTATGCCCAAGGTGGTTAATGAGTTGTCTCCTTAGCAGTCTGTTCATTTGCCCACTTTTTTACCTTCTCCACATTCTGCTAATGAGAAGGCTCTTCACACCTTGGATTTGCATAGACAACTCTGATATCATTTAGGGAAAATTAATGCCATGCATAAGTCTGAGAAGCTTTTTGTTTCCTTTCATCCTAGGTCTTTGGCTGTTTCCAAGCAAACTATTTCCTCTTGGATATGTAATGCCATTTCCTTTTTCCCAAGTGCCTTCCTTCTGTTAGTGCCCATTCTACGAGGGCTGTGGTACTTATTGTATTCTTGAGGCAACTACTTGGACGTCTCTGCATGCTTTTGCCAAGCACTATAAGTTGGATGCGGAGTTAGAGCCGGTTTTGCCAGGGCCATTCTTCATGGCTTTCTTGAGGGCTCTGCTGGCCCTTCCTTCTTTCAACTTTCTTCCTGAGGTGCTGTACTCTCCCTATTGTAAAAAATACTGCAACAGTGATGTGGAAGGACATAGTACAGATGTATAAAATCTTATAACAGTATATGTCCTTCCATTGTTCGCCCACTCCCTCCTCTCCCTAATCCTTTTCTCCTTCAGGATGTACTTGTTACCTTTTTGTATCCTTCGAGTGTTGTTCCTACTGGGGCTTTTCAGTTCTGAGTATGATGCGTCCGGATGTCACCTTTATGCCCTACTTAGTGCATGGGGAGCATGTGTCTGACATATGGCTTACCCATTACAATCTAAACGCTTTGGTATACTGGTCAGATGTTGGGCTACCTTTGGCAGTGGATCCCTATTGTAAAGAATACTGCAACAGTGAAGAGAGGGACATCTACTGTTGGGGTAAGATTACACAACTGTATTATAGGTTCATAGGTTCGTACTAGGCTATCTGCCCTAGGGCATTTATAAGCCTAGCCAGAGTGTGTGTGGCTTTCACCACCCCTTAGGATGAGAATACTACGCCCATTTAGGGTTTAGTTTACTGTGCCTCTGTCTAGTAGTGACACAGAGATGACCCCCGGGGTAAACCTACGATCTCCCATCCACTCGTCAAGATTTCTCTTGAATAGAGTCAGTGAGGGGCTCTGCCTAACATGGATTGGGATTCTGTTCCAGTGTGTAGGGAGCCTCTGGGTTATGAATCTGTCCCTCCAGCACGTCCTATTTATTTCTGTGTTGAGGTTTAAGTCTCTTGCTCCCGTGGCTCTGATGGATTTGGATTTTCTGAGGTGGAGCATGTCCATTAATTCCGGATTGGACAGGGCCTTGTACGTCAGGCACAGGTCACCTCTGAGTAGGCGGTATGCGACTGAATAGAGCTGGAGTTTTTTCAGCCGGGCAGCATATGACATATGTTCAAGACCCTTTATCCTCTTGGTGAGGAACTTTTGGGGTCTTTCCAACTGCTGCAGGTGTCGGGTAAGATACATCCCAAATGGGGCATTGTACTCCATCATTGGCCTGATAAGAGTACAGGGGCACAATGACCTCTCTTGATCTAGATGTGAAACCCGTCATGATAAGGTGGGCAATATAGAAGTTCTTCCTAACCACTTTGGCAATGTGAGTGTCAAATGAGAGGTTACTGTCAACCTGGGTCCCTAGGTCCCTGATTACCTCTTCCGTACTTAATGGATTACCACCTATGTGGTAATTTGTGGGTACCTTGTTTTTCCCAAAGGGTATGACTACTTTTTTTGGCGTTCAGCTTAAGGCCATGGCTCTGGCACCAATTATCCGTTTCTATGAGGCCTCTCTGAAGGATGTTTGTGTCCGCTGGAGTATCAATTATGGCGCCCAGTTTGCAGTCATCTGCGAACTTTGTCAGCCACAATCCTCCTATATTTGCCTATACCTCGGAAAAATAAATGCCGAACAAGAGGGGTCCCAGGACTGAGCCCTGTGGGACACAGCTTGTGACTGGCTTAGAGTCTGACATAGCTCCAGCAACTCTGACCCTGTGGGTTCTGTCCTTGAGCCAGTTTGCAACCCATCTCGTGACATATGGGTTTACATTTAAGCTGGTGAGTTTGTCTATGATGCCCGAGTGGGGTATAGTGTCAAAGGCTTTTGCAAGGTCAAGGTAGGCTGTGTGAACTGCCTTACCCTCATCAATGGCCTTAGTGACTGTTTCAAAAAAGTCGACCAAGTTCAAAAGGCAGGATCTGCCCTTGACAAAGCCAAATTGGGTAGGATCCAATGTCTGTAGGTCCCCAATGTCTTTGTTTATGAGTTCCATAATGATCCTCTCCAAAGCTTTGCAGACCAGGCTCGTCAAGCTTATGGGGCGGTAATTTCCAGGGTCCGTAGAAGCACCGCCTTTGTGAAGTGGGACCACTGTTGCCGTACACCACTCTTTGGGTACGTATCCTGTAGTAAGGCTAAGATTAAACAGCAGCCTTATGTGTGGGTTTAGTTCCTCTTGGAGTTCATGTAGCACACAGCCCAGGACACCGTCCGGTCCCATTGATGCTGTGTTTTTAGCTTTAGAGAGGGCGGCTCTCACCTGGGCATCTGAGATGTTAGGGAGGCTACACTCTGCTGGGATAGTTATTTGTCCTTTTGGGGGGGAGGGGGAGGAGAAATTTGCACTGAACCGGTCTGCCAGAATGTTGGCAATGTCAGTGGGTTCAGTGTATTTTGTGTCATTTTGGACCAACTCTGAGCATATCTGGGAGTTTCCACCCAGGTTTCTAACATAGCTAAAGAAGGCCTTGTGATTGTCTTTTGTGTCTTTTGCGATTTTTCTCTCAAAGTTGGCCTTGGATGATTTTATGAGTGATCGTAATTTTTTGCTAGTACTGATCAGAGATGCCTTCCCTTTTAGGGATTTTGCTCTGTCATGTAGTAGCTTCCTCCTCCTGTTGTAAAGTTTGTTTATGGCTGGGGTCCACCAGACCGGGCGCCTGCATTTGGGGGAATGGGTCTTGGTTTTATTTGGGATTGCATGATCCATGCATTCTTGAAGGTGCCCGTAGAAGGTATTTGTAAAGGATTCAGCAGTGTGGGTTGTGGTTTCCACTGGCCCAGGGGCCCTGAAGGATACCACTTCAGTCTTAAGAAGTGTGAAGTTGGCTTTTGAGAAGTTCTTCACTGTGGTCTTTTGTGCAGGGGGTGGGGGCGGGATGTGGATTTCCAGTGAGATTAATTTATGGTCTGATCTTACCAATGAGGGATATACTTCTGGTGTGGAGCATTTTGTCCCCATGTTTGTGATGATCAGGTCTAGTATATTGTCTCCTCTTGTGGGAATGGTGACTAGTTGTTCCATCGCATTTGAGTTTATGAATTCTAGGAACCTTTGGGCTAGGGTGTTGGGGCTTGAGTAATGTTCCCAGTCTATGTTTGGGTAGTTAGTCACCCAATATGATGGTATTTGGAGAGACATTCATACTCTCCAGTGTCTTCAGGAAGGCTGTGTGGGGTTCCTGAGTTTGAGAGGGTGGTCTGTAGCATGCTACAAACTGTAAGGCAGTTTTGCCTATGGTTAGTTGCACCTGGATGGTCTCCGATGCTTCGTGCGTTGCCACTAACCTGGAGGTGTGGGTATCTTTGATGAATATGGATACTCCCCCTCCTTTTGTGGTTCGGTCCAAGTTTTGGGGTCGGAAAGCATGATATGAGGTAAAACCTGATAGTGCTGGGGTGCTCTCAGGAGCCTTGAACCAGGTTTCAGTCACTGCACAGACATCAATGTTCTCCATACTGAGGAGGGCTTAGAGGGCGTGCATCTTGAGGTTTACACTTCTGGCATTGAGCAGCATTACCCTTAGTTTTTTTCCACTTGTGTTTTCTAGAGAGGTAGGTTTGTCATTTGAGCCTTGCCTAAAAAAGGCACTATGGGGGTGTCAAGAGCCTTGGCCAATATACGGAAGCCCAGGGGTGACAGGTGCAAGCCATCCCTTGCGAAGCAGCGTGGCTTGTCGAGCATGTCATCCCAAGCAGACAGACATTGGATCCCCTTAGAATGACACCAGTAATTAAGCCAATTGTTAAAACTGATCATTTTGTCTTTGTACTGTGGCATCATTCTTGGTGAGGGTAAGATGCTCAGGGTCAGGGTCATACTGGCCTGGGCTACATAATCAGAGAGCTCCTCTATGTCTCTCTTCATGTAGTCCAGGGAGGTACGTCTCAGGTCGTTCACACCGGCATGTACAATGACTGAGTCATATTGTACTTGCTGTGGAGTGACCTGAGTGCTTGTGTTATGTGACGGATTCTAGCTCCCGACGGGCAGCTTACTGTGATCTTTTCCTTGTTCAGTCTGGTGAGCGAGACGTCAGTGTGTCTGACTATGGAGTCACCTATTAAAGTGTGTCTGGCATGTTGTTTGGCCTTAAGGGCTGTGACTGTTTAGCACACTGACTTTGTTAACTATGTGTTGCATGTGCTATGTCTTGAGGTGGCGGATGTTCTTCGTGTTTCACTGTTGCAGTCATAACTGTAGGGTGCTCCTGCCGGCAGGCAGCCCGAGGTCGGCCAGAATCCCAAAGTCTGGGTCCGGCATCGGCTGTATAAGCTAGTATCCTGACGTCAGTACGCCTTGGTACATAGCCCTCAGCCGACGCCATCTTCTCCAGTCTTTCTTGCCGTGCGGTGGAAAGCAGCTCGCAAACGTTGGTTGGCGATTTTCGAACAGCATTCTTGGTTGTTGTCGGTCCGAAGTTGTTACTTCTCTTCTCAAAGCTAAGTACCCCGTTGGGGAATCTTTTTCTTGTTCCTCCGATGTCAGAAAAAGTTAATAATTGTATAGCGTGTGGGAAACAAATACCTCATAAAGATTTCCACTCTTACTGTCTACCTTGCTTAGGCCCTGACCACGACGTTTCTTGTTGTCGGTTCTGTGCCAGGTTCAACTCTCGTACTATCAAACGCAGGTACTACTGGGCTTTAAATTATTTTGGCAGACGCTTCAATTACAGAATGTCGTCGGATACTACCGGAGTTCAAAAGAAGCGCAAAGATAAAGACAGGCCTCCGAGGTCCATACAGGACTCGTTGCAGCTGGAGCCAGCGTCCGGTTCGGCTGTCGTCAGTGAGGCGCTTTTGCAGCCCCTGTCGTCCGCCGCTTCTGAACCGATGGCCGATACGGACTCCCATGGGGAGCCATCAAGGCCCACTATTTTAACTGCTGCAGGACCTTCGGACGTCGCTCCTTCAGATGGGTCCGGAACTGCTGTGCAGGTACCGGCTTCTGAGGGGGTTTTCAGGCCTACTCACATTACTATTTCAAAGGCAAAGGCAAAGACTCCTCCTAAGTCTAAAGTTTCAGCTCAAGCTGCTTCTGAATCCACTCCCAAGACACAAAAACAATTATTGAGGATGGCTGAAGACTTGCTTACAATGATTAGGGGTTCTTACCCCCCTCCTGAAAAAAGGCCTCGACAGGATGTTACTCTGGATTCTTCTGACCAGGCCTCTGTCTCTTCTGTTTCTTCCTCTGATCAGGACTATTCCTTTCCCCCTTATGAGGATTCGGATGCTGAGGAATCTTTGCCCTCGGCCTCTCCGCCTGAGGATTTTTCTTTTGGGGAAACCTTGCATGAGATGAGGGAACATTTTCATTGGGAAGGACAGGAATATTCTGCTTCCAAAAAGAGGCTTAGAGAATTTCTTCTTCTTCCTCAGCATAGGCCTTTAGCTATCCCTCCTGTTTTGGACATTGTGGATGATGCTTTTTCTGAGGCTAATTTGAATCCTGATTCCATGCCTCCTGCTCCTTCTAAGCCTGATAGATTTTATAGGGTTCCTGACTCTCATTTATTTCTATTTAAAAATCCTTCTGCAGACCCTGAAACTATTTCTCAGGGTTCTAAGGCTGCTAAGGTTGCTACTTCTAAAAATACTATTCCCTCTGAGAAGGATTCTCGTGCTTTAGACAGGTGGGGCAAAAAGGTATATACTTCTGCTACCCTTTCTGTAAGGGCATTAAATTGCCAGTTTCATATGTTTAAATACCAGCAATTCTTTTGTCTGTTTTAAAGCAAAAGCTTGCTTCCGTACCTGCTTGTGCAGAGGATAAGGAACTTCAGGATGTTTTGCATGCTACTGAACAGGTTAACAAGCATAGTTTACATTGTGGTTTTGATGCCTTGGATGCTTCCTGCAGGGCTGCTGCCTCTGGTACTGTGATTAGGAGACATGCCTGGCTTCGTGAACAAAGTTTGCCTGAACAGGTTAAGGCTAAGTTATTAGATGCCCCTGTTCAACATGATGTTCTTTTTGGTTCTAAGGCTGAGGAAATTATTAAAAAGATGGAAGAAAAGGCAAAGTCCATGCAGACTGTAAAAGATTTCTTGCAGGTTCAGCCTCCTAGATTTTCCAGGAATTGGCCCACTAAAAATTGGTCCTTTCCCATGTCTGACAGGCCTCAAAGGGGAAGATATAGACGCTCCAGAGGCCGTGGTCAAGGCCAGACCTCGTACAGATCTAGACAATGGACTGCTTCTTCACCTAGAAGGGGAGAAGACAGATCCCAATCTCAAAGAAAACAAACTCAATGACTCTCTCGGTTGGGCTTCAGGACCTCTTCACCTGGTCGCCCCTCTCGGAGGAAAACTGTCTCTTTTTTACAGGAATTGGACTCATATTACCCAGGACAAATGGGTATTGGATGTGATTTTAAAAGGTTACAAGTTCCACTTTCACACTTTGCCAAGGACTCACGGTTGGCCAGATCTGCCAAAACTTCAATGGTCAGAGGCCTTAACTCAAGTGGATGCTCTTCTGGCCATGAGAGCCATAGAGCCTGTTCCACTCTTGGAAATAGGAAAAGGATTTTATTCAAGGCTGTTTCTGGTTCCCAGAAAACAAAACTCTTGGAGACCTATTCTGGACCTTTCTGTGTTGAACACCTTTTTGGAAATTCCAAAGTTCAAGATGCTCACTCTGCAACAGTTACTTCCAATGCTCTCTCAGGACGCCTGGATGGTGACATTGGACTTAAAGGAAGCCTATTTGCATATCCCTATCAGACAAGAACGCAGGAAATTCCTCAGGTTCAAGGCAGGTTCGAGGCACTTTCAATTCTCTGTTCTGCCCTTTGGTTTATCTACTGCCCAGAGTCTTCACCAAGTGCCTGGCACCAGTAGTGGCTTACTGCAGACTTCAGGGGATTCAGATTTACCCCTATTTGGACGACTGCCTTATTCAGGCAGACAGCAAAGATCTTTTACTTCAACACCTAGACTTCGTTCAACGTCTTCTCCTCTTACTGGGATTCTCAGTGAACATAAAAAAGTCACATTTGATCCCTTCTCAACAAATGGTATTCTTGGGAGCCCTCTTAAACTCAACCTTACAAAGGGCCTACCTCACTCCAGAAAAGCAAACTCAGCTGGCTTCTACTTTCAACACCTTGGCAACTCTATCTCAGCTCACTGCAAGGAAACTCCTGCAGGCTCTGGGCTACATGGCTTCCTGCATTCTGTTGATTCCAAACGCAAGGCTTCACATGAGAAAGCTTCAATGGTATCTGAAAAGTGTATGGTCACAGCATTATCACGATCTGGATATTCTGATTCCTCTGATCCCCTGCCTCCAGAAGGAGTTCCTCTGGTGGTCCAGGGCATGCATTTTAAACAAAGGAAAACCTTTTTGTCTCCCTCAACCTACTCAAATCCTAACCACGGACGCCTCGGATTATGCTTGGGGAGCACATTTTCTAGACAATTGCCAGCAAGGAACCTGGACAAAGGACCATCTTCACTGGCACATCAATCTGAAGGAGATGTTGGCAGTTCAAAATGCCCATATGGCCTTCAAGCACCTTTACAACCAGGGCCTCTGCTAATTCTGACAGACAACACCACGGTCATGTGGTACATCAACAAGCAGGGGATCTCATTCTTACCCCTTTGCAGACTGGCTATGAGTTTATGGGACACAGCTCTAAATTTGAATCTGCATCTCCAGGCTCAATTCATTCCAGGAAAACAAAATCTTTTAGCAGACAGCCTGAGCAGAAACATTTCAGATCCTCACGAATGGATGCTAGACACCAACTTGTTCAAAAGGATTACTGCAGTTTGGGGATGTCCCCAGATAGATCTGTTCGCATCCCATCTCAATCATCAGCTGCCTCGCTTTTGCACCAGGTCCTTCCACAAAACAGCATGGAGAGTGGATGCCCTGTCTTTCAGTTGGAGAAGTCTGTCTGCATATGCCTTCCTCCTCTTCCTCTACTGCCTCGGGTACTACTGAAGATAAAGCAGGACAAGCCCAAGTTCCTCATCTTGATTGCTCCAAATTGGCCTCGACAGTTTTGGTATCCGACTCTAAAACTCCTGTTCTCGGGCCTCCTTGGATTCTTCCACTGAACCCTTCGCTTCTGTCCCAGCATCAGGGTCAGTTACTACATTCCAACCTCAAGACCCTTTGCTTGGCAGCTTGGCTCTTCAAAGGAATTTGATTGCCTCTAGTCTTCCCAAACAAGTTTTGGATGTTCTTTTGGAAGGTAGGCGGCCTAGCACTAGGAAATCTTATGCCTCTAAATGGAAGAGGTTTTCTATTTGGATGCAGGACCGAGGTTCTGATCCTCAGGTTCCTGATCTCTCCTCTATTTTGCTTTACCTTTAGCTTTTATCTAAGGGACTTTCATTTTCTTCCATTAAGATTCATGCTTCTGCTATCTCTGCATTTCAGTTCTGATCCTCCTGTTTTTCACATCCTTTGGTGAAGCAGTTTTGAGGGGGCCTAAGAATTTGCGGCCTCCTAGGACCCCTCCGGTCCCTGCCTGGGATCTTAATTATGTTTTAGAAAAACTTACTTTGCCTCCTTTTGAACCTGCTGCATCTTCAGATATTAAGTTTCTATCTTGGAAGACTGTTCTTTTGTTAGCTTTGACCTCTGCCAGAAGGGTCTCAGAGTTGCAAGCTCTTATGGCTGTGGAACCTTACCTTATTTTCCATCAGGACAGAGTATCCTTGAGGACCAATCCTACTTTCATGCCTAAGGTGATTTCGAAAGTGGCCTTGAATCAGACAATTCACCTTCCTACTTTCTTTCCAAATCCTCAAAATAAAGGGGAAAGGATTTTGCATTCATTGGATGTGCACAGGCAGTTAAGATTTTACTTGGACAAGACTAAAGATTTCAGAAAGTCTAACCAACTGTTTGTTTCCTTTGCCTCCAGTTCACTTGGAAAACCTATTTCTAAACAAACCATTTCCAAATGGATTGCTTATGGGATCAGATTTTGTTACACTCATCATGGTAAACAGATGTTCTTCATCTCACATTGCTGCAGTCCTAACACTTGGGTAGTCCGCTGTCCACGGTCGGCCCGAATATCAAAGTATAAGGCTGACGTCGGTCAGGGCGCATTTAACTGACGTCAGGACGTCAGGGTATAAATGCGCATGACCGGCGTCATATCCTCAGTCTTTTTTGCCGCATGGTCCGATGCAGAAGCAGCATTGCAAGTGCCGGTTGGCGTTCTGAGATTTTTCTATTTAGGAGTTTCAGACCGAGTTCAAAGTTGGCTAAGTACCCCGTTGGGGAATATTTTTGTTTTTTCTTGCCTCAGTCATTTACCGGATGTCAGAAAAAGTTAATAATTCTGTTTCTTGTGGGAAACAGATACCGCATAGAGATTATCATACTTTGTGTATTCCTTGCTTAGGGCCTGAGCATGACGTTGTTGGCTGTCGCTCTTGTGCTAGATTTAATAAACGCACTATAAAGAGAAGGTTGGATTGTGCAAGGTTAGTCTTTGGGAAGCGGTGCAATTATAAAATGCCGTCGGATGCTCCGACGCCCGCTTCCTCGAAGAAGCACAAGGACAAGACAGTTAAGCCTAGGCTAGAAGAACCGTCTGTGCCGGACGCCGGTTCTTTAGAGGTGTCGGTGGAGCCGGTGGCTCCACCGGAGATTTCTTTGTGTTCACAGAGTGAAACTTTATTATTGCAAGATGTGGCCTCTCAGGAGGCAAGTCAGGCTGAGGGGGCTTCTCAGGTTACTATACTCCCCTCCCTTCCTAAGGTGGTTAGGCCTTCTCCTTCTGTTACTAAGGCTTCTCCCAGAGGCAGGCCAGGTTTAGCTTCAGTTGGTGTTACCCCTAGCTCTTCAGGTACTATGCCCAAGAAGCATATGCTTAAAATGGCAGAAGATTTGATTACTTTGATTAGGGGTTCTATGCCCCCTCCTACTAAGAGACCTAGGGTGGAGCCTGAGCTGGGGGGTCTTGAGCAAGCTTCAGATGTTTCAGAGTCTTCGGCTGAAGACTTGCAGGAGTACTCCCCTTATTCTGATTCTGATGTGGATGATTCTACTCCTTCTGCTACTCCTCCTGAGGATTTTTCTTTTTCAGAAACTCTTCATTCCATGAGGGAGCATTTTAAGTGGGAAGGTCAGGACTTCTCTGATTCCAGGTAAAGGCTTAGGGAATTTCTGTTTTTACCCCAGCCATAGGCCTTTGGCTATACCTCCTGTTTTGGATGTAGTGGAGGATGTTTTTACAGAGGCTTCTCTTAATCCTGATTCTTTGCCTCCTGCTCCTGTTAAACCGGATAGGTATTACAGGGTGCCTGACGTTCACAAGTATCTTTTTAAAAGTCCTAGGGCAGACCCAGAAACTGTTAGCCAGGGGCCTAAAGGTGTTAAGGCTTCTGTTGTTAAGAATCCGGTTCCTACAGATAAGGAGGCTAGGGCCTTGGATAGATGGGGAAAGAAAGTTTATACTTCTTCCACTCTTGCTATGAGGGCTCTGAATTGCCAGTTTCACATGTTGAAATACCAAAACTATCTCCTTTCACAATTGAAGTCTAAGGTTGATGCTCTGGCAGTTGATATTGATTGTAAAGAGTTGCAAGATTTAGTCCATGTTTCTGAACAGGTGGGTAAGCATTCTTTGCAATGTGGTTTTGATGCTGTACAGGCCTCGTCTAGGGTGGCTGCCACTGGGACTGTTCTTCGCAGGCACGCCTGGCTGAGGGATCAGAATTTGTCTGAACATGTTAAAACAAGGATTTTAGATGCTCCTTTACAATCTGACGTGTTGTTTGGGCCTCCTGTTGAGACAGTCTTAAAGAAGATGGAAGACAAGGCTAAGTCTATGCAGACTGTTAAAGATTTTTTGCAAGTCCAGCCTCCAAAGTTTAGTAGAAATTGGCCTACTAAGGGGTGGACATATCCTTCTTATGATTCCCAGTCTAGTGGTAGATCTAGACGTGGTAAGGGCAGAGCTCAGGGCTCTTTCTGGCCTAGAACAGGGAGTTCTCCTGCACAGGCTTCGGGTGAGGGCAGGGGTCAGTCCTTTCGTAAACAGACCCAATGACCTACCTTTTCAGCTGCCAGAGCCTGCTCGTCTGGCAGCACCTTTGGGAGGAAGGTTGGCACTCTCCAAAGGAAATTGGAATTTAATTACCCAGGACAGATGGGTATTGGATATCATACACCACGGCTACAGGTTTTATTTCCATACCTTGCCTCCTTTCAAAGGCATGCCAGGCGTTCCTCCTCAACAAAGAATAGAGGCTCACAGACAGGTTTCTCTGTTGCTCCAACTAGGGGCCATACAGCCGGTCCCTCTGCCAGAAGTGGGCCTAGGATTTTATTCTCGCCTGTTCCTAGTACCAAAGAAGGGGAACACGTGGAGACCAATTTTGGATTTATCTATCCTCAACACTTATCTGGACATTCCCAAGTTCAAAATGTTGACGTTGCAGCAGCTTTTACCTCTGCTGGGCAAAGATCATTGGATGGTAACTTTGGATCTCAAGGAGGCTTACCTTCATGTTCCTATCAGACTCAGTTGCAGAAAGTATCTGCGTTTTCGAGTTGGGACTTCTCACTATCAGTTCTCTGCATTGCCCTTTGGCTTATCTACTGCGCCCAGTGTGTTCACGAAAGTTCTGGCTCCAGTAATAGCTTTCTTCAGACTAAAAGGGATACAGATCTATCCTTATTTGGACGACTGCCTGATTCTGGCTCAAGGAAAGGAAGAGCTTCTTCGTCATTTGGAGTATGTGATAGCAGTGCTAAGATGCCTAGGGTATTCTGTGAACGAAATAAAGTCCAGTCTAGTACCCTCTCAAGACATGTGCTTTCTGGGTGTGAGACTGAATACAGCAGCCCAGATGGCCTTTTTACCCCGGACAAACAAAAGAGTCTATCCCTTTACTTCCGTCAACTATCTCATCAGTCCGGGCTGACTGCAAGGACAGTCCTTCAAGCCTTAGGGTTCATGGCATCTTGTATTCTGGTGCTTCCCAATGCCAAACTGCATATGAGGAAGCTACAATGGTATCTCAAAAATGTGTGGACACAGCACTGCCAGGATCTGGACACTGTCATTCCAATAATACCTTGCATTCAGAAGGAATTTTTGTGGTGGGCTCAGGAATGTCACCTAAACAAGGGACTCTCTGTGACCCGCCAGAGGCAAGTCAGATTTTAACGACAGATGCCTCAGACAAAGCTTGGGGAGCTCATCTGAATGGAAAATGGATACAAAACAAGTGGCCTGTCAGACTACAACATCTACATATCAACATGAAGGAGATGTTAGCAGTCCAGTTTGCATTAATAGCTTTCAAGGAATTCCTTCTTCCAGGACAGGTGTTGATTCTAACAGACAACACAACTGTCATGTGGTACATCAACAAGCAAGGGGAACACATTCTTATCCTCTATGCAGGCAAACAATGATTTTGTGGGAGACTGCTCTCAGTTTACAGCTCAATCTTCAGGCAAGGTTTCTGCCAGGAGCACAGAACTCCTTAGCAGATGTGTTGAGCAGACGAATTATGGATCCCCACGAGTGGAAATTGGATCCTCATGTATTTCAGAAATTGACAGTGTCATGGGGAACTCCAGACATAGATCTGTTCGCTTCTCCACTAAACCATCAGCTGCCAAAGTTTTGCACAAAAAGGTTTCATCTCACAGCTTGGAAAGTGGATGCTCTTTCTTTCAGTTGGAGCAATCTTCATGTGTATGCCTTTCCACCTCTGCCTCTCCTCCCAAAGGTACTTCTGAAGGTCAGACAGGACAAGCCAAGGATGATTTTAGTAGCTCCAGATTGGCCTCGACAGCACTGGTACCCATTACTGAGAAGTCTAGTACGGAAGCCTCCATGGCCTTTGCCTTCGGTTCCACACCTGTTGTCACAGGAAGATGGCCATTTGCTCAATGTCAAACTTCACTCTCTTCACCTGACAGCCTGGCATATTCTGTTTTGAACCATAAAGGGTCTCAACTTCCACAACAAGTTTTGAATGTGATTTTGGAAGCTAGACGGCCTAGTACAAGGAAAGTGTACGCGGATAAATGGAAGAGATTTTTATTTTGGAGTACAGCAAAGGATTTTGATGTTTCTGAGCCTAATTTAAGTGTGGCTCTTCAATATCTTACTGAGTTACTGGACAAAGGTTTGTCCTTCTCTTCTATTAAAGTTCATGCTGCAGCAATTTCAGCTCACTATGATTGTGACCCGCCATTGTTTTCTCATCCTTTGTTCAAGCAATTTCTTATAGGGGCAAAGAATATCAGACCCCCACGAAGAGCTCCTACTCCTGCTTGGGATCTCAATTTTGTGTTTGAGAAACTCACTCTACAACCTTTTGAGCCTGCAGCTACTGCTGAGTTGAAATATTTATCATGGAAGACTGCTTTTTTATTGGCCATTACCTCTGCAAGAAGGGTTTCTGAATTGCAGGCCCTTATGGCAGTTGAGCCTTTCTTGATTTTCCATAAGGATAGAGTATCATTACGTACTAATCCTTCCTTTATGCCTAAGGTGGTTTCTAGTGTGGCTTTAAACCAGACTATTCATTTACCTACTTTTTATGCAAATCCCCAAAATAAAGGGGAAAAGATTTTGCACACTTTGGATGTACACAGGCAGTTGCGTTATTATTTGGACAGAACTAAAGGGTTCAGGCAGTCTCAGCAGTTGTTTGTTTCTTTTGCTTTGAGTTCTCAGGGCAAGCCTGTGTCAAAACAAACTATTTCTAAGTGGATTGGGTTTTGCATTGCTTTCTGTTATTCCCATCATGGCAAGGAGGTTCCAGCTGGGATTAGGCCTCATTCCACTAGGGCTACTGCCACTTCCACAGCTTTTTTGAGGGGAGTGGCAACGAAGGATATTTTAGAGGCAGCTACTTGGAGTTCTGTGCATACCTTCTCTAGGCATTATCACCTGCCACTTTACTCTAAGTCCAGGGCTGGTTTTGCCACTGCTGTTTTGCAGGGCATTTTGGCAGCTCCTGCTTCCTTATAGTTAGCCATCCTCCCTCATCTCTGCTTTGGGATTCTACCCAAGTGTTAGGACTGCAGCAATGTGAGATGAAGAACATAGTACAGGTTTGTACCTACCATAAATGTAGATGTTCGAAGATCCACATTGCTGCAGTCCAATTTTCCCTCCCTCCTTCCCCTCTGTACTTGGAGGTGTTTGTGTGGGTTGGGTTGTACATATTGTGTGTATTATATCTATTGTACATATAGTTAGTGCAAGGGTGGTTGGTTATTTGTTTGCTGTCTTTTTGGTTTTGACCTTTCTTTTTAAGGTCTTCTGACATCTGGGGCAAGAAAAGACTGAGGATATGACGCTGGTCATGCGCATTTATACCCTGACGTCCTGACGTCAGTTAAATGCGCCCTGACCGACGTCAGCCTTATACTTTGATATTCGGGCCGACCGTGGACAGCGGACTACCCAAGTGTTAGGAGTGCAGCAATGTGGATCTTCGAACATCTACATTTATGGTAGGTACAAAACTGTACTTTTCCTGGAACCATTAGAAGTCATTCTACTAGAGCAGCTGCTACTTCTACAGCTTTTCTCAGAGGAGTACCTACCAAGGATATCTTGGAAGCTGCCACTTGGAGTTCAGTGCATACTTTTTCCAAGCACTACAATCTCCCTTTGTTTCCTAAGTCTAGGGCAGGCTTTGCCTCTGCTGTCTTGCAGGGTATTCTTGCCTCCCCTTCTTCTATCTAAAGCCTCCTCCCTCTCTACACTGCTTTGGGATTCCACCCTACAGTTATGACTGCAACAGTGAAACACGAAGAACATAGTACAGTTGTGTACACCTACCATAAATGTAGATGTTCGAGTGTCTTCACTGTTGCAGTCGGGGTTTCCCCTCCCTCCTATCCCCTCTTTTCCTTTTTTGTGGTGTATTTGTGTTTCCTTGTTGGATTCATTTTTAATTTATTGGGGTATTCTGACATCTAGGGCAAGAAAGGCTGGAGAAGATGGCGTCGGCTGAGGGCTATGTACCAAGGCGTACTGACGTCAGGATACTAGCTTATACAGCCGACGCCGGACCCAGACTTTGGGATTCTGGCCGACCTCGGGCTGCCTGCCGGCAGGAGCACCCTACAGTTATGACTGCAACAGTGAAGACACTCGAACGTCTACATTTATGGTAGGTGTACACAGCTGTACTTTGCTTGGGTGTCTGCTTTGGAGGCCTCTGTTGTTTTGGTAGATTTTTAATCAGCGCCTCCGAGTATGTTTTTGTGCGTTTATGTGTTTGGTTTGCAGTTGTAATAGTTCTATGTGAGACTGGGTTTGTGGTGTGCGTGGTTACCTTCTCCTGACTGGTTGTTGGACTTGTCTGTTACAGTATCCTGTACCTTTTCCTTTTATAGTGTTTCACATCACAAACTCCTGCAGACCTGTTACAAAGACCTATTATAGTCACCCACAACATTTGCATTCTACACCACTCTGTCAGATATCCCAAATGCTGCTGATCTGTGGTGAGTTGCCCAGGAGGTGCTTGCCATATGTGCATAGGCCCTACTGTAGTAATGAACAATGAAAACTTTTTCAGCCATTGCTGACCTTGCTGGTATGTGTACACTTGTGGGCATAACTTCTCAGTCAGTGAGTCTGTATGGTGTGCTGGGAAATGCCCATACCTTTGACCATAGCTCCCACTTCTGCACCTGTTTAAGAGCTGTACTTAAGTGCTATGCACAACCTCCTCATTTTTGTACTGTATCTGTGGCCACAGGCTCCCACATTATGCACGTGTTTATCAGCTGAGCAAAGACTCTTCACTCGGTATACAGTGGCTATAAAAAGTTTACACACCCCTGTTAAAATGCCAGGTTTTTGTGATACAAATAAACGAGACCACAATAAATCATTTAAAAAAATTTCCCACCTTTAATGTGACATATATAACCTTTCAATTCAATTGGAAAAACAAATTTGTTAGGGGAAAAATATATATAAAAAAAAAAAAACTACAATAAGCTGGTTGCATAAGTGTGCACACTGCACACCCTTAAACTAATACTTTGAAGCACCTTTTGATTTAATTACAGCATTCAGCCTTCTTGGGTTAGGAGTCTGCTGAGATGGCTTACTGTTAACTTCTAGCTATGTTGTGCAGGGACCTGGGTTCAAGACTTGCAAGTGTTGGTTGGTCTGTCAGCGTGGTACATCTTGACTTGGCAATATTTGTCCACTCTTCCTTGCAAAAGCACTCCAAGTCTCAGATTGCGAGGGTATCTCTCTTGTGCACAGCCCTCTTCAGGACACTCCACAGATTTTCTATTGAATGTAGGTCTGGGCTCTGGCTGGATCATTCCAAAACTTAAATTTTCTTCTGGTGAAGCCATTCTTTTGATTTTTGGATATATGCTTGGGGTCATAGTTGTGTTGAAAGGTGAAATTTCATCTTCAGATTTCTAGTAGACACCTGAAGGGTTTGGGCCAAAAGTGACTGGTATTTGGAACTGTTCATAATTCCCTCCACCTTGACTCAAGTCCCATTTCCAGCTGAAGAAAAGCAACCCCAAAGCATGATACTGTCACCACCATGCTTCACCGTGGAGATGGCATTCTTTTGGTGATGCAAAGTGTTTTTGCACCAAATGTACCTTTTGGAATTGTGGCCAAAAAGTTCAACCTTGATCTTCTCAAACTATAATGCATTTTTCCCACTTGCTTTTGGGAGTCTTTATGTATTGTTTTGCAAATTTTAGCCAGGCCTGGATGTTTTTCTGTGTAAGAAAAGGCTTCTGTTTTGCAACCCTACCCCATAGCCCACACATATGGAGAATACGGGAGATTGTTGTCACATGTAGTACACAAACCAGTACTTGCCAGAAATTCCTGCAGCTCCTTCAGTGTTGCTGTAGGTCTCTTGGCAGTCTCCCTGACCAGTTTTCGTCTTGTCTTCTCATCAATTTTGGAGGGACGTCCAGTTCTTTGCATCCTCCCTGTTGTCCCATATTTTTTCCACTTTTTGATGACTGTCTTTACTGTGTTCCATGGTATATCCAATGCTGTGGAAATTTTTTGTACCCTTCTCCTGACTGATGCCTTTCAATCTTTTTAATTTCCCCAAGTTTTTTGGGTTTCTAATACCATGACTCTAATGGACCCCATTCCTAAGTCAAAGTTCGATTTTGAAGTTCATGAAATTAGTATAGTCTCAATCTTTGTCAGCCAGTAGTGCTCTTTGCAGCACCCGCAATGTGCCCAGTAATAGCTCCTTCTGCAGTTTGTATGGAGTTGCATGTATTGGTAACACATCTAAATATGATTGTAAATTGTTTTTTGTAAGACCCGTTGCACCTATTACTGTTGGAACTGTCTGGGTATCTTTCTTCCATATTGCTCTTGTTTCTGCCTGCAGATCCTGTTTTATGACTTTTGTGTCTTTGTACGCAAGACACTGTAGTCACTGGGTGTGGCAATTTCATTGGTCAATGCTACTCTTGTCTTCTTTCTTGGACCACTATCTATAGTTTTCTAGCATCTATATTTTGAACTGTTGGTAATGGATGATCCCATGTGATGTAGACTTCATTTTCTATGATGTTTTGTGGCTCATGTTTCCAATGTTTTTCAGCCACTTCAGTACCATAATGTTTGCAGAATCCTCAGTGCAACAGTCTTGCCACATTAGTATGCCTTTCAGTATACAGTCCTCCTGCCATTAGTATGTCGCAGCCAGCAGAGATGTGCAACTGTTTCAAATTCGGTTTTGCAAAACCTACATTTCTGTTTCTCCCACATGTTCAATGGACTTTATAAACGAACGTGTATGCAGCCCACTGTCTTGGGCCGCCAATATTAACCTTTCATCTCTTGGTTTGAATTCGCCTCTCCTTAACCATTCCTGTGTTCATTCCTGATCAACATGAGGTTCTTCCAGAAGTTTTCTATACTTGCAACTATGTGCATGCTTTTCCCACATTTCTTGCCTTCTCATCTGATCCTTCACCTTAGTGTGTTTTTTTTTTTTTTTTTTTTTTTTTTTTTGGTACCTTCAGTTGCTGCCTAATTTTTATTTACTTCTGGTTTGATTTCCATTCCTGCTGGACGCCGATAAGCTTCTGCTAGATTAAGCAGAAAAGTCATCTTAAATTTATTCTCATGTTTCAAAACTTTCACTATGTTTGGGTTTTGTGAGATCAGCAGATGTGTGGAGTCCCGCAATTGTAGATCTATACATATAAGCAATTTCAAGGAGGCCCATCCCTCCTTCTAAATGGTGAATATATAATCTTGCTATGCACTGATTTTTTTTTATAAATCATTTGGTGAGCATGAGTCATCCTTCAAATCTTGAGTGGATGGGAAATGGAAAATTCACCCCGGGGGGTCACTCCATTGGCTCTACTTGACAGAGGCACTGGGACCTAAGGTCGGGTGGCACGATGCCAGGGTAATCCTATGGGCTAGGCTTGTAAAGGCTCCAGAGCCATTAGCCTGGTATACACGTATGAACCTGTGAACCTATCCAATCTGTCCAACACGTTTTGGGGACAGTCATTTATTCCAAAACTGTAAGTTAGAACAGGAAGAGCAAATTGGTTTTATAGCTTGGATTTTGTTCCTAGGTGTCAGTGCTGTTTTCAGGATTAGTTTGTCTTCTGAAGTATTCCTTGCTAAGTTTTATGTGCATTTGTTCATGTTTTATTGTTGATCCTTCATCATTTCCCAAATATTTAGACACTCCTCCTTGCTAAAGTTTTTATATCACATTATTGTCCCAAACTGATGCTGTCCTGGTGTTGCAGTTTTCCTGCTTTAAAGGTTGCTTTTGCACATTTATCAAGACCAAATGACATCCTTATATTTGAAAAAGGTTTGACAACTTGCAGTTGTGCTTTCAGTTCATCTGATGATCTATACAGTTTTAAATCATTGACAAGGAGAAGGTGAGAAGTCTTTACACTTTTTTGTTTTCTAGGAGCAAGATTACAGCAATTGCCTAAGCTGTTGCTCAACAGTTTAATGGTTTACGGGCAAGGCAGAATAGTAACTGTGACAGTCATAGGTTGGTACTAGGCTATCGGCCCTAGGGCCTATACAAGCCTAGGCATAACAATTCCCTGGCTATTTCTTCCCACATTATTTACTTCCCTGGACCCCTGTCTAGCAGGGTGACTGACGTGATCCCTGGGGTGAATTTCCTTTCTCCCATCCAGTCACTGTGGAATTATCCCCCTTTGAATTTTTATCCCTGGGATAACAGTTTGTCCTTCATCATGGCTTAATTGCAAAGTGGTCTGCCACTGTTTCATTGTCACTGTAATGTAGTCGATCAGTGTGGGGTGTATTTTGTACATTTTTAAGCACTCTCTTATCCATGAATGAGGGATACAATCAAATGCTTTTTTGTAGTCAATCCATGCCATACTCAGATTCTTCCCCTTTTTACAGTTCTCCACTATGACTTTAACAACAAATGATCCTTTGTTCTATATATGACATTTTTTTATTGCCCTTTTGTTCTACTTCTATAATTGAGTTTTCTTCTGAATGACTAAACTCTGTCAGCATCAATTCTCATGTATAGTTTATATGTTGTCAGAAGGCAGGTTATTGGCCTATAATTTTTAGGGTAGCTTGCAGGTTCACTCTTAAGTAGGAACATTATTTTTTGTTAGCTAGGTTGGTGTCTGTTCTGGGTGTGCATATAAATAGTTCTTACTCCTGGCTAAATCTTTGTGCAATGATGTTAGTACTTTAACCATAAGTTAGGTACTGCATCTGGGCCTGGGGTATTCCAATTAGAAGCTTTTCCTAATTTTATTTCAATCTCTCTGGTTGCTACTTCATCCAATTTTAAATTCTGTACCTTTAAACTTCTTATTCTTTCTCTTACTTCTGCTATCCGTTTAGCATCTGTATGTTCCACAAGATCTTCATAGATACTTCTTCAAAATGCATCTATTTCTTCTTTTTTTGGCAGTCTTTCAATTCCTTTTACCTTTTTTCCCAGTTTTCTCTCCTTTTGGGGTCATCAGTAAATTGCTTATTTTGCACTTTTTCTTTATATTTATCTTCGTATCTAAGTTTTTCCGCCTGTGCTGCAATTTGTTTATTTGCGATAGTGCATGAAGGATCCTGTCTGTTCTAATACTGCGCATTGCTTTTATCACATCTATCTTTTATTATTTTTGTTGCTCTATTCCCTCTTCTATAGTCTTCTAACAGTGTCACTTTTGTTTTAATTGCTTTATAATTTTCTCGATTTGATATTTCCATGATGGTATTTGGTTTCTCCTCTTCCTTTCCATCACTACCCTGTGTTCTTGTGGTAGAACTTTATTAGTTATTTAGCTGCACAGTAATATATCCTGTTTACTTCTGTTATATCACATGGATCACTATAAACAGTCCTAATTACTGTGTTCATTTGTTTTATCAGACTTCTGACTTTTTTGGGTTTTATTAACCTTCTGCAGTCTTTCTTTCATTGATCTTGATATATCTGTTCATATCTATCAAATCAAGCAATTCTTCTCTTGGCTCATTTTTTTCCAAAATGAGGACACATCTCTTGTTTTCCAATTCCTGCAGGCATTCTGTATAAGGTTCTGTAGTGTCTTCATTGACAGATTCTCATCAATTTCATCCTGTGCCATCCGGTGTGCTATCACATGGGAACTCATTGGCCTATCACTCTTCAACATTGACTGCATCAGAGATGTTCTTCGTGTTTCACTGTTGCAGTCATTACATTTGGGTTATCTGCTTGCAGTAGCCCTCAGTCGGCCTGATTTAACAAAGTATTGGGTTCTGCATCGGTTGCTGTCCCTTTTTCCATGATGTCAGGTCGTCAGGGGTATAAAATATGCAGCCGACGCCATTACATCAGTCTTTGTTGCCGTGCGGTGCCGGTCGGCTGACTCCTTGAAATTTTGAGTTTCAGATCCGAAGTCCTCAGCTAAAGCCAAGTACCCCGTTGGGGAAACTTTTTCTTGCTCCTTACTGATGTCAGTAAAAGTTAATAATTGCATTACTTGTGGAAAGCAAATACCTCACAAAGATTTTAATTCGTACTGTATTCCTTGCTTAGGCCCTGACCACGATGTACCTTACTGTCGGTTTTGTGCTTTATTTGATCAGCGCACTAATCGTCGGTATATTTTCACCTCTAAATATTTCGGTTCTCTGTTAGTTATCCAGAAATTTCATCGGTTAGCCATCCGACTACCGGGATTCCGAAAAAATGCAAAGATAGAGACAGGCCGCCGAGGTCCAAAGCTGCTGAAGATACTTCTCCTAAGCCAGTCACCAGTTCGCTGGTACTCTGTGAGGTGCTTTCGCAGCCCCTGATACCCGCTACTTCTGACTCGCAGGCCTCTACTGAGACCCATTCGGAGTCTGGTATGCCGAGAGATGCTTCAGCTGTGAAATCTGCGGATGTCTCTACCTTGGATTGGTCCGGAGCCGCTGTGCAGGCACCGGCTTCTGAGGGTGTATTCAGGCCTACGGACTTGCATATTAAACAGACGCCTCCTTCATTTAGGCCATAATCTCGAACCATGCCTAAGAAACAGATGCCCAGGCCGCATGTTCAGGCCTCTATGCCTAAAAAACAAATTAGAATGGCTGAAGATCTTAACTCTAATCAGGTGAAGCCAGCCTCCCCCTTCTAAGAGGCTTCCCCTTCTAAGTTGTTTATGAATCTTCTGACCAGGTTTTGATTTTTCTGATGATCTGGATTTGCCCTTGTCTACTTATGAGGATTCTGATGCAGAGGACTCTATTCCCTCTGCTTCCCCTCCAGAGGATTTTTCTTTTGGTGAGACCTTACATACTCTAAGGGAGCATTTCCACTGGGAAAGCCAGGATTTTTCTGATTCAAAAAAGAGGCATTAGGGATTTCTTACTCCTGCCTCAGCATAGTTCTTTAGCTATATCTCCTGTACTAGGCGTAGTTGATGATGATGCCTTTTCAGAATCTAGTTTGGCCACTGATTCTTTGCCTCCTGCTCCCAGAAAACCTGACTGATATTGCAGGGTTACTGATTTACACAAGTTCCTTTTTAAAATTCCTATTGCGGATCCAGAGACTATTTCACAGGGACCAAATGGCATTAAGGCTTCTACTGCTAAAAATCCTACCCCCTCTGATAGAGACTCCAGGGCGCTGGATAGATGGGGTAAGAAGGTTTACACTTCTGCAACCTTGGCCATTAGGTCTTTAAACTGCCAGTTTCATATGTTAAAGTATCAACAACATGTTGTTATTGGACTGCTTAAACAGAAAATGTTGATTCCTGACTCTGCTGAAAATAAAGAATTACAGGATTTAATGCATTCTGCTGAACAGGTTGGAAAACATACTTTGCAATGTGGATTTGATTCATTAGAGACCTCTTGCAAGGCTGCTGTTGCTGGGTCTGTGATCAGAAGGCATGCTTGGCTTAAGGAGCAATCTTTGCCTGATCATGTTAAAGCTAAATTGTTGGATGCTCCCTTAAATCAGGACCGCCTGTTTGGCAACAAGGCTAAGGAAGATCTTAAAAAGATGGAAGATAAAGCTAAATCTATGCACACTGTTAAATATTTCTTACAAGTTCAGCCTCCTAGATTTATTAGGCACTGGCCCTCTAAAAATTGGTCCTTTCCAGCCCCTTCCAGGTCTTCTCAAGCCAAAGCCAGACACAGCAGAAACCCCAGGTTTCGGTTCCAAGGGACACACAAGACTAAGCAGTGGGGGGTTTCCGCACCCAAATCTGGGAGTAGTAAGACTCCCCCCTATGGAAAACTTTCTCAATTACTTGCTTTTAAAACTTCCAAGCACTTCCCAACTGAATGCTCCTTTAGGTGGAAAGATTGGTCTGCAGGCCAGAAACTGGGAATTCATTACCCAGGACAAATGGGTTTTAAATAGTGTCCCAAGGATACAGATTTCACTTCCACACGTTACCAACTCCAAGCGGGTGGCCATATCTACCCCCAAGTCAATGGACAGAGGCCCAAAATCAAGTATTCTCTCTTAAACATGGGGGCTATTCATTTGGTACCAGAAGAGGAAAAAGGATAAGGTTTCTGTTCGAGACTTTTCCTGGTACCCAGAAAAGGCAGTACATGGTGTCCCATCCTGGACCTTTCTACTATAAACACCTTTCTGGTAATTCAAAAATTCAAAATGCTGACTCTTCACCAGCTGCTTCCTATGCTAGGCAAAGATGCATGGTTGGCAACACTAGACTTAAAGAAGCATACCTGCACATCCCTATCAGGGAGTCTTGCAGAAGATACCTACGCTTCAAAGCAGGCTACATGCACTGTCTGTTCTCTGCACTGCTCTTTGGCTTATCTACTGCACCCAGGGTATTCACAAAGTGCCTAGCTCAAGTCATTGCATTTTGCAGGCAAAGAAATATATTCAAATATACCCATACCTGGACAATTGTCTAATTCAGGCAGAAAGCCGGGACATTCTTTTGAATCATCTGGCATTCGTTCAAAGGGTACTGACTTGTCTGGGGTTCACCATAAACAAAATCACATGTGGTACCTTGTCAGCAAATCATATTCCTGGGAGCAAGCTTGAATACAACTTCCCAGATGGCTTTCCTCACGCCAAAGAAACTGGATTCATTTGACAACCTACTTCAAACAAGTGGCCACAGAAACCCAGCAGTCTGCAAGGCAAATACTGCAAGCCTTGGGGTTCATGGCCTTCTGCTTTCTTTTAATTCCATCTGCAAGGCTGCATATGAGGAAACTACAATGGTATCTCAAAAGCCTATGATGTTAACATTCACAGGATCTAGAAGCAAGGATTCCTATCATACCTTGCCTACGCCTAGAGTTCCTTTGGTGGACAGAGGCCTGCCACCAAAACAGGGGACTACCATTCACATTACCTCCTGCCACCCAAATCTTAACAGACTCATCAGACTATGCATGGGGGCTCACCTGGCAGGAGAGTGCATTCATGGCAAATGGAACCCAAGTCAAATGCACCTGCACATAAATCGGAAGGAAATGCTAGCTGTACAGAATGCTCTGACAGCCTTCAAGGACCACATTCTTCCAGGACAACTAATGGTAAAGACTGACAACACCACTGTCGTGGTACATAAACAGGGGGTACACATTCTTATCCCCTCTGCAGACTAGCCATGACATTGTGGAACACAGCCTTGAGCTGCCAAGTGAATCTACAAGCTCAATTCCTGCCAGGAAAAATAAATATACTGGCAGGTGGACTAAGCAGAAACCTCATGGACCCACACGAGTGGAAACTGGAACCAAGTATTTTCAACATGTTGACAAGCAAGCCCAGATATAGACCTGTTGCCCCCCCCCCCAGAACCATCAACTGGACAAATTTTGCATTAGGATTCCCCACAAGCTAGCTTGGAAAGTGGATGCTCTATCCTTCAGCTGGAAAAACCTAATCAGTTTATGCCTTTCCCCCTCTGCCTCTGCTCTCCAGCGTACTACTAAAGATCAAACAGGACAAGCCAAGGACAATTTTAATTGCACCAGACTGGCTTCACCGACACTGGTACCCACTCTTGCGCAGTGTGTCACGCTTGGCTCCATGCCACCTGCCTCAGACTCCTTCCCTGTTGTCTCAGCAGGAGAACCAGATTCTCCACCCTCAGCTGCAAAACCCTGAACCTAGCAGCGTGGCCAATACCTAATCTCTTCTTTACCATCCCTCAGTAAGTCAGTGATGGATATCATTTTAGAGGCAAGGAGGCCTAGTACTAGAAAATCCTGTGCTGCAAAATGGAAAAGATTTTGTACCTGGAACCAGTCTCAAGGAATGAACGCAGCAGTGCCCAGTTTACCTCAGATTCTACAATACTTGACTGAGATGCTTCATAAGGGCTTTCCTCCATCAGAATTCATGCCTCAGCCATTTCAGCTCATTATAGCACAGATCCTCCCCTCTACTCTCACCCACTGCTCAAGCAGTTCATAGAGGGGCCAAAAATTTAAGGCCATCCAGGAGACCTCCAACCGCAGCTTGCGATCTTAACTTTGTCTTGGAAAAACACTTTCTCCTTTCGAGCCAGCTGCTACTGCAGATTTAAAGTTTTTTTTCCTGGAAAACCGCTTTCCTTTTAGCAATCACTTCTGCAAGAAGGGTATCTGAATTACAGGCCCTTGCGGCAATGGAACCTTTAATAATCTTTCATGTGGACAGGGTGTCCCTCAGAACCAATCCCTCCATGCCCAAGGTGGTATCCAGTGTGGCTCTTAATCAGTCCATTTATTTGCCTACATTCTTTCCTAACCCACAGAACACAGGGGAATGGATATTGCACTCTTTTTAGATGTGCACAGACAGCTTAGATTCTACTTGGACAGGACTAAACCTCAAAGGAAATCTGAACTGCTGGTGGCATTTGCTGCAGGGACAGAGGGGAAAGCTATTTCAAAACAAACCATTTCAAAATGGATAGGCCACTGCATGCATTTCTGCTATAAGCCCCATGGAAAACCTATCCCACAGGGCATCAGACCCCATTCAACCAGGGCTGCATCTACCTCTACAGCCTTTCTCGGGGGCGTCCCCATTAGGGACATCCTAGAAGCTGCTACCTGGAGTTCTGTACATATTTTCTCCAAGCATGATCATTTGCCAATTTTCTCTAAATCCAGAGCTGGTTTTGCCACTGCAGTCTTGCAGGGCCTTATAGCTGATCCTAATTTTATTTAAATTCCTCCTCCTAACCTTAGCTTTGGGAATTTACCCAAATGTAATGACTGCAACAACACAGTAGCGGTTACGATGTTCATAGTGTTACACTGCTGCAGTCATCACACTTGGGTTATCCTGCCGTCGGGCGGTCCCGCAGTCAGCCAGAGTTCCAAAGTCTTGGTCCGACGTCAGTTGCTGTCGCTTCTTCCCAGTGCGCCAGGGGTATATAAGATGCATCCGATGCCATTTTCTTCTGTCTTTCTTGCCGCATGGTGCCCGAAGCAGAAGCGGTTCGCAAGTGCCGGTCGGCCGACTCCTGAGATTTTCGAAGTTGAATTTCAGATCCGAAGTCTTCAATAAAGACAATAAAGTCTTCAATAAAGCTAAGTACCCCGTTGGGGAAACTTTTTTTCTTGCCTCAGACCGATGTCAGAAAAAGTTAATAATTGTATTTCTTGTGGGAAGCAAATACCTCATAAGGACTTCCACTCTTACTGTATTCCATGCCTAGGCCCTGATCATGATGTCACTAGTCGGTTTTGTGCTAGATTTAACAAACGCACTATAAAAAGACGTTTTGATTTTGCTTTGCACTACTTTGGCCGAAGGTTCAATTATACTATGCAGTCGGATCAACCGACGACCGCAATACCAAAAAAACGCAAAGACAAGGATAAAGACGGGCATCGAGGTCCAAAACCGACGAAACCTCTTCTAGGCCAGTCGCCGGTTTGCCAGTTCTCAGTGAGGTGCTTTCGCAGCCCCTGACACCAGTTACCTCCGAGCCACAGGCCGCCTCAGACTCCCACGTGGAGACAACTAGGCCTCGGGTATCTGCTTCTGAGGGTGTTTTCAGACATTCACAGCTTAACATTAAAGCAACAGCAAAGAAAAAAGTACCATTAAAGACAAAGAAGCAAGTACAGCATTCTCCTGGACAGCCCTCCATGCCTAAGAAATAGATGCTTAAAATGGCCGAAGACCTCATTACTCTTATCAGGGGGTTCCCATCCCCCTCCTGAGAAAAGGCCTAGGCAGGATACAGACTATGATTCCTCTGATCAGGTTTCCATTTCCTCTGATTCTTCTTCAGACCAGGGATACTCTCTACCCCCCTATGAGGGCTCTGACACTGAAGAATCTATCCCTTCAGCCTCTCCTCCTGAGGATTATTCTTTTGGGGAAACTTTACATACCATGAGGGAGCATTTCCTTTGGGAAAGTCAGGATTACTCAGAATCCAAGAAAAGGCTCGGAGATTTCCTTTTATTGCTTCAGCACAGGCCCCTGGCTAATTCCGCCTGTGCTAGATATTGTGGATGATGTGTTCTCTGAATCCAGCTCATCTCCTGATTCATTGCCCCCTGCACCAGCCAAACCAGATTGGTATTATATAGACTCCCTGACTGTCACAAGTTCCTTTATAAAAAAAAAAAACCCTTCTGCTGATCCAGAAACCATTTCCCAGGGTCCAAAAGGGGTTAAGGTTTCCACTGTAAAAAATCCAGTACCCTCTGACAGAGATTCCAGAGCTTTGGATAGATGGGGGAAGAAAGTATACACTTCTGCAATTTTAGCAGTAAGGGCTTTAAATTGCCAGTTTCACATGCTTATGTACCAACAATATTTAATGGCTCAGTTAAAACAGAAAATGCTTGCAAGCTCAGAAGCTCCTGATTGTAAAGAAATGCAGGATTTATTGCATGCAGTTGAACAGGTGGGAAAACGTACTCTGCAATGTGGTTTTGATTCATTAGAGGCCTCTTGTAGAGCCGCAGTTACAGGTTCTGTGATTCGAAGACATGCTTGGTTTAAAGAACAGAGTTTACTTGATCATGTTAAAGCAAAATTATTGGATGCTCCTTTACAGCATGATACCTTGTTTGGTGTTAAGGCAGAAGAGGTGTTAAAGAAAATGGAGGATAAAGCTAAATCTATGCAAACAGATTTCTTACAGGTACAGCCACCTCGATTTAGCAGAAATTGGCCAACAAAGAATTGGTCCTTTCCAGTGTCAGACAGGCCACAGAGAGGCAGATACAGACGCCCAAGAGGCAGATCTCAACCCCAAGGCTCAGACAACGACAGTGGGGCACCGCAACCCCAAAAGGAGGGGAAGACCAGTCTCAACCTTACAGGAAACGATCCCAATGACTTTCCCCTTCGTACGCCAAGCACTTCCCTTTTGGAAGCCCCCTTAGGGGGAAAACTAGCACTTTTTTCACAAAACTGGCAAACAATCACCCAAGACAAATGGGTTCTGAATATTGTGTCTCAAGGTTACAGGTTCCACTTTCATACTTTACCAAGGTTAAAAGGAATGCCAGACCTGCCACAAAATCAATGGGCAGAGGCACAAAAACAAATTTCAGCCCTCATGGACATGAGAGCTATTCAAAAAGTACCACAACAGAAAGAAGGACAAGGATTTTACTCGAGACTCTTCCTGGTCCCCAGAAAGGACAAGGCCTGGAGGCCCATACTAGACCTTTCAATTCTAAATACTTACCTGGACATTCCAAAATTTAAAATGTTGACATTACAGCTTCTACCCATGCTGGGCAAGAAGGTTTGGCTTGTAACTCTGGACCTCAAAGAGGCATACCTGCATGTCCCTATCAGACAAAATTGCAGAAGATACCTCGGATTCAAAGCTGGTATAATGCACTACCAATTCTCTGCACTGCCCTTTGGCTTATCTACTGCGCCCAGGGTCTTCACAAAGTGCCTGGCACCAGTAATTGCCTTTTGCAGACAAAAAGGAATTCAAATATATCCATACCTGGACGACTGCCTCATTCAAGCAGAGACAAAGGACATTCTTCTGCAGCATCTGGTGTTTGTAAAAAGGTTGCTAGAGCGTCTTCTGTGTGGTGACATGCGTGAATGGGCGTTCTTTCGTTGAAGGTTGTGCGTTACGCCCGGCAAGCCAGCATGTAAATCTCTACTGCCAATCATTAGCGGACCGGAGTTCTGCTGTGGCAACCCCTAACCGGGAAAAGCCGAAAGAAACACACAGTAAATGAAAAGAAGTCAAAACTAGTGCCTTCACAACAGATTACATTCCTGGGTGCCAGCTTAAATACAACGGCCCAGATGGCTTACCTCACGCCAGACAAACGAGTTCAACTAACTCAATATTTTCAATTACTGGCAAAAAAGTCCTATCTTCCTGCAAGAAAAATTCTGCAGGCCCTGGGATTCATGGCATCCTGCATACTACTAATACCATATGCCAGACTGCATATGAGGAAATTACAGTGGTACCTAAAAAGTGTTTGGACTCAACACTCTCACAGTTTAGAATCAGTAATACCAATGATTCCCTGCCTACAACAGGAGTTTCGATGGTGGGCACAGGCGTGTCACCTAAACAAGGGTCAGCCTTTTACCCTACCCACAGCCAGGCAGACTCTAACAACAGATGCTTCGGATTGCACCTGGGGAGCACACATGGCAGGAAAATGCATTCAGGGCAAGTGAACCACAGACCAGATGCCTCTTCACATCAATCAAAAAGAGATGTTGGCTGTTCAAAATGCCCTAACAGTTTTCAAGGACCTTCTGCATCCAGGACAATTGGTACTAAAGACAGACAACACCACAGTAATGTGGTACATAAGCAAGGGGGCACTCATTCTTATCCCCTATGCAGACAAGCCATGACCTTGTGGAACACAGCTCTAACGTATCCAGTTCATCTGCAAGCACAATTCCTGCCAGGAAAGAAAAATACTCTGGCAAACGATCTAAGCAGAAATATCATGGACCCTCACGAATGGAAATTGAATCCACAAATCTTCAGCATGGTAACGCAAAAATGGGAATGCCCAGACATAAATCTTTTTGCCTCCCCACTGAATTGCCAACTACCAAGATTCTGCACAAGGACTTATCACACACAAGCATGGAAAGTGGATACTCTTTTGTTCAGCTGGAAAAGCCTAAACGTTTTATGCCTTCCCGCCACTGTCTCTCCTTTCAAAGGTACTCCTAAAAGCCAGACAAGAAAAAACACAGATGATCCCTGATTGCTCCAGACTGGCCACGCCAGCACTGGTACCCTATCTTAAGGAACTTAGCTCAAGGCTCTCCATGGATTTTTGCCTCAAAATTCCGCACCTTCTGACTCAACAAAACAATTGGATCCTGCACGGTCAGCTGAAAACCCTAAACTTGGCTGCATGGCAGATTCATTAGTCAAACAGGCAACACCTCTCTAAAGCTGTTATGGATGTCATTTTGGAGGCCAGGAGGCCTAGCACCAGGAAAGCTTACTCAGAAAAATGGAAGAGATTCTGCACCTGGAACCGGGCTCAAAGCCTTGACCCTCTTGTCCCAAACATTCCTCAGATTTTACAATACTTAACTGAGATGCTGAACAGAGGCCTATCCTTCTCATCAATTAAGATCCACGCCTCTGCCATTTCAACACATTACAACACGGATCCTCCTTTATTCTCTCACCCCTTGCTAAAGCAGTACCTCAGAGGGGCTAAAAACATAAGACCACCCCGGAGAGCACCAACTTGGGACCTCAATTTCGTTTTGGAAAAACTGACCCTGCCACTTTTTGAGCCAGCCAATACAGCCGATCTAAAATTTTTATCATGGAAAACAGCTCTGTTCCTGGCAGTAACTTCAGCACGAAGAGTCTCAGAGCTACAGGCATTAATGGCAGTGGAACCTTTTATAATTTTTCATCAGGACAGGGTTCCTTTAAGGACAAACCTTACCTTTATGCCAAAGGTGGTATCTAGTGTGGCTCTTAACCAAACCATCCATTTGCCAACTTTTTATCCAAACCCCCAGAATAAAGGAGAAACTTCTGCATTCTTTGGACATACACAGGCAGCTACGCTTCTACTTGGACAAAACAAAAGCTTTCAGGAAAACTGAGCAACTGTTTGTAGCATATGCTGCGGGATCACAGGGCAAGGCCATCTCAAAGCAGATAGGACACTGTATTCGTTACTGCTACACACAGCATGGAAAATCAGTCCCAAATAACATTAGGCCACATTCCACCAGGACAACAGCCACTTTAACAGCCTTTCTCAGAGGAGTACCTACCAAGGAAATTTTGGAGGCTGCAACTTGAGTTCAGTGTACACCTTTGCCAAGCATTACCACTTGCCTCTTTACTCTAAATCCAGAGCAGGATTTGCCACTGCAGTTCTGCAGGGCCTCATAGCCAATCCTAACTCTATTAGACCAGCCACCCAACCTTAGCTTTGGGATTCTACCCAAGTGTGATGACTGCAGCAGTGTAACACGATGAACATAGTACAGTTTTGTACCTACCATAAATGTAGATGTTAGAGTGTTCACACTGCTGCAGTCCAGGTTACCCTCCCTCCATCCCCTCTGAACTAGCTGAACTTATCTATACCTTTCTATCCTATACAACCTTTGTGGTGTATTTGCTTGTAACTGAAGGTATTGTTTTTATTTTATATATATTTTTTATTAGCAGTATGTATTGCCTACCTGCTTGGGGGCACCTGACATCTGGGGCAAGAAAAACTGAAGAAAATGGTGTCTGATGCATCTTGTATACCCCTGGCGCACTGACATCAGGGAAGAAGCGACAGCAACTGATGCCGGACCAAGACTTTGGAACTCTGGCCGACTGCGGGACCGCCTGACGGCAGGATAACCCAAGTGTGATGACTGCAGCAGTGTGAACACTCTCTACATTTATGGTAGGTACAAAACTGTACTTTTGTAATGTTATGGAAAATGCTTGCATATCTAAACAATCACTCAAGTTACAAACTGTCACATTTTGTTCACCCAGCTGAGAGCTTTCATATGAGAATGCGCAGTTTTGTCTGTGCTACTTGATTGCTGAGATATTTTGAAAAAGCACAACGTTGATAGCAGTATAAATTGCTCATATAATATTTGTCTTTACCTGCACTAGAGGTCAGTTATCAATATAGATGTGTTTACTGCTGTATAAGCTCCAAGATGAAATCTGTTAATTTTATATGCACCATGGTTTTGGAATTAATGTAAATATGAAAAACATCCTACTATACTTCTAGGCGTCAAATATAACTGCAGAAACACGTGGAGGTGTCATCCAGCTCTAATGACTTAAACCATGACTATAACGTTTTTGTATATACTAAGAGAATGGCAAGGATTGCCAAGTTGATGTACATGGATCCAGTCTACTTTTGTGAAGGGGAGGCAAACATTTGACAGCATTAATAAAACGATGATAGAGTGAAGCAGAATATAAGAAATATCCTCAATTACTTTGAGGTGCTTAGGTGAAATGGCAGTGGAGTTTTTAACCAGATTGTTTAATGAAATCTTGGAAAGTCGGAGGATGCCTGAGGAGTGGAGAAAGTGTTTTAGTACCTATTTTTAAGAGTAAGGGTAATGTGTAGAGCTGTAGTAACAACAGAGGGATAAAACTGATCAGTCACAGCTTGAAGTTATGGGAGTAGTGGAAGCTAGGTTAAGAAGGGAGGTGATGATTAGTGATCAGCAGTATGGTTTCATGCCCGGAAAGAGCACTACAGATGCGATGTTTGCTCTGAGAGTGTTGATGGAGGAAATGTAGAGAAGGTCAGAAGGAGTTGCATTGGGTCTTTGTGGACTTAGAGAAAGCATATGATAGGGTGCCTAGAGAGGAGTTGTATTGTATGAGGAAGTCAGGATGGCAGAGAAGTATGTAAGACTGGTACAGGATATGTACGAGGGTAGTGTGACAGTGGTGAAGTCTGCAGTGGGAGTGACAGATGCGTTTAAGGTGGAGGTGGGATTACATCAAGTATCCTCTCTGTGCCCTTTCTTATTTGCAGTGGTGATGGACAGGTTAACAGACTAGATCAGACAGGAGGCCCCATAGATTGTGATGTTTGCAGATGACATTGTGATCTGTAGTGAGAGTAGAGACCAGGTTGAGGAGACCCTGGAGAGGTGGAGATATGCTCTAGAGATGAGTAGAATGAAGGTCAGCAGGACTAAGACAGAATGTGTCTGTGTGTGTCTGTGTGTGTCTGTGTGTGTCTGTGTGTGTCTGTGTGTGTCTGTGTGTGTCTGTGTCTGTCTGTGTCTGTCTGTGTCTGTCTGTGTCTGTCTGTGTCTGTCTGTGTCTGTCTGTGTCTGTCTGTGTCTGTCTGTGTCTGTGTCTGTCTGTGTCTGTCTGTCTGTGTGTGTCTGTCTGTCTGTGTGTGTGTCTGTCTGTCTGTGTGTGTCTGTCTGTGTGTGTCTGTCTGTGTGTGTGTCTGTCTGTCTGTCTGTGTGTGTCTGTCTGTCTGTCTGTCTGTGTGTGTCTGTCTGTCTGTCTGTGTGTCTGTCTGTCTGTGTGTCTGTCTGTCTGTGTGTCTGTCTGTCTGTCTGTCTGTCTGTCTGTCTGTGTCTGTCTGTCTGTCTGTGTCTGTCTGTGTGTCTGTCTGTCTGTCTGTGTCTGTCTGTCTGTCTGTCTGTCTGTGTCTGTCTGTCTGTCTGTGTCTGTCTGTCTGTCTGTGTCTGTGTGTCTGTCTGTCTGTCTGTCTGTGTGTCTGTCTGTCTGTCTGTGTGTCTGTCTGTCTGTCTGTCTGTCTGTCTGTGTGTCTGTCTGTCTGTGTGTCTGTCTGTCTGTCTGTGTGTGTGTCTGTCTGTGTGTCTGTCTGTGCAAATGAGAGGGAGGATAGAGGAATTGAGGATGCAGGGAGTAGAGCTGGTGAAGGTGGATGAGTTTAAGTACTGGGATCAGCAGTTCAGAGTAATGGTGAGTGTGGAAGAGAGGTGAAGAAGAGAGTACAGGCAGGGTGGAGAAGTGTCAGGAGTGATTTGTGACAGACTGGTACCAGTGAAAGGGAAGGTCTACAAGAGGCTAGTGAGACCAGCTATGTTCGTGTTTCACTGCTGCAGTCATTACACTTGGATTATCCTGCCGTCAGGCGGTCCTGTAGTCGGCCAGAGTTCCAAAGTCTTGGTCTGGCGTCTGTTGCTGTTGCTTCTTCCCTGACGTCAGTGCGCCAGGGGTATATAAGATGCAGCCAACGCCATTTTCTCCAGTCTTTCTTGCCGCGCAGTGCCTGAAGCAAAAGCAGTTCGCAAGTGCCGGTCGGCCGACTCCTGAGATTTTCAGTTCGAATTTCAGAACTGAAGTCTTCAGTAAAGCCAAGTACCCCGTTGGGGAAACTTTTTCTTGCTTCAGACCGATGTCAGTAAAAGTTAATTGTATTTCTTGTGGGAAGCAAATACCTCATAAGGATTTTCATTCTTACTATATTCCATGCCTAGGCCCAGACCACGACGTCACTAGTTGTCGGTTTTGTGCTAGATTTAATAAACGCACTATTAAATGTCGGTTTGACTTTGCTCGCCATTACTTTGGCCGAAGGTTCAATTATACCATGCCGTCGGAACAACCGACCGGAATACACAAAAAAATGCAAAGACAAGGATAAGAACAGGCATCAGAGGCCTAAAACTGACTGAAGCCTCTTCTAGGCCAGTCGCCGGTTCTCAGTGAGGCGCTTTTGCAGCCCCTGACACCCACTACCCCAGAGCCATGACTGCAGCAGTGAGTACACTGTAACATCTACATTTATGGTAGGTACAAAACTCTACTTTGTATGGGTTGGAGACTGTGGCATTGACAAAAAGGCAGGAATCTGAGCTGAAAGAGGCAGAGTTAAAGATGTTAAGATTTGCAGTGGGTGTGACAAGGATGGACTGGATTAGGAATCTGTATATTAGAGGGTCAGCTCAGGTTGGACGGTTTGGAGACAAGATCAGAGAGGCGAGATTGCATTGGTTTGGACATGTGCCGAGGAGGGATGCTGGGTATATTGGGAAAAGGTTGCTAAGGATGGAGCTGCCAGGTAAGAGGAAAAAGCCTAAGATGAGGTTTATGGATGTGGTGAGAGAGGACAGGTGGTTGGTGTGACAGAGCAGTATGCAGAGGACAGGAAGAAATGGAAACAGATTTGCTGTGGTGACCTGTAACGGGAACAGCCGAAAGAAAGACTTCAACCCATGTTCCCAAGATTGTCTTGCTCAAGCAGACACTAAAATCATCATCTTTTGCCCTTGTCCTAGAGGGACACAGGTGGAACCTCTAGGGTGAATTTCTGGTTACCCATCCAGTTGTCCAAATTATGCTTAAATAAGGCCAGTGAGGAGCATTAACATGAATAGGAAGCTTGGTCGAAAGGTGAGGCAACCTCTGTGAGACCAATCTCTCTCTCCAAGTTCTGTTGACGTCACATACCAGGTTAAGGTCCTTTGAGCGAGTGACCAGTGTGCCATTTGACTTGCGAATGTGCAGCACTTCCATTAAAGCTGGGTCAGAGATTTATATGCAAGGCACAGGTTGCCTCCTAGCAGTCTGTTCGACACAGTAAAGTGACAGTAATTTCTGTCTGTCCACTTAAGATAGATCTTGAAAACCCTGTATTTTCTTTGTAAGGAACCTTTGTGGTCTCTCCAGTTGCTGCAGGTGTTTGGAAAGGGACATACCAAAGGAAGTGTTGTACTCTGTTATTGGCCTGATGAGGGAAGAGTACAGGGGGATTATTTTTTTTCTGGAGACAGTGCCCTTACTTATGAGATGAGCAATATATGCCCTTCTTACCACTATGGAGACATGGTGATTAAAGTTAAGGTTGTTGTCGACCTGTGTGCCAGATCTTTCACCACTGACTGGGTGCTTAGGGTATTGCTGTTATGATAGTTTGCATGAACATCATCCTTGCCTAAGGGGCTGGTAATGCATTTTTTTGCATTAAGTTTAAGACCGAGACTTTGGCACCAGTTATTGGTCTGAGTAAGACTTTCTTGCAGGATGTTGACATTGTTGGGGGTTTTAATGATTTCTCCCAGTTTGCAGTCATCAGCAAACGTCAGCTACACTCCTTTAATTTTGGTCTGTACTTTGGAGAAGTAGATTCCGAACAGTAGGGGTCCCAGAACCGATCCCTGTGGAACACCAATGGTTATGGGTCTGCTAGAGGAGGTGGAGTCCCCTATTTGGACCTTATGAGCTCCATCGGTGAGCCATTGTGCAACTCACCTGACAATATATGTGTTGATACCCATCTGGGTGAGTTTATCAATAATGCCAGAGTGGGGGATTGTATCAAAAGCCTTGGCTGTATGGACAGATTTGCCCTTGTCTAGAGTATTGACTGCCTACAAGTCCACCAGGTTTAACAGGCATGATCTCCCATTGACAAAGTCAAACTGGGTGGGGTCAGGTATTTGGATGTTTCCTATATCTTTGTTAAAAAGGTCCATGATGATTCGTTCCATGGCCTTGCATATAATGCTGGTCAGGCTATGGGTCTTTAGTTCCCTGGGTCCATGGACGCACCCCTTTTGTGCAAAGGGATGACAGTAGCTGATGTTCTTCTTGTTTCACTGTTGCAGTCCTCACATTTGGGTTATCTGCTTGCAGTAGCCCTCAAGTCGGCCTGTTTATCAAAGTCTTGGGTCCTGCGTCGGTTGCTGTCTCATCTTCCATGACGTCAGGTCGTCGGGGGGTATAAAGCATGCAGCCGACGCCATTACATCAGTCTTTCTTGCCTTGTGGTGCCCGAAGCAGAAGCAGTTCGCAAGTGCCAGTTGGCCAACTCCTGAAATTTTCATTTTCGCTTTTCAGAACCGAAGTCTTCAACTAAGCTAAGTACTCCTTTGGGGAACCTTTTTCTTGCTCTAAAATGATATCAGTAAAAGTTAATTGTATTTCTTGTGGAAAGCAAGTACCTCATACGAATTTTCATTCGTACTGCATTCCTTGCTTAGGCCCACACCACGATGTACCTCGCTGTCGGTTTTGTACCTTATTCAAACCTCAAACTATTTGTCGTCTGTTTATTTACTCTTCTAAATATTTTGGTACTTGGTTCAATTGTCCAGAAATGGCTTCAGTAAGCCACCAGACTACCAACATTCCAAAAAAACGCAAAGACAGACCGCCCAAGTCCAAAGCTGCCAACAGCACTTTTCCTAAGCTAGTCGCCAGTTCGCTGGTACTCAATGAGGCACTTTCGCAGCCCCTGATACCCACTACTTCAGATTCGCAGGCCTCTACTGAGACCCATTCGGAGTCCGGTATGCTGTGAGATGCCTCTTCGACTGTGTAACCTGCGGATGTCTACCTTGGATGTGTCCGGAGCCGCTGTGCAGGCACTGGCTTCTGAGGGTGTATTCACGCCTACTGACTTTCATATTTAACCCATACCATCTTCTTCTTCAAGGCCTAAAACTCGATCCATGCCTAGAAAACCGACACCCAGACCGCATTGTCAGGCCCCTATGCGTAAAAAACAAATAAGAATGGCTGAAGACCTTATTACTCTAATCAGGGGAAGCCACCCTTCCCCCCTCTAAGAGACCTAGGACTGATTTTCCTTCTGATTCTTCTAATCAGGACTCTGTAATTTCTGTTTCCTCTGACCAGGGTTTACCCTTATCTACCTATGAGGATTCTGATGCAGAGGACTCCATTCCCTCTGCTTCCCCTCCAGAGGATTTCTCTTTTGGTGGAACCTTGCATACTCTTAGGGAGCATTTTCGCTGGGAAAGCCAGGATTACTCCGACTCCAAAAAGAGGCTTAGGGATTTCTTACTCCTGCCCCAACACAGGCCTTTAGCTATCCCTTTTTTTACTGGACATTGTTGATGATGCCTTCTCGGAATCTAGCCTGGCCCCTGAATCTTTACCTCCTGCTCCCAGAAAACCTGATGGGTATTGCAGGGTTCCTGACTCTCACAAGTTCCTCTTTAAAAACCCTACTGCGGATCCTGAGACCATTTCATAGGGACCGAAGGGCATTAAGGCTACTACTGCCAAAAATCCTACCCCCTCTGATAGAGATTCCAGGGCACTGGATAGATGGGGTAAGAAGTTGTACACTTCTGCAACCTTGGCCATTAGGGCCTTAAAGTGACCTAAAGTATCAGCAGCATATTATTGGATTGCTTAAACAGAAAATGATGATGATTCCTGACTGTGCTGAAAATAAAGATTTACAGGATTTAATAATGCATTCTGCTGAACATGTTGGAAAACATACTTTGCAATGTGGTTTTGATTCATTAGAGGCCTCTTACAGGGCTGCTGTCACTGGGTCTGTACTTAGAGGGCATGCTTGGCTTAAGGAGCAAGCTTTACCAGATCATGTTAAAGCTAAATTGCTGGATGCTCCCTTAAACCAAGACCGCCTGTTTGGCAACAAAGCAGAAGTGGTACTTAAAAAGATGGAGGAA
The DNA here is from genome assembly GCF_019279795.1 of Protopterus annectens. NCBI lineage: Eukaryota > Metazoa > Chordata > Ceratodontiformes > Protopteridae > Protopterus > Protopterus annectens. The sequence goes on from NC_056729.1 coordinate 1,383,852,547, forward strand.
AAAGCTAAATCTATGCGAATTGTTAAAGATTTCCTGCAAGTACAGCCTCCCAGATTTAGTAGGCATTGGCCCTCTAAGAATTGGTCCTTTACTGCCTCTTCCTGGCCTTCTCAGTCCAACCAGCAGAACACCGCGGCTGTAGTCCCAAGGTACTCACAGGGCTAAGTAGTGGGGGGGCTCCCACTTCAAAGCAGGGAGTAGTAAGACTCCCCCCTATGGTAAACTGTCTGTTACTTAACTTTAAACCTTCCAAGCCCTGCACGACTGACTGTTCCTTTAGGGGGGAAAGATTGCCCTGCAGGCAAAAAATTGGGAAGCCATTACCCAGGACAAATGGGTTTTAAATATAGTTTGGATACAGATTCCACTTCCACTCCTTACCAATGCCAATCGGTTGGCCAGGTCTACCCCCACATCAGTGGGCAGAGGCTCAAAAGCAAGTTCTCTCTCTCTTTTAAGCATCAGGGCTGTTCAGCTTGTTCCAGAAGAAGAATGGGAACAAGTTTTCTACTCGAGACTTTTCCTGGTACCCAGAAAGACAATTCTTGGCATTCTGTCCTAGACCTGTCTATCCTAAACACATTTTTGGTAATCCCAAAATTCAAGATGCTAACTCTTCATCAGCTGCTTCCTATGCTAAGCAAAGATGCCTGGTTAGCAGCACTGGATTTTAAAGGAAGCCTACCTGCACATCCCAATAAGGGAATCTTGCAGAAGATACCTATGCTTCAAAGCAGGCTACATGCACTATCAGTCTTCTGCACTGCCCTTTGGCTTATCTACTGCTCCCAGGGTATTCACAAAGTGCCTAGCTCCAGTCATTGCATTTTGCAGGCAAAGAAATATTCAAATATACCCATACCCGGACGATTGTCTAATTCAGGCAGAAAGCCAGGACAATAACTGTTGAATCATCTGGCATTTGTAAAGAAATTGCTACCTTATCTGGGGTACACCATAAACGAAAAGAAATCACATCTTGTACTCTGCCAACAAATTGTATTCTTGGGAGCAAGCTTGAATACAACTTCCCAGATGGGCCTACCTCACGCCAGAGTAACAAGTTCATTTGACAGCCTACTTCCAACTACTTGGCCACAAAGATCCAGCTATCTGCAAGGAAAATACTGCAAGCCCTGGGGTTCATGGCCTCTTGCATTCTACTAATTCCATATGCAAGACTGCGTATGAGGAAACTACAATGGTATATAAAAAGCTTATGGTGTCGACATTCTCAGGATCTAGAATCAATGATTCCTGTCATACCTTGTCTACAGAGAGTTTCTTTGGTGGACAGAGGCCTGCCACCAAAACAAGGGACTGCCATTCACTCTACCCCCTGCCGCCCAAACCCTAACAGACGCATCAGACTATGCATGGGGGGCTCACTTGGCAGGGGAAGTGCATTCAGGGCAAATGGAACCCAACTCAAATGCACCTGCATATCAATCAAAAAGAAATGTTAGCTGTACAGAATGCTCTGACAGCCTTCAAAGGACCACATTCTTCCAGGACAATTATTGGTAAAGACTGACAAACACCACTGTTATGTGGTACATAATCAGGGAGGAACCCACTCATACCCTCTCTTCAGACTAGCCATGGCTGTGTGGAACACAGCCTTGAGCTACCAAATGCACCTACAGGCACAGTTCCTGCCAGGAAAGCTAAATACATTGGCAGACGACCTAAGCAGAAATCTAATGGACCCATGAGTGGAAACTGGAACCAAAGATATTCAACATGTTGAGAAACAAAATGGGGGGCCCCAGAGATTGACCTGTTTGCCTCCCCCCAGAACTACCAGTTGGACAACTTCTGCACAAGGACTTCCCACAAACAAGCGTGGAAAGTGGATGCCCTATCAGTTTATGCCTTTTTCCCTCTGCCTCTCCTATCCAAGATACTACTAAAGATCAACAGGACAAACCAAGGACAATATTGATTGCACCAGACTGTCCATGCCAACACTGGTACCCTCTCTTGCGCAGTGTCACTGCTGGCACCATGGCACTTGCCTCAGTCCCCTGCCCTGCTGTCCCAGCAGGAGGGCCAGATTCTGCACTCACAGCTTCAAAACCTGAACCTGGTAGCCTGGATAATTACCTGATCTCTCTGTTACCATCCCTCAGTAAGCAAGTGATGGATGTCATTCTGGAGGCAAGGAGCCTAGTACTAGAAAATCCTATGCTGAAAAATGGAAGATTCTGCTGGAGCCAAACTCTGGTTGGGCACAGCAGCGCCCATTTTACCTCAGATTCTTCAATACTTAACTGAGATGCTTCACAAGGGCCTTTCCTTTTCATCCATCAAAATTCATGCCTCAGCCATTTCAGCTCATTACAATACAGAACCACCCCTCTTCTCTCATCCACTGCTGAAGCAGTTCCTCAGAGGGGCTAAAAACTTAAGACCACCCAGGAGAGCCCCTACTCCAGCCTGGGACCTTAACTTTGTATTCTAAAAGCTCACTCTACCTCCCTTTGTGCCAGCTGCAAATGCAGTTGAAATTCCTTTCTTGGAAAACAGCCTTCCTCCTAGCCATCACTTCAGCAAGAAGGTTGTCTGAATTACAGGACCTCATGGCAGTGGAGCCCTTCATCTTTCATGAGGATAGGGTGTTCCTCAGGACCAATCCCTCCATGCCCAAGGTGGTATCCAGTGTGGCCCTTAGTCCGTTCATTTGCCAACCTTCTTTTCTAATCCACAGAACAAAGCGGAACGAATACTGCACTTCTTGGTCGTACACAGGCAACTTTGGTTTTACTTGGACAGGACTAAACCTCTCAGGAACTCTGAACAGCTGCTGGTTGCATTTGCTGCAGGGGCAGAGGGGAAGGCCATTTCAAAGCAAGCCATTTCCAGGTGGATAGGCCACTGCATTCATTTCTGCTACAAGCACCATGGAAAACGTACCCCACAGGGGATAAGACCACATTCAACCAGGGCTGCATCTACCTCTACAGCCTTTCTCAGAGGTGTCCCTACCAGGGGCATCCTAGAAGCTGCTACCTGGAGATGTTCTTCGTGTTTCACTGTGGCAGTCATTACATTTGGGTAATCTGCTGGCAGGTTGCCTTCAGTCGGCCTGATTAACAAAGTCTTGGGTCCTGCGTCGGTTGCTGTCCCTTCTTCCATGACGTCAGGTCATCAGGGGTATAAAGCATACAGCCAACGCCATTACATCAGTCTTTCTTGCTGCGTGGTGCCTGAAGCAGAAGCAGTTTGCAAGTGCCGGTTGGCAGACTCATGAAATTTTCGCTTTCGAATTTCAGAACCGAAGTCTTCAACTAAAAAACTAAGTACCCAGTTGGGGGAACTTTTTCTTGCTCCTTACCGATGTCAGTAAAAGTTAATAATTGCTTTACTTGTGGGAAGCAAATACCTCATAAGGATTTTCATTTGTACTGTATTCCTTGCTTAGGCCCTGACCACAATGTACCTTGCTGTCGGTTTTGTGCTAAATTTAATCAATGCACTATTAAACGTCGGTACATTTTTACTTCTAAATATTTTGGCTTACGCTGTCATCTGTTAGCAATCCGACTACCGGAATACTTTAAAAAAAAAAAAAAAAAAAACGCAAAGAAAAACAGAGGTACCAACTAGGTCCAAAACTGACAACGCTTCTCCTAAGCCAGTCGCCAGTACTCAGTGAAGCACTTTCGCAGCCCCTGATGCCCGCTCCTTGTGATTCGCAGGCCTCTACTGAGACCCATTCGGAGAACAGTATGCCGCGAGATGCTTCAACTATGGAACCCGTGGATGTCTCTACCTTGGATGAGTCTGAAACCGCAGTGTAGGCACCGGCTTCTGAGGGCGTTTTCAGGCCTACAGATTTGTATATTAGACCGACGCCATCTTCAAAACTAAGGCCAAAATCTAAACCTATGCCTAAAAAACAGACGCCTGGGCCACCTGTGCAGGCCCCTATGCCTAAAAAACAAATTATCAAAATGGCTGAAGATTTAATTACTCTGAGGGGTAGCCAACCCCCCCCCCCCTTCCTAAGAGGCCTAGGCAAGACATTGATTATGAATCTTCTGAACAGGATTCTATTTCTTCTAATGAACAGGATTTGTCTTTACCTACTTATGAGGACTCTGCAGAAGATTCCATTCCTTCTGCTTCTCCCCCTGAGGTTTTTTCTTTTGGGGAAACTTTGCATACCTTAAGGGAACATTTCCACTGGGAAAGTCAAGATTTCTCTGAATCTAAAAAGATTTCTCTGAATCTAAAAAGAGACTTGGGGATTTATATCTTCTTCCTCAGCATAGGCCTTTGGCTATACCTCCTGTTCTAGACATTGTTGATGTTTTTTCAGAATCTAGTATGGCTCCTGATTATCTGCCTCCGGCTCCTTGTAAGCCAGACAGATTATAGGTTCATAGGTTTCATAGATTGATACTAGGCTATCTGCCCTAGGGCATTTATAAGCCTAGCCAGTGTGTGTTTGGCTTTCGCCACCCTTTTAGATTAGTTGACTGTGCCTCTGTATAGTAGGTCACAGAAGATGGCCCTTTTGAGGTTAGTTTACTGTGCCTCTGTATAGTAGGGACACAGAAGAAATCCCAGGGGGAAACCTACGATCTCCCATCCACTCGTCAAGATCTCTCTTGAAGAGGGTCATTGAGGGACTCTGCCTAACATGGATTGGAATTTTGTTCCAGAGTGAGGGGAGCCTCTGGGATATGAATCTGCTCCTCCAGCATGTCCTATTTCTGTGCTGAGGTTTAAGTCCCTGGAGCGTGTAGTTCTAAGGGATTTGGATTTCCTGAGGTGGAGCATGTCCATTAATTCTGGGTTGGACATGGCTTTATACGTCAGGCACAGATCGCCTCTGAGTAGGCGGTAAGCAACTGAGTAGAGCTGGAGTTTCTTTAGCCTAACTGCGTAGGGCATCTGTTTGAGTCCCTTGATCCTCTTGGTGAGGTACTTTTGGGGTCTTTCCAGTTGCTGCAGGTGTCTGGTAAGGTACATCCCAAATGGGGCATTGTATTCAATTATGGGCCTGACTCCCACAAATTCCTTTTCAAAAATCCTATTGCAGATCCTGAAACCATTTGTCTGGGTCCCAAGGGCATTAAGGCTTCTACTGCTAAAAATCCTACCCCTTCTGATAGAGATTCCAGGGCGCTGGATAAATGCGGTAAGAAAGTTTACACTTCTGCAACCTTGGCAATCAGGGCTTTAAATTGTCAATTTCATATGCTTAAATATCAACAGCATATCATGGGACTGCTTAAACAGAAAATGATGTTAATTTCTGACTGTGTGGAAAATAAAGATTTACAGGATCTATTGCATTCAGCTGAACAAGTTGGAAAACATACTTTGCAATGTGGTTTTGATTCTTTGGAGACCTCTTGCAGGGCTGCTGTAACTGGGTCTGTGCTAAGAAGGCATGCTTGGCTCAAAGAGCAAACTCTGCCTGATCACGTTAAAGCAGAATTGTTGGATGCTCCTTTACAACAGGACCGTCTCTTTGGTAATAAGGCTGAAGAAGTTTTAAAAAAGATGGAAGATAAAGCTAAATCTATACAAACTGTGAACGTTTTTACAAGTGCAACCTCCAAAGATTTAGTAGGCACTGGCCTACTAAGAACTGGTCCTTTCCAGTTCCTTCGAGAACCACTCAAGTCAAACCCAGACATTCCAAAGGCTCCAGGTTTCAGTCACAAGGGACTTTTAGAACAAAACAGTGGGGTGCCTCTTCCTCCAAATCTGGAAACAACAAGACACTTCCCTTTACACTTACCAAGCACTTACCTTTTAACCGCTCCTTTGGGGGGAAAACTGGCACTTCGTGCAAGAAACTGGTAAGTTATAACCCAGGACAAATGGGTTTTAAATATAGTTTCCCAGGGATACAGATTTCATTTCCACATGTTGCCCATCCCAAACGGATGGCCAGACTGCCCCCAAATCAGTGGGTGGAGGCCCAGAAACAAGTACTGTCCCTCATGAACATGGGGATGTTCGTGTTACCCTGCTGCAGTCATCACACTTGAGTTATCCTGCCGTCAGGCGGTCCCACAGTCTGCCTGAATTCCAAAGTCTTGGTCCGGTGTCGGTTGCTGTCGCTTCTTCCCTGACGTCAGTGCGCCAGGGGTATATACGAGGCATCCAATGCCATTTTCTTCAGTCTTGCCGCGCGGTGCCCGAAGCAGAAGCAGTTCGCAAGTGCCGGTTGGCCAACACCTGAGATTTTCGAATAGAATTTCAGTCCGAAGTCTTCAATAAAGATAAGTACCCCATTGGGGAACCTTTTCTTGCCTCAGTCCGATGTCAGAAAAAGTTAACAATTGCATTTCTTGTGGGAAGCAAATACCTCATAAGGACTTCCATTCTTAATGTATTCCTTGCCTAGGCCCAGACCACAACGTCACAGGTTGTCGGTTTTGTGCTAGGTTTAATAAACGAACTATCAAACGCCGTTTTGACTTCGCACGACATTACTTTGGTAGGAAATTTAATTATATCATGCCGTCTGAGCAGCCGACGGCCGGCATGCATAAAAAACGCAAGGATAAGGACAGGCAGCCTAGGAACAAGCCAGACTCCGAGGCCTCTGCTGGGCCTGTCGCTGGTTCTCCGGTTTTCAGTGAGGTGCCTACGCAGCCCCTGACGACCGCAGAATTGGAACCCCAGACAACTGCGGATTCTCAAGCGGAGTAAACTAGGCCGACACAGCCTTCTTCATTAGGCCCTTCCGACACCGGAGCAGGAGGAGACCCCAGTGCAGTGGAAACACCTTCGGTTGCAGAAGGTGTCTTCAGACCGACTACACTCACCATAAAGTCTTATGCTAAGCTTAAAACTCCATTAAAACCAAAAAAGACTGTACATCACTCTACAGTTCAAGGCCCCATGCCTAAGAAACAGATGCTTAAGATGGCTGAAGATTTGATTACCCTAATCAGGGGTTCCCATCCCCCTCCAGATAAAAGACCAAGACAAGAGGAGGATTATGCTTCCTCTGATCAGGTTTCTATTTCCTCAGATTCTTCTGAGGAACAGGATTACACTATTCCCCCTTATGAGGACTCTGATGCTGAAGACTCCATTCCCTCAGCATCTCCCCCTGAAGACTACTCCTTTGGGGAAACTTTACATACCATGACGGAACATTTCCACTGGGAAGGCCAGGATTACTCTGATTCTAAGAAAAGGCTCCGAGAGTTCCTTTTACTACCCCAGCACAGACCACTTGCTATCCCTCCAGTTTTAGATATTGTGGATGATGTTTACTTGGTGTCTAGTCTAAATCCAGACTCTCTACCTCCTGCTCCAGCCAAACCAGGCAGATACTACAGAGTACCTGATTCGCACAAATTCCTTTATAAAAGCCCTGTGGCTGACCCAGAAACAATTTCCCAGGGTCCCAAGGGGGCTAAAGCTTCTATGGCTAAAAATCCTGTGCCCTCTGAAAGGGATTCCAGAGCCCTAGATAGATGGGGAAAGAAAATATACATGTCAGCAACTCTGGCTATGAGAGTATTAAATTGTCAGTTTCACATGCTGAAATATCAGCAATTCCTAATGTCTCAATTAAAGCAAAAAATGAGCACACATAAAGAACAGTCTGAATTCAAGGAAATGCAGGATCTGTTGCATGCAGCTGAACAGGTGGGCAAACATACTTTGCAATGTGGATTTGATTCACTGGAAGCTTCCTGTAGAGCAGCTGTTACTGGGTCTGTCATATGTAGACATGCTTGGTTAAAAGAACAAACCCTGCCTGATCATGTTAAAGCAAAATTATTGGATGCACCTTTACAGCAGGATGTATTTGGTGTCAAAGCAGAAGAGGTCTTAAAGAAAATGGAGGATAAGGCAAAGTCTATGCAGACGGTCAAGGATTTCTTACAGGTACAACCCCCTCATATCAGCAGAAATTGGCCAACAAAAAACTGGTCCTTTCCAGCTTCTGACAGATCACAGAGGGACAAATACAGACGCCCAAGGGGCAGAGGTCAGTCACAAGGCCCTTACAAACCTCGCCAATGGGGTCCTGCTACCCAGAAAGGAGGAGAAGACAGACAACAATGACTCAATCCTCAAACTACCAAGCAAATCTCTCCTGGCAGCTCCCTTGGGAGGAAAATTAGCATTTTTTGCAGACAACTGGCACATCATCACAAAAGACAAATGGGTCCTAAACCTTGTCTCACAAGGATACAGATTCCACTTTCATCCCTTGCCAAAGAAATATGGAATGCCAAACCTGCCACCAAATCAATGGGCAGAGGCACAAAAACAAATTACAGCTCTCATGGACATGAGAGCCATTCAGCAGGTACCTACACAGGAGCAAGGACAAGGATTTTACTCGAGACTCTTTCTAGTCCCAAGAAAAGACAAAGCATGGAGACCCATTCTGAACACCTATCTGCAAGCACCAAAATTCAAGATGCTAACACTACAGCAGCTTCTTCCCATGCTGGGCAAGAATGCTTGGCTAGTAACGTTGGACCTCAAGGAGGCATACCTGCATGTCCCTATCAGACAAAATTGCAGAAGATACCTCCGCTTCATTGCAGGTTCAACACACTATCAATTCTCTGCACTGCCCTTTGGCTTATCTACGGTGCCCAGAGTCTTCACATGATGCCTGGCACCAGTAATTGCATACTGCAGACAGAGGAATTCAGATATACCCATACCTGGACGACTGCCTTATTCAAGCAGAAAGCAAGGACATTCTTTTAAAGCACCTGGCATTTGTCAAACACCTTCTAAGTTGCCTAGGGTACACAGTAAACGAAAAGAAATCAAAACTAGTGCCCTCACAAAACTAATATTCCTGGGTGCCAGCTTGAATACAACGGCCCGGATGGCTTATCTCACGCCAGACAAGCAACAACAGCTGACTCAATATTTCAAGATAATGGCAACAAAGACCCAACTCCCTGCAAGAAAAATTCTGCAGGCCTTGGGATTCATGGCATCTTGCATACTACTGATACCATTTGCAAAACTGCATATGAGGAAATTACAATGGTACGTGAAAAGCGTATGGACTCAGCACAGCCACAGCTTAGATACCACTCATTCCTTGCCTTCAACAGGAGTTTCTATGGTGGGCACAGACATGTCACCTCAAGGGTCAGCCTTTCACCTTACCCACAGCCAGACAAACTATGGCAACAGATGCATCGGACTTTGCCTGGGGAGCACACATGGCAGGACAGTGCATTCAGGGCAAATGGACTACAGATCAAAGGCATCTGCATGTCAATCAAAAAGAAATGCTAGCAGTACAGAATACCCTAACAGCTTTCAAGGACCTCTTACACCCAGGACAACTAATAATAAAGACGGACAACACCACAGTAATGTGGTACATAAGCAAGGGGGCACACATTCCTACCCTCTATGCAGGCGAGCAATGACCTTGTGGAACACAGCACTGTCTTACCAGGTTCAATTACAAGCACAATTCCTGCCAGGAAAGAAAAACACTTTGGCAGATGACCTAAGCAGAAACATCATGGATCCACATGAGTGGAAACTAGATCCACAGGTATTTGCAATGATGGCTCAAAAATGGGGATGCCCACACATCTGTTTGCCAGCCCCCAAAACTACCAACTTCAAAAATTTTGCACAAGGACATTCCATCCACAAGCTTGGAAACTTGACGTCCTCTCATTCAGTTGGAAAACATTAACAGTGTATGCCTTTCCTCCACTGCCCCTTCTAGCAAAGGTACTGCTGAAAGTCAGATTAGAGAGGCCACGAATGATACTCATTGCACCAGACTGGCCACGCCAGCACTGGTATTTAATTCTAAGGAACATGGCCCACGGCCCACCGTGGATTTTACCACAAATTCCTCACCTACTTACCCAGCGAGGCAATCTGATTCTTCACAGCCAACTCAAGACTTTAAACCTGGCTGCATGGCAAATTACCTAAACAACCAGCCAACTCCTCTATCCAAAGCTGTTATGGATGTCATTCTGGAGGCCAGGAGGCCCAGCACCAGATTACCTACTCAGACAAATGGAAAAGATTTTGCGCCTGGAACCAGGCTAAAGGACGAAATCCCCTTGATCCAAACATTCCTCAGATTCTACAATATTTAACTGAGATGTTGCACAAAGGACTTTTCCTTTTCATCTATTAAGATCCACGCCTCAGCAATTTCAGCTCATTCCAACACGGATCCTCCTTTATTCTCACATCCACTCCTAAGACAGTACCTCAGAGGGGCTAAGAACATAAGACTGCCCAGGAGAGCACCAGCACCTACTTGGGATCTCAACTTTGTTCTGGAAAAGCTTACACTGCCGCCCTTTGAACCAGCGTTTTCAGCTGATTTAAAATTTCTTTCATGGAAAACTGCCCTGCTACTAGCAATAACCTCAGCTAGAAGAGTCTCAGAGCTACAGGCACTAATGGCAGTGGAGCCTTTCCTCATTTTTCATCAAGACAGAGTCTCTCTACGAACTAACCCTACCTTCATGCCATATGTGATCTCCAGTGTGGCCCTAAACCAAACCATTCATTTGCCCACCTTTTTCCCAAATCCCCAGAACAAAGGAGAAAGACTCCTGCACTCTTTGGGCATTCACATGCAATTACTTTACTACTTGAATAAAACTAAGGCATTCAGAAAATCTGAACAGCTCTTTGAAGCCTATGCTGCAGGATCACAAGGAAAAGCTTTCTCAAAACAGACCATTTCTAAATGGATAGGGTATTGCATACGTTTCTGTTACACGCATCATGGGAAACCGGTACCTGCTAACATTAGGTCACACTTCACCAGGGCTACAGCTACATCAGCAGCCTTTCTCAGGGGAGTGCCAACCAAGGATATTCTGGAAGCTGCAACTTGGAGTTCAGTGCACACCTTCACCAAACACCATCACTTACCCCTATATTCTAAGACTAGAGCTGGTTTTGCCACTGCAGTTTTGCAGGGCCTGCTAGCTTCTTCTAACCCTGTTCAACTCCACCACCCATCCTTAGCTTTGGGATTCAACCCAAGTGTGATGACTGCAGCAGGGTAACACGATGAACATAGTACAGTTTTGTACCTACCATAAATGTGGATGTTCGAGTGTTCACCCTGCTGCAGTCCAGGTTACCCTCCCTCCATCCCCTCTGAACTAGCTGAACTTATCTATGCCACTCTATCCTATACAACCTCTATGGTAGGTACAAAACTGTACTGTTATTTAACCAGTACCAGGAGAGGAAAAGGGACACGGTTTCTATTGAAGACTTTTCCTGGTACCCAGAAAAGACAAATCATGGTGTCCAATTCTGGACTTATCTACTCTAAACACATTTCTGGACATTCCAAAAATCAAGGTGCTGACTCTTCAACGGTTACTTCATATGCTAGGCAAAGATGCCTGGCTGGTAACCCTAGACTTGAGGCTTACCTGCATATCCCAATCAGGGAATCTTGTAGAAGATACCTCCGCTTCAAAGCAGGCTACTTGCATTACCAGTTCTCTGCACTGCCCTTTGGCATATCTACTGCGCCCAGGGTCTTCACAAAGTGCCTGGCTCCAGCAATTGCATTTTGCAGGCAAAGAAATATTCAAATATATCCATACCTGGACGATTGTCTAATTCAGGCAGAAAACAGGGTAAAACATCTGGCGTTTGTAAAAAGGGTTCTAACTTGTCTAGGGTACACTATAAACGAAAAGAAATCACAACTGGTACCCTCTCAAAAAATTACATTCCTGGGTGCAAGCTTGAATACAAATGCCCAGATGGCTTACCTTACACCAGAAAAGCAAATTCAATTGGTAACTTACTTCAAACAGGTGGCCACAAAAACCCTGCTATCTGCAAGACAAATTCTGCAAGCCTTTGGGTTCATGGCCTCTTGCATTCTTCTAATTCTATATGCAAGACTGCATATGAGGAAACTTCAGTGGTACTTAAAAAGTTTATGGAGTCAACATTGTCACAGCCAGGAAACGATGATTCTTATCGTAACTTGCCTGCAACTAGAGTTCCTATGGTGGGCAGAGGCCTGCCACCAAAACGAGGGACTGCCATTCACTCCACCCCCTGCTACCCAAACCCTAACTACAGACGCATCAGACTATGCTTGGGGGGCTCATCTGGCAGGGAAGTGCATTCAGGGCAAATGGAGCCCAAATCAAATGCACCTTCATATCAATCAAAAAGAAATGCTAGCTGTACAGAATGCACTGACGGCCTTCAAGGACTACCTTCATCCAGGACAGTTAATGATAAAGACAGACAACACCACAGTTATGTGGTACATAAACAAGCGGGGGTGTACACACTCCTACCACCTTTGCAGACTAGCCATGGCATTGTGGAACGCTGTCTTGACCTATCAAATACAACTACAAGCTCAATTCCTGCCAGGAAAGCTGAATACTCTGGCAGACGAACTAAGCAGAAATCTCATGGACCAGCACGAATGGAAACTGGAACCACGGATTTTCAACATGTTGACACGCAAATGGGGGAGTCCAGACAAAGATCTTTTTTGCCTCACCCCAGAACTATCAGTTGGACAAATTCTGCACAAGAACTCATCACAAAAAAGCCTGGAAAGTTGATGCTGTATCCTTCAGCTGGAAAAACCTATCAGTCTATGCCTTTCCCCCTCTGCCTCTGCTCTCCAAAGTTCTACTAAAAGTCAAACAGGACAAACCAAAAATGATTTTGATTGCTCCAGACTGGCTTCGCCACCACTGGTACCCACTCCTGTGCAATGTGTCACACCTTCCACTGTGGCACCTGCCTCGGACACCTTGCGTACTGTTTCAGCAGAACCAAATTCTGCACACTCGGCTCCAAACTTTGAATCTTGCAGCGTGGCTAATCACCTAAATTCACCCTTGGCATCCCTCGGCAAACCTGCGATGGATGTCACAAAGGCCTAGTACTAGAAAATCTTATGCTGACAAATGGAAAAGATTCTGTGCCTGGAATCAGTCACAAGGGATAAGCACAGCAGTACCCAATATTCCTCAGATTTTGCAATACTTAACTGAGATTCTTCACAAGGGCCTGTCCTTTTCTTCCATCAAAATCCATGCCTCAACCATTTCAGCTCATTACAACATAGAACCTTCCCTCTTCTCTCATCCTCTGTTTAAGCAGTATCTCAGAGAGGCCAAAAACTTAAGATCATGCAGGAGAGCTCCAACCCCTGCCTGGGACCTCAATTTTGTATTGGAAAAACCCAACTCTCCCTCCTTTCAAGCCAGCTGCTACTGCAGACTTAAAATTTCTCTCCTGGGAAATGGCTTTCCTTTTAGCAGTCACTTCAGCTAGAAGGATTTCCGAATTACAGGCTCTTTTATGGCAGTGGAGCCTTTCATAATTTTTCATGCGGACAGGGTGTCTCTCAGGGACCAATCCATCTTTCATGCCTAAGGTGGTATCCAGTGTGGCTCTTAATCAGACCATTCATTTGCCAACTTTCTTTCCCAATCCACAGAACATTATTGCTTTATACACCTGACGTCATGGAAGATGAGACCGAAACCAACGCAGGACCCAAGACTTTGATAATCAGGCCGACTGAGGGCTACTGCAAGCAGATAACCCAAATGTGATGACTGCAGCAGTGAATACACTCTAACATCTACATTTATGGTAAGTGTACACAACTGTACTTTTTCCATTCTGCTGGGATGAAACCAGTGCGGAGGCTGTGATTTAAAAATCATGCCCAGTAGTGATGCTAATTCCAGATGTTAAGTTGTCAGTCTCGCCTTCATTCTTGCTGGATGGGTTCGGAGCCGATCCTCAGCTCCGACTCGGCCAATACTAAAGCTCGAGAGCTAATTCCACCGGCTCGAGGCTCCCCTATATCCCACAATGCTAGGCGGTAACTACTCGGATCTTGTTTGCCGCTATAGCTGACGAGGTGCTTTTCTACCGGCTCAGGCAGGTGAGTTAGAGTTTTTACCATATTAGGTATTTCTTAACCCCTTTTTGTCTCGTACCATAACCTTTTAGTTTAATTAAATAGTTAGATAAATAGACCCCTGTTTTTTCGGGTCTATATTCCTTCCTTTCTTCCCTTATCTTATAGGCCTTCGGCCCCTCCCTTCCCCCAGTCCTTTAGTGTGACTAAATTAGTTGTTTTTTAGTTAAGGGCTTGTGTGTGTGTGTGTGTGTGTGTGTGTGTGTGTGTGTGTGTGTGTGTGTGTGTGTGTGTGTGTGTGTGTGTGTGTGTTAATAATTGTGGCTTAATAATTTTTTCAGTAGAGGGTGTGTCTGTAGTGTGTTTGTGTTGTTGTCAGGCACTTCTTTTACGATGTCAAAAGACTCTTAAGGTCTCAGGCTTCAAGAAGTGTGACTCGTGCTGTCAGAAAATGTCTCTGACAGACGGTCACACTTGTGTGTATTGCCTGGGACCTTTGCACCTGCAGGACTCTTGTGCTGTTTGTCATGGTTTTAGCCCTAGAGTCCTGCAGGAACGCAAGAACAAATTAATCTTGCGGGGCGTATTAAAGCCTGAAGGCCCCCCGACTCAGTCTGTGTCGGGGAAGCCTTCTAAAACTTCCAAACAGTCGGCTCCGGTTTCAGAGTCGACTGCTGGAAAGACTGTCGGCTTCGACATTGGCTCCGGCCGGAGCCGATGTTTCCAAGCCTCATACTGTTACCTCGGCTCCGGCTGGAGCCGAGGCTGATAAAACTCCGTTGGCTCCGATACTCTTATCGGAGCCACAGTCTAGGAAGAGGTCCAGATCCCCCTCTATCGGCTCCTTGCATTCGGCGCCAGGATCCCCCCTTCTTTCTGAACGGAGCCATAAAACTCATTCCTCACGGTCTTCCAGGTTATCTGACCACGATTTGCAAAGGGTAGTGAGTAGACTTCTCAAGTCCGAGGCACTGGCCGAAATGCTGCATAGCCCGACTCACCAGTCAGTGGCTATTTCCGTTCCCCAATACATTCCTCCTCAGACTCCTTTGAGTTCGGAGCCAGGGCTTGTCGGAGCCATGACTGTCGGTGCGTCGGATCCGATACCTTCCCTTTCGGCTCCGTCCTCCTCCTTGGAGGGATCTGGGCGCCGAGCTTCCCTTGTCGGCTCCGAGGGGGCAAGTGGCATCGGACGCTTGTCCGACCCCGCTCTCCCTCTCGGGGCTTCGGCGCTGGTGAGTTCGGCTCCGACAACGGCTTTGGAGCCGTCCCTGTCTGTGCCGGGAGAGGTCCTTGTCTCTTCGGAGCGGGGGCCTCTGGCCTTGCCTGACAGGGGTGCCTTCGAGGTCATGCGGAGCATGCTAGAACTAGGTTCTGCCCCACAGTCGGCTCCTTCAGCCCCCCCATCTACAGTGCCTGCGGTGATTTCTACTCACCCCCTTGTCTTAGACCACAGAGAGCCAACTCCTCAAGTTTCCCCATTGGGAATTTCCTCCTCTTCCGAGGCCTCTCCTGACCCGGTAGGAGATCCCCCCAAGGAAGAGGCAGTGCAAGAGGAAGCACATTGACTCCCTTGAGTCTATCGCCTCTGACACTGACTTAGAGGAATCCAAAGGTTCCCCTCGATCCCCCTCTGAGGATGTCTCCTTTGCTGACATCCTTGAGATCCTGAAACAGAGGGGGAACCGGCCAGCCCTTAACCCTTCGGAGGATGTCAGTGTATCTTGAGGCGTTTGGCTCTCGCCATTCTACCTCCTGGGTGTCCCCTCCCTTTGACCCCCTTATGGAAGTGGTGGCAAGGAAGGCTTGGAAGGCTCCTGATTCAGTGGAACCCACCCCGAGGAGACCATCTAAATTTATTACTGCCCCTAGAGATAAAGATTTTTTATCCAAAGGTGTCCCTGTTGATGCCATGGTGGTGGCTGCGGCCACTAAGAAGGAGTTAGCTGATCCTTCAGTTCCTGTCCATCCTCCTAATAAGGAATCTAGGACCATGGACAGGTACGGCAAGCGGATGTTCTCATCAGCGACCTTTTCAATGCGTTCGCTGAACTACTTATGCCACTTCACTCGTCTCCAGAGAGATTTACTCAAGGATATGGGTGAACTGATAAAGGATCCTACAGCTGAGGGGTTCAAAGACACAATGAACTCCCAGTTGACAACCTGAATTCCATCGTTAACTCCTCCATGCGGCTGGTCTCATATGCTGCAGATGGGGCGAGTAGAGCTGCAGGCACAGGTGTTGCCTTACGACGTCATGCCTGGATGCGGCTATGCAACTTTGCGGACCCTTTCAAGGCGTCCTTCACCAATTCTCCCTTTGATGGCTCATCCTTGTTTGGTCCACAGGTGAAGGATGCATTGACCAGGTGCGAGGTAGAAGGTAAGACTCTCTCTGCCGTAGGAGTCCGTTTTTCTACCCCTTCTAGACCCTATCCCAAAGGTCAGAGGGGAGGAAAGATGTGGTTCCGCAAACAATCCCAGGGAGTCTCATCTGACGCACAAGGCCGATTCCCCTCTAGAGGCAGAGGGGGGAATAATAATAGACGTAGAGGAGGTCCGCAAAACCAGGGTAGCAGAGAAATGTTCTCTGACATACCCTTTCAGCATCCCTGAGGGTCTGCCCGGCTGTCCACCTTCGGAGGCAGTCGGGGGAAGGTTATCCCTGTACCCAAAAGCCTGGCTTTCCCTTACTCAAGACAAATGGGTACAGTCGATCATATCCGAGGGTTACAAAATTCCCTTTGTTCACATCCCATCCCAACCCAAAAGATCCCTTCCAGACGTTCCACCCGGTCTAAGGGAACAAGCAGCATTCGAAATTTCAAAGCTGCTATCAAAAAGAGCTATCCAATCAGTCCCAGCAGACCAGCAAGGATCCGGAATCTACTCCAAATTCTTTTTGGTACCAAAAAACAGGGGACTGGAGACCCATACTGGATCTCAGCTACTTAAACAAGTATGTCAGGAAAACAAAATTCCGGATGGTCACGCTACAGTCCATTCTACCCTTCTTGGGTCGGGACAATTGGATGTGCTCGATAGATCTTCAGGACGCGTACTACCACATCAAGATGAACAGACGCTCCAGGAGATATCTCCATTTCAGGCTGGGAGCCAGTCACTACCAGTTCAGGGCCCTGCCCTTTGGTCTCACTACAGCCCCCCGTGTGTTTACCAAATGCATGGCAGTGGTCGCGGCTCACTTGAGACGTCAAGGATTCCAGGTGTTTCCATATTTAGACTGGCTCCTTACCGCCACCACCAGACATCAGCTTCTTCTATCCAGGGACTTCACCATCCAATCTTGCCAAGCTCTAGGCATTTCGATAAATTTCGAAAAATCTGCCTTGTCAATCTATTACCTTTATAGGCGCCACCTTAGACACACTCAATCTTTCAGCCAGACTCACAGAGCAAGAGTGTCAGACATTTGGAACCAAGTTTCCCTTCTCTTACAGTGCAACAAAGTCAAAGCCAGACTAGTTTTGAAGGTGTTAGGACTCATGGCAGCAGCTATTCCCCTTCTCCCCTTAGCTCGCTTTCACATGAGGATCCTCCAATGGATGCTGTTTACTCAATGGTCCTTTCAACAGCTCCCGATGTCCCATACCATATTGATAACTCAATCATGCAAGAATCAACTGTCTTGGTGGATCACATCACCTCAACTTCTCCGAGGAAGACCCTTCACTCTTCCCCCCCAGTCGCCACGTTGACAACAGACGCCTCCCTGATCGGGTGGGGGGGGCATTATCAGGGCAGGACAGTCCAAGGCACGTGGCAACCTTTCGAGTGCCACTTGCACATAAACATCTTAGAGATGAGAGCAGTGCTTTTAGCGTTGCAAGCCCTTCACGACTCTCTTCCCACTGGGACTATTGCAATTCAAACGGACAACATGTCCGTAGTGTGGTACATCAACAAACAAGGCGGAACCAGATCATACCCTTTATGTCGAGAGGCACTCAGACTTTGGCAATGGGCGATCTCTTCTCAGTGTTTTCTGATAGCAACGCACATTCCCGGGAAATCCAACGTTATTGCAGACAAATTGAGCAGGGCAATTCTCATGCCCCACGAGTGGTCTCTAAAGAAATCAGTTCTAGAAGAAGTATTCCTAAGATGGGGCCAGCCTTGCTGCGATCTTTTTGCTACTCCCCAAAACAGCAAGTGTCACGACTTCTTCACACTCTTCCTGTTACCAGGCCATCCCACCAGAGACGCTGTAGTCCACGATTGGCCCCCGGGACTTCTATATGCCTTTCCCCCCTTTCCACTGATATCTCAACTAATTCAGAAAGCCATCGCCTTGAGAGTGACAATGATCCTCATTGCCCCTTACTGGCCTCGACAGATATGGTTTCCCTTTCTTCATCGTTACCTTTTGGAGCAGCCTTGGCATCTGGACCCAGTACCAGATCTGATAACCCACCAATCGGGTCATCTGCACCAATCTCTGCCTTCTCTAAACCTCACAGCGTGGTTTCTCCGATTCCAACCTTAGCCAGGCTTCCCTCAATATCTCGCTCTGTCCGAGATATCTTGATAGCCTCTCATAAATCTTCTACCCGGAAGATTTATAGTAGCAAATGGAAACGCTTCTCTTTTTTTGGGCAACATCAAAAAACATAGATCCCTTTACTGCACCTATCCAGTCTATTCTAGACTTTCTAGCAGAACTCTTTCATTTAGGATCATCTGCATCTACCATTAGAGTTCAATTGGCTGCCATATCAAATTTTCATGTTGGTGTTTCAGAATCTAGCATCATGGCTCACAAACTCTCTAAAGCCTTTTTAAGGGGCGTATTTCTTCTCAAACCTCTGATCAAAGACCCCCCCACCTCAATGGGATTTGAACTTGGTTCTGGCATCCTTAATCCTTCCCCCCTTCGAACCGGCGGCTTCATGTTCTCTGAAGTTGCTTTTTTGGAAGACACTTTTTCTGGTAGCTATAACTTCAGCAAGAAGGGTATCTGAACTCCATGCTCTGTGCAGTCGTCCTCCTTACTTAGTTTTTCACAAAGATAGGGTATCCCTCCGTACTAATCCATCCTTTTTGCCTAAAGTGTCCTCTCAAACAAACCTAAACCAAATTATTGATCTCCCCGTCTTTTTCCCTAACTATTCAAACAGGTCGGAACAAAAGCTACATTTTTTGGATGTTCATCGCCAACTTCGATATTATTTAGACAGGACTAAACAATTCAGGAAATCTAATCAATTGTTTCTGTCATATGCGGAAGGGAAATTGGGCCTTCTAGTTACTAAAGTATCCCTCTCTAGATGGCTCACCTCTACTATTACCTTCATCTATGAGATCAGACATCAAAAACTATCCTCAAGACCTAGAGCTCATTCAACTAGGGCATTAGCTACATCCGTAGCTTTTCAGGATAGGCTGCCAATAGATTCCATTTGTGCAGCAGCCACCTGGGCTTCTCCTCATACATTCATTTCACATTACAAATTGGACACTGTTTCCAGAAACCGTGCCAATTTTGGTTCCACTGTTCTCAAGAGTCTGTTCAGATAGGCCACCCGGGATAAGGTGCTAGGGACGCGGTCCCATCCAGCAAGAATGAAGGCGAGATTGACAACTTAACATTAAGAAGTTATGTACCTACCATAACGTTCCATGTTAGTTGTCTTCTTCTCGCCTTCTTTCTTGTGTCCCACCCTCCTTCCCCCAAGCCTGGACAGACCGACAGGAATTCAGTTTGTGTTCTTCCTCTGGAAGTAGTCATTCCCACACGTTCTTCCACCTCTTTTACCCTTTCTGTGGTCTGAGATACCTTTTACGCAGATTGTTTTGAGGTGGGTTTCCCTACTCCAATTTATGGAGACTAGAGTTGCTTGGTATAGCTATCAAACGAGATCTGAGTAATTACCACCTAGCATTGTGGGATATAGGGGAGCCTCGAGCCGGTGGAATTGGCTCTCGAGCTTTAGTATTGGCCGAGTCGGAGCCGAGGATCGGCTCCGAACCCATCCAGCAAGAAAGAAGGCGAGAAGAAGACAACTAACATGGAACGTTATGGTAGGTACATAACTTCTCTTTTAACCCATGTAGAACACAGCCCAGGATGTTTGGTCCCATAAAGGCTGTATTTTTGGCCTTGGAGAGGGCGTTTAAGACCTGTTCCTCAGAGATGCTGGGTGGGGGACAGGTGTTAGGGATGCTTTGGGGGGTATATCTGGCGGGGACAGGGGAGTGAAGTTTTTACTGAACCTGTCAGCCAGCTGGTTTTTTGTAGCCACAGGTTATTTATATGTAGTACTATTAATTAGGAGGATATATGAAGGGTCAGAGGAAAGGACAGGTGAGTGTTTCTGAAACTGCATTTTAACAGAGGACGTCTGGGTGGGGTGTCCCGTTTCTCTTATTTCCTTTATATTTGGAGCCACTGGCAAGTTCCCTTTTTTTAAGGGACTCTTCAAATTCAAGGGTGTAACTGTTATAGTACTCGGTTATCCTTATTTTAAAAAAATGTGTTGTATTTGATAAACCAAAAAGGACATTTCAGTGTTGTGGAACATTTTGCGACAGTCGGGTCTTTTCTGCATAAAAAATCGATAAAGGCTATAGCAGTAAACTGTGTCCACATATGATTTGGAACAGCAATACCTATATTTATGGGGACATGATTAGTATTTAGATGTATGGATTAAAGAGTTCTGTTATGGAAGCTAAGGCTATGTGGGAAGAGACTAAACAAAAGATAAAAGAAAAACTGGAACCTCTTGATTTATGGATATTAAGATAAAGCTGTGAATGTTTTTGGTCTATTTACATAGAAGTCAGGCATACTTTTATCAGCTAGAGGATGGTATGTATGGTAGTTAATAGAATTGAAGGAATTTATTTGGCAGGGAAAGTGAGTTAAGTGCCCCATAAAACAAGGTTAAGTATTACCTTAACACAAGCAGAAGGTTAGAAATCAAAGTGGAGAGGGATGATGAAATGGGAGAGTGGTGGAGTTCAATAAATAGAGAGGGGTTTTAAATGCAAATTCTAAAGGAATAGTAACCATACATAACATTGTATTCGTAAAATAGTAGGTATTCTAGGCCCAAGTGAATTTTACCAATAGGGATAACTACAAGTAAAGGTGCAGAAATTAGGCTGGACGGAGCTGAAATTGACTGGAGAGGGTCATCAGAAATGCCAAGTTGAGAGCAAATGACGCTGGAGGGAAGGTTTTAATAGTGGGAAAGAGGCCAAGCAGAAGTTCAGCCCGTAGGTTAGAGACTGCCTTCTATATCTGGGACTGGTTATAGAATATGGGCAAAGAATAAGGGATGGGTGCTTAGTGAAATGTCAGCTGTGGTAGAGTTTTCTAATTGAGTATAGAACCAAATTATCTGTTTAAAAGATGATTGTTAGGGCATTTATAATATTGCATGATTAACTCCAAGCATCAGAGGAGGTTAGAAAAGCTTGGGAAGAGAAACTGGAAAGGTAGTTTACCAACGACAATCAAAGTACATGTTTATGGTTCCTGAATATGCAGCAAAGTTCAGATGGCTAAGATTTTTGATTGGAAGTGTTTGCATAGATATTTTGCACCCCAAGCAGACGTTAGCATTTATTTTTGGAAAAATTCTCTGAATGTGTGATGGGAAAGATAGATAATTGGGAATGTGTTCTGGGAATTTTAACAGGTTGGCAAATATTTAAAGTTTCCCTGTAGAGTTTTGTAACAAAGAAAATGATTCTTTTGAGTTAGGACATGAGCTGTAAATTTCCTAGACATAGTAAGGCTTTACCAAGTTTAATGCTATTGGCTGTCAAAGCCTTTACTAGAGAACAAACATCAAATTCTAAACCAGCTGCAATTGAACTGGATATTTTAAAGGAGGTTTAGAAAATGGAGGTGGGGATCCTTAGAAAAAAGGAAAGGGCAAATTACACAGAAGTAAATGGAATGTGTGGGAACAGTACATTCAGAATAATGCTCAGGAAGAGGAGTGATGTTTCAGGTAAGGCAGGAATTGTGCAGTTTATGTAATGGAGTGAATTTGTTTTAGGAAATGTGTACACTCAATGAATAAAATGATGTTCTTCATTCCACATTGCTGCAGTCCTAACTATTGGGTAGTCCGCTGTCCAGTCGGCCCGAATACCAAAGAGTTCAGGCGCGCGGTCCTGGCGTCAACTGGGATGACGTCGTCAGGTGCGGGTACTATACTAATGCGCTCATATCTTTGCAGCATTTTTACGATGGTCCGGATGCAGAAGCAATTTTGCAGTGCAGGTTGGCGCCAGTGAAAGTTTGAAGCCAGGTTTCTTCTACGAGAAAAGTGGGGAATATAACGGTTGATCTTGTTTTAGTTTTTTTTTGCCTCAGTATTTAACCATGTCGTAGTGAAAAAGGGAATTTCTGTAATAGGGGATTACCATACTTGGGTATTCTATACTTTGTGTATACATTGTGTGTTTTTGTCTGAGTAACCTTAGATGGCCCCGACACACTATTGTTAGAAGGTTAGACAAAGCTAGATTTATAAACACACTATTAAGAGAAGGTTAGACTTGCTTTATTTCGCTAATTATAAAATAAAACGCATGGACAAAACAGCTTCAAGACGGCGGAGGAAAAAAAACGCAAGACAAAACAGCAAAGCCTAGAGGTGGAGGAACCGGTTTTGTCCCAGACGCCGGAGTTTTTTAGAGACTTTACTGTTACAGAGGTTTTCCTCTCAGGTTCTCTTGGAGGCTCAGGGAGCTTCTCAGGTCAGGGATGTATCCTCTCTCAGAGGTGGTCAGAGCTTCTCTTCTGCTTCTCAGGCTTCTGGTCTTCCTCTTCCTAAGGTGGTCAGAGCCCTCCCTTCTGCTTCCAACTGGGGTTTGTTGCAGTGGAAAACATATGCTTAAAATGGGGTCTTCCGCTAAACTAAGTGATCTCTTGCTCCAAGAGGATATGGGATAAATGGCGTAGGGTTCTATGCCCCCCTCTGAGGGTTCTATGCCCCTGGGTTTGAGAGTGAGAGCTTTGGGCAATGAGTTTGAGAGTTGAGAGTTCTGATTGAAATGCACCTGATTCCACCCTGAAGCTTCCTGGAGATTCTTCCTATTTCAGCTTCCTCCTGAGGATTCCAGCCATTTTCAGAGACTCTGGATTCCATGAGATTGATTTTAGGATGTATTCTATGAATTTTTGTTTTTTTCAGGAAAGGGGCCTTTTTCTTCTATTTTACTTTTTGAATTAGGCCTTTTATGTTTTGCCCAGGGTTCCTGAACTGGATTACCCTCCTTTTTGCAGGATTAAACCGGGATTTTTACAGGGCTTCCCTGAACTGATTATCTTGCCTCCTGGCTCCCAGTTAAAGGTGAAGCCTCAGGGGCCCTTTAAAGAGCCCTCATTGGGCAAAATCCTGTCCCTCCTGGACAGGTTGTTAAATCCTCTCCCTGGGGAAAGAAAGGTATATCAGTTCTCTTTAGCCAAAATCCTGTAGGCTTTGATGGACTTTGAAAGATGAACATCAGAAATCACATTTTTAAAAGTTTCAAATCTACAATGATCACACGTGGAATATCTTAGGAATTATCTTAGGATTTAGTGATCATGTTAAGTTGTTGGGGGTAAAGGTTCTGTGTAATAAAGTTTTATTGGATTGCAGTTCCAGTGGTTGAGTTGTTGTGTGTTCTGTTCTAAACATGTGGCTTTGATGTCCTGTTTCTTGATGCTGCAGGCTGTGGCTCAAGGATTTTGGATGCTGCTTGTGGTCTGATGAGCAACGAAGTTTTGAGAGATCAGAACTTAGCTGAGCATGTTAAGACAAGGGCCTGTCTATAAACTTTTACAGTCTGATGTAGTTTGTTGTTTAGTAGCAATTAATGGGATTTTTGCGATCCTGCAACAAGTTTAAGGTTATTAATTGGGCAGCAGGTTTGGTAGGGCAGAGCTATGCGTGCTTTTAGGCCTAGGGCAGGGGGTCCACCTGCTCAGACTTCTGGTGAGGCTTGCAGGGGCAGTCCAGGGGGTAGGTTTTAGGCCTAGAGTGAGGGGCAGCTCTAGGTAGCTTCTAACCAGCAGACTCTAGGACCTGCCTTTTCACTTTTCAAACCTCTTTTGGAGCCATTACCTTTACAAATGCTGCTGCCCTCTCACTTCTGCAGGTTTTATTTCCATAGAAAATGTCTTTCAAAGGCAAAACAGACATTACTTTACAAGACACAAAGACCAAGCAATTTTATTTCCTTTCTAAATAGGGCTCTTCTTTCCATCCTGTGCCAGCCAGAGGCTCCTTTTCAAATCCTAGAGATACTCCTCTGAATAAGAACAAGACCAATTTTGATTTGCCAAAAGTGGGTTTATCTAGCATTCTTCCTGTGATGCTGAGGCTGGAAACAGCTTTCACTCTAAGTTCAAGGATCACCCAAGGGTAAGACATTCAAGGAAGTTTACCTTTTATGACCTATAAGATTGCATTCCTGTGCATTCATGCTGATCTGGAAATGACATTATCAGTTCTCTGTATCGCAAGGGCATGTATCTACTTACTCAGAGTATTCATTGTAAAGGGATTATTTACCTTCATGTGCCTAAGTTGCTAAAAGGAATTATGCTGAGCTGTTACTTGGAGAATGAAGTTCTCTGCCTCAAGGTTCTTGCTAAGGCTTTGGCTTATATATTCACAGTAAGTCTTGCCAATCTTAGGCTTACTTCAGGCTTAAATAAAGTCCAATCTAGAATCCTCTTCTCACATTAAAGCTTGGGTGTGAGACTGAATACAAGAGCCCTAATGGCCTTTTACATAGAAACAAACATAAAGAAGAGTCCTGTTACTTCACATTTGTATCTTGTCATAAGTCCGGCTGACTCACATACTAAAGACTCAGCCTTAGAATAAGTCTAGATGGAGACAGTATGCTTCCCAAACTGCTTTGCCAGTCCCGACAAAACAAAGAATCAGTAAAATTTATAACCTGCAAGGACTCAGGATTTCTTGACTGTCATTCAAATAATAATTTGCTTCTCAAAAGAAACCACAAGGCATCAGTTCTTCAAACCAAATAAGGAATCCCTAATGTATTGCCAGAGGCGATAATGATTTCTCAAATATGAATGAAGCTATACCAGGGATTCAAAAAATGATGACAAATAATATACAAGACATGTCACCGCCAGACTTCAGGTGGTACATATCAACATGAAGGAGATGTTAGCAGTCTGAACAGCATTACTGGCTTTCAAGGAGTTACAGCTCCAGGGTGACCTTGCTGATTCTAACAGACAACACGCCAGGTCATTGGAGCTTTCAACAAACAAGGGGAAAGGGCAAGACTACCCATCATGCAGACAAGCAACTTACATGTGGTACATCAACAAACAAGGGGGAATTAATTTCTCATGTTGCTCAGGCGGAGCACATGACCTCTAGCAACACTGGAGCAGGAACACACTACATCACTCACTTGAAGCAAAACTTTAGGGGGTATTTCAAAAGTTGCTGTGTGTTAAGGGGACAATGGCTGGGAGACTGCCTCGCTTCTCCAACCAACTCTTCTCAGGAGGACAAATCAAAGAGTACTTCATGTTAATAGATCAGTTAATGCTCTTTCAATCAGTGGAAAGCGAGTGGAAACTGGTGTAAAAGTTTTTTCAAAACAGCTCTTCTTCCAAAGGTGCTTCAAAGGTCAGACAAAAAGAGCCAAGGATGAAGTCCTTACCTCTGCAATTCTTGCCACAGCTTGTCTAAAAATCAGCTCGCGGAGTGCTGGGATAAATTTAATAGCTCCAAATCTTGATTCTACACTGTCAGTACCCATTACTGCTCGATCTCTCAAAGTCAAGCTTTCTACCTTCGACAAGCAAAGGCACATTTGTCTCAGAAGGGGACAGCAGGTCCGCCTCTCAAGTCTTTTTAAATGATTCATCATCTTGGCTCTCTGGTACAAGCCTGTTTGTACGTGAGCAAAACTCAACAATTTTTACAGATTACTGCCCACAAGTTCATAGTTCATTTGTCTCAACAATTTATGTGGAAGATCTAATTTGATTAGAAGTTATTGACAAAGGTTTGCAAAGTCTTTAATAAGATAAATGGAAGAGAGAAGCAATTTCAGCTCAGAAAAATTGTTTGAGAATTCCAGAGATTAATTTGAGTTTCATTTCAATTTCTTAGAGTGGCAAAGAATTGTGTGTTCCAATTGTGGCTCTTCAATATCTTACTGAGTTATTGGACAAAGGTTTGTCTTTCTCTTCCATTAAGATTCATGCAGCAGCAATTTCAACTCACCTCTATTTCTGGAAGACCATTGTTTAAGACTTGCTACTGCAAGAAGGGTTTGAGTTACTAGCCCACTCTTGAAGCCTTTTTTATTTTTTCTGCTTTTTAGGTACAATTTACTGATGAATCCTCTTCCTTTTTGCCCAAAGTGAGTTCTAGTTGACTGCCATTTCTTCATTCATGCTATGGCGCTTTGGGTTGTTGTATTACTTCGGGTATGGAAAGATTTGTTTTTCAAGGTGATGTAATACAGGGGCATCTAATTTGCATTTGAGCAGGACTAAGGATTTTAATAAGCCCAGCAGTTGTTTGTTTACTAAACTTTTTTTTCCCAGGGCAAACCTGTGTCAAAAACAAACTATTTTTATTTTGGATTGGGTTTTGTTTTAAATTTAATTGCTTTTTTCATGGCAAGTGAGATCATTGCTGATTAGTATTATTCTAGGTAGTTAGGTTTGTCTTTGTTTTCCAGGTTTCATTCACTAACCATGATATTTTGGAGGCAGCTGGTGGGCAAGGTTTTGCATTTATGCTATGGAGGCAACCTTTTGCTCAGTTTCAGTGTCTAGGGCTGGCTCTTGGCACAGCCATTTTGCACAGCCTGTTATTTAAGGGCAACTACTGCCACTTTGCCAGCCTCTAAGTGCTTTGCAATTGGTACCACAGTTAGGACTTTGCACCACCCTAATGGAAGCTTCAGTAACAGTTTTGTACCACAGCTATTTTGTAAGGCCTGTTATCAGCTCCTGCTCTTATCCAATTTACATCCTCCTGTGCCTGTAAGCCGGGGTGGCTGTGTAGGTGAGGTTATATTCTTATAATTTTGGGGATTACAGTTACAGTTATATTTTGGCATAATGTGGTAGTTGTTTTTTTTATATCTTATCTGTTTGGGTGATTTTATCTTCCCTCTGATTTGTCTGAGGATATTTGTAGGGTCATGGTTATATTGGCCTTAATGGTACTGATGGTGGTATATATATCCTTTCCGGTGCCAGCCATGGGAGTTTATTCGGCCTTTATCACAGCGGACTACCCAATAGATCTCTGGCAGTTTTTCGATAAGAGCCTCATCTATCTACATTTATGGTAGTCTGGGGGACGTGGCCGACGCTAGATCCACGCGCTCCGACCGACGCCTCTACCTACTTTACTATGGTTTGTTTTTTTATATTGATATATATGTAACCATCGCTGTTTTAGTTCGACTTTACTACGTTTATTTAAAACGGTTGTGTACAAGTGTGCAGTGCACCCTCTGAATCCATTCATTTTTACCTAGCGTCCAGTTTTCCTTAGAAACAGAGTTGCCTGACATTTGGTCATGTATTGTCTTTGTGTGGGCTTAGAATTTTTTTTTTTCTGGAAATTCCACCACCTCAAGAGGACAACTAATTTGATGCCAGCTCACTTCATTTTCTAGTTTTGTCTCTCTTATAAAGTGTCAGACTGGTTTAATATTTTTACTGATTATTGCATTCATTATTGGGGGGGGGGGTTACAGTGACTGTGTTAATAAGTCTTTTGAAAACATCTGTCTTTGTGTTTTACAGGTTGACAATTGGGACCAATTAGTGATGGAAGAGAAAACAAGAAGACACCTTATTTCAGACTATCACATCTGCTGCTTATTGTTTCTTGCAGCTTATGCTAGGATTGTTTACTATTGTAAATGATTATGTAATTCCTTTTCACCTTTGTACATGCTGATAGAAATGTAAATCCTCACACAAGCAATTTATCTGCAAATACATCGGAAAAAAAGTCTGCTGTTTCAAACAAAATGTGTCCTTACTTGTATGCTGAAGTTCCAGACTAGTCTAAACTTTCAGATCTAAACGGCACTTGAGTTGAGCTAACATTTACTGCATACCCACAGATGGAGGCAGTTGTGACGGGTTCTAAGTGAACAGTGACCTGTTTTTTTCTCACCTCCAGGACAATCCAGTGCAGAAAGTCAGTTACTGTCATAGGCAAGTTGTTCAGTTGAATACAGCAATGCCATGAGGCTGCTCGCTTATTTTACCTGTGTAACAAAATTTCTTATTGGTTAACTGCACTACAGTAAGTTGTAAAGGCAAACATTTTAGGGCTATATTCCAAAATACTTGCTGTCAGTGTAAGTGTCTTACTGTGATGTAAACCTGCCCAGATTCAAAAAAAACTTGTACTCTGTATAAGTGATGTACTTCAGTGTAAGGCCAGTATATAAAACATGATTTCACCAGAGGGCCAGTTTCCAAAAGGCTTGCTGTTGGTGTAAGTGACTTGGATGTGGTTCCAAGTGTAAGGCTGCTTTATAGATGGGCCTAACACCAAGAACAAGGTTTTGGAATCTGGACAGGCTTACATCGGAGTAAGTTGTGTACAAAGTGTGGCTTTTGGAATTGGGCCATTAGTTTGCACATGATTTCCTTGTTGCTGTATTGTTTTCTTAAATGCAGTTAAGGTGATGTAATTAATAGTGAAGTTCATCATAAGGATCAGTGCTGCAATATAGTTACTTGTCCATATGAAATTGCCTCAGGCAATTAACTACATTTTTAGTTTAACTTCCAGAGATTTCACAAATATCCCCAATATAGAGATGGATTTCTTACTTTGCTCTTGCCATTGATCCAGCGGATATCTAAAATGTATAGTGTGCACCATTTTTGGATCTTTATTACTAGAAAAATTGATTTAGCCATTCTGTCACTCTGTCCTTTCCACAACTTCTTGAAGTATTCAGTTTGGAAACATTTTCTAATTGCAGTACTTTGTGAATATGAGTAAAAGTTTCTTACAAAATCAGAAGCAAAAAAATGTAATAGATTGATGCGTCCAAGTTCCGTAATATCCCAGGAAAAGCTTGCTAAGTGTCCCCCAAGAAGGACTGATTCAGCATAAGTAATCGTTTGTCATATATCTTTTTCCTGTGGAGAAATTAATAAGTTCCTATCTGTGAATACTATGTGACTTTCTTTAACAAGGTGTTGCTTCATTATGGTTGAAATTGTAAGCTATCCTGGAGCACAAGAAGCTTGTGGGGTCAGTGTAAGGGCTATCTGCTTTCTACAAGGAAAATCCTCCTTGAGTAGCCAGAAGCATAACCGCTTTCTTTAAGTAATTAAGTAACACAAGATGGAGTGCCTAAAATATGCTTTCTGTCCACTTGTTCTTCTAGCACCAAGTCCAAAATGAACCCTGCCAGTCCTGGTAAGTCATTGCCTCAAATACCATTGGTCCCTTGGTCTATTTCTACTTTATTCCTGCCTGCCCTGACCTGTTTGAATACAGCCTCAACTGAAGTTCTCAAGATGTCCAGACAGGATTCTGGTTTCCAGGCACTTGATAGACATTTTTCATTCTGGAATTTCTGCTTCACTGTCTGCATCTTTACAACATGCTCTAGAGACCTCAGTGGATTTGCAGATTCCATAGAGTTTCTCCCTGTGGGATACTTTGTCTACGAACAGCCAGGATGCCTAAAACCTGGCTATTGACCCTGCCAACATCTACCTGTACCGTCTTCTGCTGCAAGAAGGTTACTAAGAAATGTGTTTGGCAAAAAAATGTCCCTCAAGTGCCCAACTTTCCATTTTGGAAGGGCTTCTCTTGTAGAGATGAGAACCCCCCCCCCCCAATCCCTGGATCCCTTAAAATCATATTTGGTCAATGAATATCTGACACATTCCCCTTTAATGCTTCTTGATCTCTTCTGCCAACAGTGAGGAGATAAAGCATTGTGTAGTTCGCCACTGCAGTAGTAAAGTAGTAACTTTTTAAGACTTCTGCTGCAAAAGGCTTGATGGCTGTCTTCACTGCCAGAACATAGCAACTCTCATATTATAGGACAGATAAATGCCTTTTCCTTCTTGATCTTGGTGGTATAAGATCGATGTCCATCAGTGTAATCTATATTTTTTTTTCTTGCTGCGGTCCACTCAAGATTAAATGCATTCTGAGAGTCTTCAGTCTGTTCTTCAAGTCTGGCTTCCAGAGTTAGATAAGTACCCCATTGGAGAAGTCTTTTTTTGTGTTCTCAGTTGTATGCTTGGTAGCAGTAGCTTTCAGTAGTAGCTAGATCAGTCTCGCAGAAAAGAAAGCACTTGTGTCCTAAAGTGAAGTACTGAAGGGTAATGACATTCTGTCTTGAGTCTGGTTCCCCCAGGCTCATCGGCTCGGGTTTTGGAGAAGTGCTGTTTGTCTCAGCCAAGCTGTCTGGCATTGCTGTGCTGGAGGCCATCACATATTCTGACAGTAGGTGCGGATAAGGCATGCATGCATACAAATATTTCAAGCATGGACATTAATGCCCTTTTGGCTTGCCAATATACCAAAACACTTGTTTCCGTGATGTGTCTAGGCTGTTTTTAAATATATCTAAACTAGTACTTGCTTTAATGTAATTTGGTTCTGTCTCATGCATCAGCTGCTTTCTCAAGAGAACCAATTAGTACACCTCTTATTCTTATAAAATCTTCTACATAGGTTGTCTGATGGTTCTCTAGTTGTTTATGATAATCCCAGACATTCCCAGAGGTAGTTCTCTAAATGTCCTATATACCTGAATAAGCTTTCCTTTTAGATGTCTGTAAGAGATACTGTCCAAGTTAAGATATGTCTTTCTTACTAACTTAAATTTTCACATCTGTGGATGCCCTTGGTACATTTCTGCTGCACTCTTTCCAGTTTACTCATGCTTGTTTTCATAAGGATTCCATATTGTTCTGTACTAAAATTTGGGACTACCGTAACTAACAGACAATGGCTTCATTTCTGATTTCCTAGACTTTATAAATCTTTATACAGCCTATAGATGTTCTTCGTGTTTCACTGTTGCAGTCATTACATTTGGGTTATCTGCGCGCAGGTAGTCCTCAGTTGGCCTGATTAAGAAAGTCTTGAGTCCTGCGTCGGTTGCTGTCCCTTCTTCCATGACATCAGGTCGTCTGGTATAAAACATGCAGCCGATGCCATTACATCAGTCTTTCTTGACGTGCGGTGCCCGAAGCAGAAGCAGTTTGCAAGTGCCGGTTGGCCAACTCCTGAAATTTTCGTTCTCTAGTTTCAGAACCTGATGTCTTCAACTAAAGCTAAGTACCCCCATTGGGGAAACTTTTTCTTGCTCCTTACCAGTGTCAGTAAAAGTTAATAATTGCATTACTTGTGGAAAGCAAATACCTCATAAAGATTTTCATTCATACTGTACTCCTTGCCTAGGCCCTGACCATGACGTACCTTGCTGTCGGTTTTGTGCTTTATTTAATCAGCGCACTGTCCGTCATCGGTATATTTTCACCTCTAAATATTTCGGTTCTTTGTTTAATTATCCAGAAAGGTCATCTGTTAGCCATCCGACTACCGGGATTCTGAAAAAACGCAAAGATAGACAGGCCGCTGAGGTCCAAAACTGCAGACGACGCTTCTCCTAAGCCAGTCGCCAGTTCGCTGGTACTCAGTGAGGCACTTTTGCAGCCCCTGATACCCGCTATTTCTGATTCGCAAGCCTCTACTGAGACCCATTCGGAGTCTGGTATTCCACGAGATGATTCAACTATGGAACCCATGGATGTCTCTACCTTGGATGGGTCTGGAGCTGCTGTGCAGGCACCAGCTTCTGAGGGTGTATTCAGGCCTACGGACATGCAAATTAAACCGGCGCCTCCTTCTTTACTTGGGCCAAAATCTCGATCCATGCCTTAAAAAAACGACGCCCAGGCCACATGCTCAGGCCTGTATGCCTAAAATCAAATGATAAGAATGACTGAAGATCTAATAACTCTAATTAGGGGTAGCCAACCCCCCCCCCCCTTCTAACAGGACTAGGACTGAAGTTGATTATGAATCTTCTGATCAGGATTCTGTTTTTTCTGATTCTTCTGATGATCTGGATTTGCCCTTATCTACTTATGAAGATTCAGATGCAGAGGACTCTATTCCCTCTGCTTCCCCTGCTGAGGATTTTTCTTTTGAGGAAACCTTACATACTCTAAGGGAGCATTTCCACTGGGAAAGCCAGGATTTTTCTGATTCAAAAAAGAGGCTTAGGGATTTCCTTCTCCTACCTCAGCATAGGCCTTTAGCTATTCCTCCTGTACTAGACATTGTTGATGCTTTTTCAGAATCTAGTTTAGCCCCTGATTTCCTGCCTCCTGCTCCCAGAAAACCTGACAGATACTACAGGGTCCCAGAGTCCCACAAGTTCCTTTTTAAAAATCCTATTGCAGGTCCAGATTCAGAGACTATTTCACAGGGGCCCAAGGACATTAATGTTTCTACTGCTAAAAATCCTACCCCTTCTGATAGAGACTCCGGGGTGCTGGATAGATGGGGTAAGAAGGTTTACACTTCTGCAGCCTTGGCCATTAGGGCTTTAAACTGCCAGTTTCATATGTTAAATTATCAGCAACATGTTGGATTGCTTAAACAAAAAATGATGATTCCTGACTGTGGAAAATAAAGAATTACAGGATCTTTGCAATGTGGTTTTGATTCATTAGAGGCCTCTTGCAGGGCTGCTGTTACTGGGTCTGTACTCAGAAGGCATGCTTGGCTTAAAGAGCAGTCTTTGCCTGATCATGTTAAAGCTAAATTGTTGGATGCTCCTTTAAATCAGGACCACCTGTTTGGCAACAAGGCTGAGGAAGTTCTTAAAAAGATGGAAGATAAAGCTAAACTTATGCAAACTGTTAGATTTTTTACAAGTTCAGCCTCCTAGATTTAGTAGGCACTGGCACTCTAAGAATTGGTCCTTTCTAGCCCCTTCCAGGTCTTCTCAAGCCAAACACAGACATGGCAAAAACCCCAGGTTTCAGTCCCAGGGGACACCCACAACTAAGCAGTGGGGGGCCTCCACTTCCAAATCTGGAATAATAAGACTCCCTCCTATGGTAAACTGTCTCAATGACTTCCTTTTAAAATTTCCAAGCACTTAATCAACTGACTGCCCCTTTGGGGGAAAGATTGCTCTTCATGCAAATAATTGGGAACTAATTACCCAGGACAAATGGGTTTTAAATAGTGTCCCAGAGATACAGATTTCACTTCCACACGTGGCCAACACCAGGTGGGTGGCTGGACCTACCGCCAAGTCAGTGGGCAGAGGCCCAAAAACAAGTATTTTCTCTCTCTGGCATGGGGGCTATTCAGCTGGTACCAGAAGAGGAAAAGGGTCAAGGTTTCTACTCAAGACTTTTCCTGGTACCCAGAAAAGACTATTCATGCCGTCCTATCCTGGACCTGCCTTCTCTAAACACCTTTTTGGAGATTCCAAAAGTCAAGATGCTGACTCTTCAATTACTTCCTATGCTAGGCAAAGATGCCTGGTTGGCAACACTAGATTTAAAAGAAGCATACCTGCACATCCCAATCAGGGAATCTTGCAGAAGATATACGCTTCAAAGCAGGCTACACGCACTATTAGTTCTCTGCACTGCCCTTTGGCTTATCTACTGCACCCAGGGTATTCACAAAGTGCCTAGCTCCAGTTATCGCATTTTGCAGGCAAAGAAATGTTCAAATATACCCATACCTGGACGGTTGTCTAATTCAGGCAGAAAGCCAGGGCATACTTGGAATCATCTGGCCTTTGTACAAAGGGTTCTAATTTGTCTGAGGTACACTGTAAATGAAAAGAAATCACACCTGGTACCCTGTCAACAAGTTATATTCCTGGGTTCAAGCTTGAATACAACTTCCCAGATGGCTTACCTCACGCCGGAGAAACAAATTCATTTGACAACCTACTTCAAACAAGTGGCCACAAAAACCTGCTATCTGCAAGACAAATATTGCAAGCCTTGGGGTTCATGGCCTACTGCATTCTTCTAATTCCATATGCAAGACAGCATATGAGAAAACTACAGTGGTATCTAAAAAGCCTATGGTGTCAACATTCTCAAGACTTGGAAACAGTGATTCCTATCATACCTTGCCTACGCCTAGAGTTCTTGTGGTGGGCAGAGGCCTGCCACCAAAACAAGGAACTACCTTTCAAACCACCTCCCGCTGCCCAAACCCTAACAGACCCATCAAACTATGCATGGGGGGGGCGCTCACCTGGCAGGGAAGTGCATTCAGGGCCAATGGGACCCAAGTCAATTGCACCTGCATATCAATCAAAAAGAAATGTTAGCTTACAGAATGCTCTGATAGCCTTCAAGGACCACATTCTTCCAGGATAACTAATGGTAAAGACTGACAACACCACTGTTATGTGGTACATCAACAAGCAGGGGGGTACACATTCTTACCCCCTCTGCAGACTAGCCATGGCATTGTGGAACACAGCCTTGAGCTACCAAGTGCACCTACAAGCTCAATTCCTGCCAGGAAAATTAAATACACTGGCAGACAGACTAAACAAAAACCTCATGGACCCACACGAGTGGAAACTGGAACCAAGGATTTTCAACATGTTGGCAAGCAAATGGGGAGCTCAAATATAGACCTGTTTGCCTCTCCCCTAGAACTACCAATTGGACTAATTTTGCACAAGGACTCCCCACAAACAAGCCTGGAAAGTGGATGCTTTGTCCTTCAGCTGGAAAAACTTATCAGTCTATGCCCCCCCCCCCCACCACCTCTGCTCTCCAAAGTACTACTAAAAATCAAACAGGACAAACCAAGGATGATTTTGATTGCTCCAGACTGGCCGCAACAACACTGGTACCCCCTCCGGCGCAGTGTCACGGTTATCTCCATGGCACCTGCCTCAGACTCCTTCCTTGCTGTCTCAGCAGGAGAGCCAGATTCTGCACCCTCAGCTTCTAACACTGAACATTGCAGCCTGGCTAATTACGTAATCTCTCCTTTACCATCCCTCAGCAAACCTGTGATGGATATCATTTTAGAGGCAAGGAGGCCTAGTACTAGAAAATCTTATGCTGAAAAATGGAAAAGATTCTGTGCCTGGAACCAATCTCAAGGGATGAGCACAGCAGCACCTAATTTACGTCAGATTTTACAATACTTAACCGAGATGCTTCACAAGGGCCTGTCTTTTTCCTCCATTGAAATCAACGCCTCGGCCATTTCAGCTCATTATAACACAGAACCCTCCTCTCTTCTCTCATCCACTGCTCAAGCAGTTCCTCAGAGGGGCCAAAAATTTGAGACCACCCAGGAGAGCTCCACCCCCAGCCTGGGACCTTTGTCTTGGAGAAACTCACTGTACTTCCTTTCGAGCCAGCTGCTACTGCAGACTTAAAATTTCTTTCTTGGAAAACCGCTTTCGTTTTAGCAATCACTTCAGCTAGAATGGTATCTGAATTGCAGGCCCTTATGGCAGTGGAGCCTTTCATCATCTTTCATGCGGACAGGGTGTCACTCAGAACCAATCCATCCTTCATGCCCAAGGTTGTATCCAGTGTGGCTCTTAATCTGTCCATTCATTTGCCAGCCTCCTTTCCCAATCCACAGAATAAAGGGGAACGGATACTGCATTCCTTAGATGTGCACAGACAACATAGATTCTACTTGGACAGGACTAAACCTCAAAGGAAATCTGAACGACTGCTGGTGGCATTTGCTGCATGGGCAGAGGGAAAGGCTATTTCAAAGCAAACCATTTCTAAATGGATAAGCCATTGCATTAATTTCTGCTATAAGCACCATGGAAAACCTATCCCCCCAGGGGATTAGACCTCACTCCACCAGAGCTGCATCTACCTCTAATGCCTTTCTCAGAGGCGTCCCTACCAGGGACATCCTAGAAGCTGCTACCTGGAGTTCTGTACATACTTTCACCAAGCATTATCATTTGCCAATTTTCTCTAAATTCAGTTCTGGCTTTGCCACTGCAGTCATGCAGGGCCTTATAGCTGGTCCTAATGCTATCTAAATTCCTCCTCCCAACCATAGCTTTGGAATCTACCCAAATGTAATGACTGCAACAGTGAAACATGAAGAACATAGTACAGTTGTGTAGATTTACCATAAATGTAGATGTTCGAGTGTATTCACTGTTGCAGTCCTGGTTACCCTCCCTTCAGCCCCCCAACTTCTTTTGGCTATACCTCTACTTTCCTTTACTATGCTTAAAAGCCTTTTTGGTGCATTTGCTTTTTTGTAAGAGGTATATCTTTGTGCTTTTATATTTAATTGCTTCTCATTAGGGGGGCACCTGATATCTGGGGCAAGAAAAACTGATGTAATGGCGTTTGCTGCATGTGTTTATACCCCTGACGACCTGACATGGAAGAAGGGACAGCAACCAACGCAGGACCCAAGACTTTGTTAATCAGGCTGACTGAGGGCTACCTGCGAGCAGATAACCCAAATGTAATGACTGCAACAGTGAATACACTCAACATCTACATTTATGGTAAGTGCACACAACTGCACTTTCTATAATTGTCTACTCTAAACAGTTGGTTGATATTAGAAAAACTCATAGCTGGATATACCCATGTAGCCAGGTCTTACACAGTTTCAATCACTGTGTGCTGTATTAAATCTTCACCTTTCAGTTTGTCTCCCAAATCTCATATCTTAGTTTTTGATGTATTTATCAGCATATTCTCCTGTACCAAAATGGTCAATTTAGTGAAGTTCTTTTGCAGACATGCCTTATCTGTAACGCATGTAATCAGTTTGCCAAATTTCAGGTCATCTGCATAGATGTAGAACACCTCGGATGGAAAAAGTTAGGTCTGAAAGATACAATAAAACTAACAAGGGCCTAGAACTGGGCCCTGTGGGACACACCGACTGTAACAAAAAATTTCACCTGTCCAGTTGCTGTATACTTGCCATGTCCTCTTTGTAAGCCAGGCAAATATTCCAGCATTTGGTCAGCCCTGTGGCCTCTCCATGGGCCTGTGGTTCTGAAACCCTAATTGTATCTAAGGGCAATATATCTTAGCTTTTAGCCTTTGTGCATAAGGACATCAGTGTTTCCAGGATTAAGGCATCTACATCCTTATCTTGAGGGTAGAAGCAAATCTGAAGCCTTAAGTCCAGAGCCAAGCAGTCCAGACAGAAATGGAAATTTGACAGTTTTCCGCAGCATAAACTAGTTTGGTCATCATCCTGTCCTCTGCCATAGTATCCCATGTGCCTGGCCCAAGATTTTATGGCATCCTTAAATATTTTACACCCTTCCTGTGAGCAGCCGTTAGTGTTGAGTCCTTTTCCAGAAAGGGAGGAAAATCTCCCTGTCCCAAGGACTGTGACTTGGAGGTGGATGGCTGCCTACTCTCCTTACATCTGAAACTGAGGACACCCCATCTTCTCCTTCTCTACAAGATGTCTTATTGGGGATACTCTTCATTGAGTGGAAAGAGCACCTCAAAAAAGAGGCTAGGAGAGTCTTCATGCCTGTCTCTATCTCTTTCTCTCATCCAGATAAGGTAAGGGAACTAATGGGCCTCCCTGAGCCTAATCCCTTAACCATTTATAGTCAGAGAAACCTTGGAAAATAAACATATTTTTTCTCTTCTGCATCCAGGCTGCAATAATAGCAGAGTTCCTAAATGCTGCACTGAGGAGAGTGCTTTTTGTTCCCTATACAGAAAATGTGTTTTAAAAGCCTATAGGGAAAAGGAAAGACTGTGTAGTCTGTATATAAAAAAAAAAAATCCTATTCCCCTGTACCAAAATACAACAGAAACTACCCTACAAAAGCCATCATTTCTACCAGAGGCGAGATAAAGTGACCAGATCAAAAGAGAAAGATTAAGGGCCTTCAGGATCAGAATAATTATTACCTTATCCATGCTTATCAAACCAAGCCTCACCCCACCCCCCCAAAAAAAAAAGAAAAATCTTCAGATCCTTCCCATGTATAGATTAAGGGGTTGTTAGATGATTTCCTCTCATTGTTTTCTAAAATGGCTTTGAGACAAATTGTTGTGAATTTTAGTCAGGGAATATTATTTTATTAACATTTGTTGACTGGGAAAATCCACTGGGTCAGAAACCTATTTTCAGTGGAGAGTTTGGGAGAAAAAGCTCCACAAGATATTTGTTACAGGGAGCTTTAAAGCTAAAATATACACTGCGCATAGTTTTTTTAAAAATCACATTAGCTATTGATATCTAACATATGCAGCACTTAAGTGATAGAATCAAGATGATGGTTGATACAAACTGTAGATGTTCTTCGTGTTTCACTGTTGCAGTCATCACATTTGGGTTGTCTGCTTGCAGTAGCCCTCAGTCGGCCTGATTATCAAAGTCTTGGGTCCTGCGTCTCTTGCTGTCTCATCTTCTGTGACGCCAGGTAGTCGGGTATAAAACATGCAGCCAGTGCCATTACATCAGTCTTTCTTGCCGTGTGGTGCCCGAAGCAGAAGCAGTTCGTAAGTGCCAGTCAGCCTACTCCTGAAATTTTAGATGTGAGAGTGTTCAATCTCGCCTTTGTTCTTACACATGGGTTCGGAGCCGATCCTCGGCTCCGTGCCGGCCGACTGCAAGCTCTGCATCGAGAAGAAGCTCGAGGACATCTAATACCCACAATCCCCCTCTGCCTTTACCTCAGATCTAGTTTGCCGCTGCTGCATTCGCATCGCTGGAGGCTAGCTCGAGGGTTTTCAGATGAGATTTTAACTTTTTTGGTTAAATTTTCAAGAGAACTTGTTTAAGATCACTAGTTTTTGTAGTTAGTGTATGGTGTGTGAGTAGAGACAGAAATTCTCGGTACCGTTAACTTAGTTTAACTTAGTTTAACTATATAACTGGTATAGAGTTTTTTGGGGCCTACCACCCCTACTTGGATTGACAAACGGACTTACATATCTACCGGATTTGACCCTGTTTTTCCTGGATTGACTGTTACTGGACTTGACTGTTTTTTCTCTTACTTTATTATGTCTGAGAAAATGAAATCTGGTTTCAAACGTTGCCAGTGTGGCCAAAAGATGTCGGTCACGGACAACCACAGTTCCTGTGTCTACTGCCTTGGCCCTCTCCACTTACAAGAGGACTGTTCTATTTGTCACTCTTTTAGTGGGAGGGTCATGACAGATAGGCGCAGGAAACTGATGGACAGAGGTTTGTTGAAACCCTCTTTCCAGGAGGCTCTGGATGCTTCAGACCAGGCATCCAAATCCTCGAGGGAATCGAAGACGTCGGAGCCCAAGTCATCGGCTCCGAGCTCTTCGGGTAAAGTTAGATCACCGGTTCCACAGACTTCGGGGCCGAGTGTTCAACTGTTGGCAGTTTCGAGCCTCGAGTCTTGGAACCGGTGACGGAGCTCCCTCCACCGACTCTGCTGAGGTCGGCTCCGTCTTCGATCCCTTCGACTCGTTCTTCCAGGCCCCTTTCCGACACCGATGTGGACCGTGTGGTGCAGAAATTGATGGAGCATACGGCCCTATCCAAGCTTATCTCGGTTTCCTCTCAGTTGATGTCGAGACTTGAAGGCCTGCCACTATCTCCATCTGTTCCTCCTCCGAGACCTGTCCAGTCTTGGAGCCGGAAGAAGCTGAACTGATGATTGTGGAGCCCTCGGTGCCAGAACCGTCTTTTCTCGGTCGGCACCGTTCACCTCGACTCCATCCGATCCGTACCGAGTCTCGGGCGAAGATCCATTCTTGGTTCCGGGACCGAGAGTCGGACCGATGTTTCGTTCGGCGCTCCTCTCGGGCCTCGGGCGGATCAACTCTGTTCCGTCCTCGGGTCGGTGCCTTCGGTTCCTGTTTGGGATTCTTCCCATTTCTTGAACCGGGAGATACCTCGACTGGGACCCGGGGCCTTCGACCTCATGAGGAAGGTGTTGTCTACCCAGACAACCACATCAGCAGGAACAACTTCTCCTCCCCACAAAGGACCGTTATCCTCCTCTGCACCCACGGCCATGTCCAAGCGTCGGGCACCAGTGTCTCAGCCACCCCTGGAGGGTGCCCCCTCTTCCTCGGAGGCTTCTTCGGATGCTCCCCACGAAGAAGTCCCTAGGAAAAGATTGTGTAAGAGGAGACACTTGGATTCTCCACAAGAATCCTTGACATCTGATACTGACTTAGATGAGTCAGAAGGGTCCCCTAAGTCACCTTCAGAAGATGTCTCTTTTTCTGACATCTTGGAGAGCCTAAAACAGAGGGGTGACTGGCAAGCCCTCCCCCCTTCTGAGGATGAGTCAGTTTTGCTGAAGGCATTTGGTGCTCGCCCTTCCTCCTCCTGGGTCACTCCGCCCTTGATGAGTTAATGGAGTTGATTGCTCGAAGGCGTGGAGACACCTGACACGGTGGAACCAGTCCCTAGGAAGCCAAATAAGTACATTATGGCACCACAGGACAAGGCTTACCTCACCAAAGGAGTTCCAGTAGACGCCATGGTGGTGGCAGCGGCCACGAAAAAGGAGATGTCGGAGTCTTCCTCATCTGTCCATCCGCCTAACAAAGATTCTAGGACCATGGACAGATACGGGAAGCGCATTTTCAGTTCAGCGGCTTTCTATGCGTTCCTGAACTATTTGACTCATTTTACACGCTTACAGAGGGATCTAGTCAAAGAGTTGGGAGATACCCTCCAGGGTACTACAGATGCTGCTGTTTCAGAGAAAGTTACAGCGCATCTCAACACCCTTACTTCCATTGTAAACTCATCCATGAGGCTGGTATCCTCGCAGTCGAAGGATCGAGTAGGGCAGCGGCTTCAGCGATTGCTCTTCGTAGGCAATCCTGGATGCGCTTATGTTCGCTTCGGAAGCCTTCAAGTCTTCCTTTACTAACGCCCATTTGACGGAGCCACACTTTTGGCCCTAAAGTAAAGGAGACCCTTACCGGTGTGAACAGGAGGGAAAGACTGTCTGCTGTCGGAGTCCGTTTTTCCACCCCTTCCAGACCGTACCCCAAAGGGCAACGTGGTGGGAAAATGTGGTTTTGAAAACCCCAAGGATCTTTCCCAAACACACAGGGTGATGCCCCCTCTAGAGGCAGAGGGGGCAGAGGTGGAAGACGCCGCCCTGGCGGCAGAGGGGTCCAAAACCAAGGTGACAGGGATAACCTCCCTGGCAAACCTTTTCAGCACTCCTGAGAGGAGGCCCGACTGTCCTGCTCTGGAGGCAGTCGGGGTCGCTTAGCTTTATACCCTCAGGCCTGGCAAAACCTTTCTTCAGACAATTGGGTAAAAAGCATTGTTACCAGAGGTTACAAAATCCCATTTCTATCCACACCCATTCCAAAGAGAAAACTCCCAGATGTACCACCCCATCTGCGAGACCCAGCAGCTACAGAAATTTCAAAGCTGCTAGAAAAAAGTCATCCAACCAGTCCCAGCGGACCAAATAGAATTCGGAACTTACTCAAGGTTCTTTTTAGTTCCAAAGAGAACAGGGGACTGGAGGCCGATTCTGGACCTAAGCCATCTCAACACCTTTGTCAAGAAGGAAAAGTTCCGAATGGTCACGCTTCAATCGATCCTTCCATTCTTACGGAAGGACGACTGGATGTGCTCAATAGATCTGAAGGACGCATACTACCACATCAAAATGGCCAGGGCGTCCAGGGATCATTTGCGCTTCCGGCTGGGAGCCAGTCACTATCAGTTTCGAGCCCTGCCCTTTGGTCTGACTACAGCCCCCAGAGTCTTCACCAAATGCATGGCAGTGGTAGCGTCTCATCTGAGGCGCCTAGGATTCCAAGTGTTTCCGTATCTGGACGACTGGCTCCTGTCTGCCACCACCAGGCGTCAACTGATACAAGCCAGGGATTACACCCTACAACTTTGTACACACCTTGGAATTTCAGTAAATTTCAAAAAATCTTTGCTACAGCCATCACAGCATATCTTATTCATAGGAGCGGAATTCGATACGCATCATTTAGTTCTAAAACTTCCTACAGAAAGAATAGTAGCACTTCAAATCAACATTTCCCTTCTGCTGACGACCAGAAAGTCACCGGCAAAAATTGTTCTGAAAGTCTTGGGTCTCATGGCAGCTTCTCTCATTGCGATACCATTGGGAAGACTGCACATGAGAGTGCTACAATGGCTTCTGTTTGCACAATGGTCATTCCAACAACTTCCACTGACTCACGAAATATTGATAACGAAAACATGCAAATCACACCTAATGTGGTGGTTACAGACTTGCAACCTATCCAGCGGAAGATCATTTGTGCTACCTGCACCGTCAGCAACGATAACCACGGACGCTTCCCTGATAGGGTGGGGGGGCATCTTTCAGGGACAGACAGTCCAAGGCGAATGGACCAATCTGGAGTACAATCTGCACATCAATGTTCTGGAGTTGAGGGCAGTGTTTTTGGCGTTGCAACACTTTGCTCCCCTTCTTCCTCCAGGGACCATTGCAGTTCAGACAGACAACATGTCCGTAGTCTGGTACATAAACAAGCAAGGGGGAACCAGGTCTTACCAACTATGCAGAGAGGCCATGAGAATTTGGCAATGGGCAGAGTCCACCGGTCGCTTTCTGATCGCAACGCACATCCCGGGGTCATCCAACGTCATAGCCAACAGGCTGAGCAGGGCAATACTATTGCCTCACGAGTGGTCCCTCAAACAGTCAGTTGCGAGAAGGATTTTTCGCAAATGGGGCCAGCCTACCTGCGATCTGTTTGCGTCTCCAATGAACGCCAAATGCAGGAGCTACTTTGCCCTATTACCCCCTCCAGGGGAAGTCCCCAGGGACGCTGGTGCACGATTGGCCCCCGGGTCTCCTATATGCTTTTCCTCCATTTCCCTGATTGCAAAGTTTCTACAGAAAGCAAACAACCTTCAGAGGACTATTATTCTCATTGCCCTGTTCTGGCCTCGTCAAATTTAGTTCCCCTTTCTATTGCATCACCGCATTCGGGGACCTTGGATGCTGGACCCAGAGCCAGATCTACTGACTCACTCGTCAGGAGTTCCTCACCCATCTCTAGAATCTCTCCATCTAGCAGCTTGGCTGCTCCTTCCTTAGCCAGGTCGGTTCCCCTTACATCGGCGGTTCAAGATATTTTAGTAGCTTCTCATAAAGTTTCCACTACAAAGACTTACACCAGTAAGTGGAAACGTTTTGTCTTTTGGGCGGAGTCACATCATTTGGACCCTGTTAGAGCTCCGTTAAACAAGGTTTTAGAGTTCTTAACTGAACTATTTCATGAAGGAGCTTTCCTGGCTACTTTAAGAGTACAGTTAGCTGCCATTTCTAACTATCATGTAGAGGAATGTGGTGCGCCCATTATGGCTGACAGACTTTGTAAAGCCTTTTTAAAAGGTTCTTTTCATATCAGACCACCAGTCAGAAGTCCGACATCACCGTGGAATTTAAACCTGTTGCTCTCTAAATTGATGTTGCCACCCTTTGAACCAGCTTCAAATTGCACATTGAAATTTTTGTCATGGAAAACTTTATTTCTAGTGGCCATTACGTCTGCTAGACGAGTGTCTGAGCTTCAGGCCCTTTCTGTCAAACATCCTTATTTAATATTTCATTCTGATAGAGTATCCCTACGCACTAATCCATCCTTTCTCCCCAAAGTTTGTTCTTCTAGTAATATTAATCAGTCCATTGAATTGCCCACCTTCTTTAAGAACCACTCTAATAAATTGGAGTATATGTTGCACAAACTGGACGTCCATAGACAACTCAGATTTTATTTGGATAGAACAAAAGATCACAGGAAATCTGATCAACTATTTGTAGCTTTTGCTGACAGCAGAAAGGGTCTTGCAGTTACGAAACGAACTCTTTCTAAATGGCTGACTGTATCACATATGTTTATGAAGCCTCTGACCAAACATTATCAGCAAAACCCAAAGGACATTCCACCAGATCAGTTTCTACATCTTTGGCTCACGCAGCTCGCTTACCACTAGACACTATTTGTGCGGCTGCTACTTGGGCTAAACCACATACATTTATCTCTCATTACAAAGTGGACAGGGTTTCTAGGGATAGGGCAACCTTTGGTTCCACTGTGCTCAAGAACGTTCTCCTTGAGTTCCTCAGGATCATGGAGCTAGGGACGCTACCCATGTGTAAGAACAAAGGCGAGATTGAA
The DNA here is from genome assembly GCF_019279795.1 of Protopterus annectens. Taxonomy (NCBI): domain Eukaryota; kingdom Metazoa; phylum Chordata; order Ceratodontiformes; family Protopteridae; genus Protopterus; species Protopterus annectens. Next base: position 1,383,896,610 of record NC_056729.1, read on the forward strand.
CACTCTCACATAAAGAAGTTATGTCCTTACCATAACGTTCCATGTGGAGTGTTCATCTCGCCTTATTACACTCACCTCCCACCCTTAGGAAGAACGTTCGATTTGGTGCCTGGTCTGGAGTATTCTCCTTCTGCTGTTGCAGTATTAGTGTTACTATCATACCCTTGGTATGTTTGTATATATGTACTTTTTGTATATAGTTGGCATGTGTGCGTGCTTTATGTCTGGTTTGCTTGCAAACTAGATCTGAGGTAAAGGCAGAGGGGGATTGTGGGTATTAGATGTCCTCGAGCTTCTTCTCGATGCAGAGCTTGCAGTCGGCTGGCACGGAGCCGAGGATCGGCTCCGAACCCATGTGTAATAACCAAGGCGAGATGAACACTCCACATGGAACGTTATGGTAAGGACATAACTTCTTTTTTTCGAGTTTCAGAACCGAAGTCTTCAACTAAAGCTTAAGTACCCCATTGGGGAAACTTTTTTTTTTCTTGTTCTAAACCGAGGTCAGTAAAAGTCAATAATTGTATTTCTTGTGGAAAGCAAATACTTTATAAAGATTTCCATTCGTACTGTATTCCTTGCCTAGGCCCTGACCACGACGTTACCTCGCTGTCTGTTTTGTTTCTTATTTAAGCAACGAACTATTCATCGTCTGTATATTTATACTTCTAAATATTTTGGTGCTCTGTTTAATTAACCAGATATGTCTTCGGAAAGCCATCTGACTACAGACATTCTGAAAAAACGCAAAGATAGCGACAGAAACAGGCTGCCTAGGTCCAAAGCTCCGGTAGTCAGTGAGGTGCTTTCGCAGCCCCTGTTACCCGATACTTCAGATTCGCAAGCCTCTACTGAGACCCATTTGGCGTCCGGTATGCCGGCAGATGCTTTAACCATGGAACCTGCGGATGTCTCTACTTTGGATGGGTCCGTAGCCGCTGTGCAGGCACCAGCTTCTGAGGGTGTATTCTGGCCTACTGACTTGCATATTAAACAGACGCTATCTTCTTCTTCAAGGCCTAAATCTCGAACCATGACTAGAAAACAAATACCCAGGCCGCATGGTCAGGCTTCTATGCCTAAAAAACAAATAAGAATGGCTGAAGACCTTGTTAATTTAATCAGGGGAAGCCAACCTTCCCCCTCTGAGACCAAGGACTGAATTTGATTATGATACTTCTGACCAGGATTCTTAAATTTCTGATGTTCTTAGTGTTTCACTGTTGCAGTCATTACATTTGGGTAATCTGCTGGCAGGTTGCCCTCAGTCGGCCTGATTAAGAAAGTCTTGGGTCCTGCGTCGGTTGCTGTCCCTTCTTCCATGACGTCAGGTCATCAGGGGTATAAGACATCAAGACACACCAAGAAGAAAAGTTCAAACTGCACAAATAGAATGTTAGCTGCAGAAAGCAGTCCAAACAGTACCCTTTCTTTGCCCTATATAGTTTCCACTTCAGTTGAAATAACGGCTCTCCACTTAACTGTTGTAAACCGTTTAATAAAATATAAATGAAGCGGATCCAAGTGGCAATACAAATGGTACAAATAAAAACAAGTAGTGTTAAGCACTCTTCGTCTTCTACATATGAAAACTTCCTCAAACTGTTCTCTCCTGATATTCCTCTATATATAACTTCCTGTTGCATCACATGGTTCTATCAGTTAATGAAACAAACCCAATTAGTGATACAAGTGATACACAAAAACAAATGGGTATAAAATTCATAACTATCTTAAATTCGTTTAAAATAGAATACTGTTGACATATGTACTGTAGCATTTGCTAACACATTTATGCTTACATGTCTCTAAAGTGCATATATGCCAACGTATTCGTCTTATTTAATTTCCTGCATTTTACTTAAAAATGATGCAATCTAAAAGCAGTTATTTTAGTAACGTTCACTAAGCATGTTACTTTGTTGTTCTTGCGTACCTTTTAAAGTGATACATACGCTCGCTCTGCTTTTTGACTTTGAGCGGGTCCAACTAACTGACCAAATAACACCAAATAAATATGTGGAATTAAGTCAGCTACATTACTTAAATACAACTTATACAATCTATATACAACCTACAGTTCCTACAAAAACTATATGAAAGACAATCCAACTGTTAAGGATGATGAGAATTATAAATGTAAAAATTGTAGATCGCGATATTGCTGTGTTCCTAGTTAAGCTTACATACATAAACAGTGTAATTTAAACATATTCATAGCTACTAAGACTTGAATAAGTTGGCATATATGCACTTTAGAGACCTGTAAGCATAAATATGTTGGCAAATGCTATAGTACATATGTCAACAGTATTCCATTTTAAATGAATTTAAGATGGTAATGAATTTTATACCCATTTGTTTTTGTGTATCATTTGTATCACTAATTGGGTTTGTTTCTTTAATTGATAGAACCATGTGATGCAACAGGAAGTTATATATAGAGGAATATCAGGAGAGAACAGTTTGTGGAAGTTTTCATATGTAGAAGACGAAAAGCGCTTAACACTAGTTTTTATTTGTACCATTTGTATTGCCATTTGGATTCGCTTCATTTATATTTTATTAAATGGTTTACAACAGTTGATAAGTGGAGAGCCGTTGTTTTAACTGAAGCGGAAACGATATAGGACAAAGAGAGGGTACTGTTTGGAATGCTTTCTGCAGCTAACATTCTATTTGAGGTGTATAAAACATGCAGCCGACGCCATTCCATCAGTCTTTCTTGCTGCGCGGTGCCCGAAGCAGAAGCAGTTCGCAAGTGCCGGTCGGCCTACTCCTGAAATTTTCGTTTTCGAGTTTCAGAACTGAAGTCTTCAACGAAAAAGCTAAGTACCCCGTTGGGGAAACTTTTTCTTGCTCCTTACCGATGTCAGTAAAAGTTAATAATTGCATTACTTGTGGGAAGCAAATACCTCATAAGGATTTTCATTTGTACTGTATTCCTTGCCTAGGCCCTGACCACAACATACCTTGCTGTTGGTTTTGCGCTAAATTTAGTCAATGCACTATTAAACGTCTGTATATTTTTGCTTCTAAATATTTTGGCTCACGCTTTAATTATCAAGAAATGTCGTCAGTTAGCAATCCGACTACCAGGATACCTAAAAAAACGCAAAGAAAGAGACAGACAAAACTGACTACGCTTCTCTTAAGCCAGTTTCCAGTTCTCCGGTACTCAGTGAGGCGCTTTCGCAGCCCCTGATAACTGCTACTTTTGCTTCGCAGGCCTCTACTGAGACTCCATTCGGAGTCCAGTATGCCGTGAGATGCATCAATTATGGAACCCATGGATGTGTCTACCTTAGATGGGTCCGGAGCCGCTGTGCAGGCACTGGCTTCTGAGGGTGTTTTCAGACCTACAGATTTGTATACAAGACGGATGCCATCTTCAAAACTAAGGCCAAAATCTAAATCTGTCTAAAAAAACTGATGCCTGGGCCACATGTGCAGGCCCCTATGCCTAAAAAACAAATGATCAAAATGGCTGAAGATTTAATTACTCTGATCAGGGGTAGCCAACCCCCCCCCCCCTTCTAAGAGGTCTAGGCAAGACATTGATTATGAATCTTCTGAACAGGATTCTATTTCTTCTGACTCTTCTAACAAACAGGATTTGTGTATACCTACTTATGAGGACTCTGATGCAGAAGATTCCATTCCTTCTGCTTCTCCCCCTGAGGATGTTTCTTTTGGGAAAACTTTACATACCTTAAGGGAACATTTCTACTGGGAAAGTCAGGATTTCTCTGAATTCTAAAAAGAGACTTAGTGATTTTCTTCTTCCTCAGCATAGGCCTTTGGCTATACCTCCTGTCCTAGACATTGATGTTTTTTTTAGAATCTAGTATGGCTCCTGATTCTCTGCCTCTGGCTCCTTGTAAGCCAGACAGATGCTACAGGGTTCCTGACTCCCACAAATTCCTTTTCAAAAATCCTATTGCAGATCCTGAAACCATTTCTCAGGGTCCCAAGGGCATTAAGGCCTCTACTGCTAAAAATCCTACCCCTTCTGATAGAGATTCCAGGGCGCTGGATAGATTGGGTAAGAAGGTTTATACTTCTGCAACCTTTGCAATCAGGGCTTTAAACTGTTAATTTCATATGCTTAAATATCAGCAGCATATCATGGGACTGCTTCAACAGAAAATGATAATTTCTGACTGTGTGGAAAATAAAGATTTACAGGAGTTATTGCATTTAGCTGAACAAGTTGGAAAACATACTTTGCAATGTGGTTTTGATTCTTTGGAGGCCTCTTGCAGGGCTGCTGTTAACTTGGTCTGTGCTAAGAAGGCATGCTTGGCTCAAAGAGCAAACTCTGCCTGATCATGTTAAAGCAAAATTGTTGGATGCTCCTTTACAACAGGACCGTCTGTTTGGTAATAAGGCTGAAGACGTTTTAAAAAAGATGGAAGATAAAGCTAAATCTATGCAAACTGTGAAAGATTTCTTACAAGTGCAACCTCCAAGATTTAGTAGGCACTGACCTACTAAGAACTGGTCCTTTCCAGTTCCTTTGAGAGCCACTCAAGTCAAACCCAGACATTTCAAAGGCTCCAGGTTTTTCACAAGGGACAAAACAATGGGGTGCCTCCTCCTCCAAATCTGAAAACAACAAGGCACCTCCCTATGGTAAACAGTCTCAATGACTTCCCTTTACACTTACCAAGCACTTACCTTTAGCCGCCCCTCTGGGGGGAAAACTGGCAACTTATAACCCAGGACAAATGAGTCTTAAATGTAGTCTCCCAAGGATACAGATTTCATTTCCACATGTTGTCAATCCCAAACGGATGGCCAGACCTGCCCCCAAATCAGTGGGCAGAGGCCCAGAAACAAGTACTGTCCCTCTTGAACATGGAGGCTAGTCAGCCAGTACTAGAAGAGGAAAAGTGACAGGGTTTCTGTTAGACTTTTCCTGGTACCCAGAAAAGACAAGTCATGGCGTCCAATTCTGGACTTTTCAATTTTTAACACATTTCTGGACATTCCACAATTCAAGGTGCTGACTCTTCAACAGTTACTTCCAATGCTAGGCAAAGATGCCTGGTTGGTAACTCTAAGACTTAAAAGAGGCTTACCTGCATATCCCAATCAGGGACACTTGCATAACATACCTCCGCTTCAAAGCAGGCTACTCGCATTACCAGTTCTCTGCACTGCCCTTTGACTTATCTACTGTGCCCAGGGTCTTCACAAAGTGCCTGGCTCCAGTAATTGCATTTTGCAGGCAAAAAAATATTCAAATATATCCATACCTGGACGATTGTCTAATTCGAGCAGAAAACGAGGACATTCTTCTAAAACATCTGGCATTTGTAAAAATGATTCTAACTCATCTAGGGTACACCATAAACGAAAAGAAATCACAACTGGTACCCACTCAACAAATTACATTCCTGGGTGCAAGCTTAAATACAACTGCCCAGATAGCTTACCTTGCTCCAGAAAAGCAAATTCATTTGGTAACTTACTTCAAACAGGTGGCCACAAAAACCCTGCTATATCTGCAAGACTAATTCTGCAAGCTTTGGGGTTCATGGCCTCCTGCATTCTTCTAATTCCATATGCAAGATTGCATATGAGGAAACTTCAGTGGTACTTAAAAAGTTTATGGAGTTAACATTGTCACAGCCTGGAAATAATGATTCCTATTATACCTTGCCTGCAACTAGATTTCCTATGGTGGGCAGAGGCCTGCCACCAAAGCAAGGGACTGCCATTCACTCCACCCCCTGCCGCCCAAACCCTAACTACAGACGCATCAGACTATGCTTGGGGAGGCTCATCTGGCAGGGAAGTGCATTCAGGACAAATGGAGCCCAAATCAAATGCACCTTCATATCAAGCAAAAAGAGATGCTAGCTGTACAGAATGCACGGACAGCCTTCAAGGACTACCTTCATCCAGGACAATTAATGATAGACAACACCACAGTTATGTGGTACATAAACAAGCAGGGGGGGTACACACTCCCCTACCCCCTTTGCAGACTAGCCATGGCATTGTGGAACACTGCCTTGACCTATCAAATACAACTACAAGCTCAATTCCTGCCAGGAAAGCTGAATACTCTGGCAGATGAACTAAGCATAAATCTCATAGACCCACATGAATGGAAACTGGAACCACGGATGTTTCAGCATGTTGACACGCAAATAGGGGAGTCCAGACATAGTTCCGGGGTGAGGCAGAAAGATCTATCAGTTAGACAAATTCTGCACAAGAACTCATCAGAAAAAAAGCCTGGAAAGTGGATGCTCCATCATTCAGCTGGAAAAACGTATCGGTCTATGCTTTTCCCCCTCTGCCTCTGCTCTCCAAAGTTCTACTAAAAGTCAGACAGGACAAACCAAAAATTATTTTGATTGCTCTCTACTGGCCTCGCCAACACTGGTACCCACTCCTGTGCAATGTCACACCTTCCACAGTGGCACCTGCCTCAGACACCTTACTTAGTCTCAGCAGAACAACCAAATTCTCCACACACTGCTCCAAACTTTAATCACCTAAATTCTCCCTTGGCATCCCTCAGCAAACCTGTGATGGATGTCATTTTGGAGGCAAGAAGGCCTAGTACTAAAAAATCTTATGCTGACAAATGGAAAATATTCTGTGCCTGGAATCGATCACAAGGAATAAGCGCAGCAGTGCCCAATATTCCTCGGATTTTACAATACTTAACTGAGATGCTTCACAAGGGCCTGTTCTTTTCTTCCATCAAAATCCATGCCTCAGCCATTTCAGCTCATTGCAACACAGAACCTCCCCTCTTCTCTCATCCTCTGCTAAAGCAGCATCTCAGAGGGGCCAAAAACTTAAGACCACCCAGGAGAGCTCTAACCTCTGCTGGGACCTCAATTTTGTATTGGAAAAACTGTCTCCCTCCTTTCGAGCCAGCTGCTACTGCAGACTTAAAATTTCTCTCCTGGAAAACTGCTTTCCTGTTAGCAGTCATTTCAGCTAGAAGGACTTTTGAATTACAGGCTCTTATGGCAGTGGAGCCTTTCATTATTTTTCATGCGGACAGGGTGTCTGTCAGGACCAATCCATCCTTCATGCCTAAGGTGGTATCCAGTGTGGCTCTTAATCAGACCATTCATTTGCCAGCTTTCTTTCTCAATCCACAGAGCAAGGGGAACGGATTCTCCATTCATTGGATATACACAGGCAGCTTAGGTTTTACTTAAACAGGACAATCTCTAAGAAAATTTGAACAACTACTGGTGCCATTTGCTGTAGGGGGCAGAGGGAAAGGCTATTTCAAAACAGACCATTTCCAAATGGATAAGCCATTGTATTCGTTTCTGCTATATGCACTAGGGTAAAACTATCCCACAGGGGATCAGATCTCATTCCACCAGGGCTGCATCTACTTCTACAGCCTTTCTCAGAGGTGTTCCTACCAGAGACATTCTAGAAGCTGCTACCTGGAGCTCAGTTCATACGTTCACCAAACATTACCATTTACCTGTCTTCTCTAAATCAAGAGCTGGCTTTGCCACTGCTGTCTTGCAGGGCCTTATAGCTGGTCCTAATGCTGTATAAATCCATCCTCCCAACCATAGCTTTGGGAATCTACCCAAATGTAATGATTGCAACAGTGAAACACGAAAGACATAGTACAGTTGTGTACACTTACCATAAATGTAGATATGTAGATATTTGAGTGTATTCACTGTTGCAGTCCTGGTTACCCTCCCTCTAACCCCGGTTTTCTCTTACTATACCTTTACTATGCTTAAAAGCCTTTTTGGTGTATTTGCCTTTTTTTTTTTTTTTTTTTTTTTTTTTTTTTTTTGGAGGTATATTTTTGTGTATTTTAAATTAGGCTCCCCATTTGGGGGGCACCTGACATCTGGGTCAAGAAAAACTGATGTAATGGCGTCGGCTGCATGTTTTATACCCCTGATGTCCTGGAAGAAGGGACAGCAACTGACGCAGCACCCAAGACTTTGTTAATCAGGCCGATAGGGCACCCTGCCAGCAGATTACCCAAATGTAATGACTGCAACAGTGAATACACTCTAACATCTACATTTATGGTAAGTGTACACAACTGTGCTTTTCCTCTGATAACCAGGATTTTCCCTTCTCTACCTATGAGGATTCTGATGCAGAGGACTCTATTCCCTCTGCTTCCCCTCCAGAGGATTTCTCTTTTGTTGAAACCTTGCATACTCTTAGGGAGCATTTTCATTGGCAAAGCCAGGATTTCTCTGATTCTAAAAAGAGGCTTTGGATTTCTTACAATTGCCCCAGCACAGACCTTTAGCTATCCTTCCTGTACTGGACATTGTAGATGATGCCTTTTCGGAATCTAGCTTGGCCCCTGACTCTCTGCCTCCTGCTGCCAGAAAACCTGATAAATATTACAGGGTTCCTGACTCTCTCAAGTTCCTTTTTAAAAAATCCCACTGAGGATCCTGAGACCATTTCACAGGCACCCAAGGGCATTAAGGCTACTACTACCAAAAATACTTCCCCCTCTGATAGAGACTCCAGGGTACTGGATAGATGGGGCAAGAAGGTATACACTTCTGCAACCTTGGCCATTAGGGCCTTAAACTGCCAGTTTAATATGTTAAAGTGTCAGCAGCATATTATTGGACTGCTTAAACAGAAATTTATGTTTATACCTGTTGTGCTGAAAATAAGGATTTACAGGATTTAATGCATTCTGCTGAACAGGTTGGAAAACGTACTTTGTATTGTGGTTTTGATTCACTAGAGGCATCTTGCAGGGCTGCTGTCACTGGGTCTGTACTTAGAAGGCATGTTGGCTTCAGGAGCAATCCTTGCCAAATCATGTTAAAGCTAAATTACTGGACTGCCTGTTTGGCAACAAAGCAGAAGTTCTTAAAAAGTTGGAGGAAAAAGCTAAATCTATGCAAAGTGTTAAAGATTTCCTGCAAGTACAGCCTCCAAGATTTAGTAGGCATTGGCCCTCTAAGAATTGGTCCTTTCCTGCCTTTTCCAAGCCTTCTCGGTCCAAACCAAGATTAAGCAGAACATCCAGGCTTCAGTCCCAGGTTACGCACAGGACTAAGTGGGGGACTCCCACTTCCAAATCAGGGAGTAGTAAGACCCCCTCCCCCCCTATGGTAAACTGCCTCAATGACTTAACTTTAAAACTTCCAAGCACTTCTCAACTGAATGCTCCTTTAGGGGGAAAGATTGCTCTGCAGGCAGAAAACTGAGAACTCATTACCCAGGACAAATGGGTTTTAAATGTAGTTTCCCAAGGATACAGATTTCAATTCCATACGTTACCAACCCCAAACTGTTGGCCAGATCTACCCCCAAATCAGTGGTCAGAGGCTCGAAAGGAAGTACTCTCCCTCTTAAGCGTAAAGGCTATTCAGACTGTACCAGAAGAGGAAAAGGGACAAGGTTTTTACTCTACTGTGCTACCCAGAAAAGACAACTCGTGGCGTCCTATCCTGGACCTGTCTACCTTAAACACCTTTTTGGTGATTCCAAAATTCAAGATGCTAACTCTTCAGTTGCTTCCTATGCTAGGCAAAGATGCCTGGTTGACAACACTAGATTTAAAGGAAGCCTACCTGCATATCCCAATCGGGGATTCTTGCAGAAAATGCCTATGCTTCAAAGCAGGCTACTTGCACTATCATTTCTCTGCACTGCCCTTTGGCTTATCTACTGCGCCCAGGGTATTCACAAAGTGCCTAGCTCCAGTCATTGCATTTTGCAGGCAAATAAATATTCAGATATATCCATACTTGGACGATTGTCTAATTCAGGCAGAAAGCCAGGACATACTTTTGAATCATCTGGCATTTGTACAAAAGGTGACAACTTGTCTGAGGTACACCATAAACAAAAAGAAATCACATCTTGTACCATGTCAACAAATTATATTCCTGGGAGCAAGCTTGAATATAACTTCCCAGATGACTTTCCTCTTGCCAGAGAAACAAATTCATTTGACAGCTTACTTCAAACTAATGGCCACAATAAGGCAAATACTGCAAGCCTTGGGGTTCATGGCCTCGTGCATTCTACTAATTCCATATGCAAGACTGCATACGAGGAAACTACAATGGTATCTAAAAAGCCTATGTCAACATTCTCAGGACCTAGAAGCAATGAATTCCTATCATACCTTGCCTGCGGTTAGAGTTCCATTGGTGGCTAGAGGCTTGCCACCAAAACAAGGGACTACCATTCACTCTACTCCCTGCCACCCAAACCCCAACAGACTCCTCAGACTATGCATGTGGGGCTCACCTGGCAGGGAAGTGCATTCAGGGCAAATGGAACCAAAGTCAAATGCACCTGCATATCAATCAAAAAGAAATATTAGCTGTACAGAATGCTCTGACAGCCTTAAAGGACCACATTCTTCAGGACAATTAATGGTAAAGACTGACAACACCACTGTTGTGGTACATAAGCAGGGGGCACCCATTCCTACCCCCTCTGTAGACTAGCCATGGCTCTGTGGAACACCGCCTTGAGCTACCAAGTGCATCTACAGGCTCTGTTCCTGCCAGGAAAACTAAATACACTGGCAGACAACCTAAGCAGATATCTCATGGACCCACATGAGTGGAACCTGAACCAGACTTTCAACATGTTGACAAATGGGGGAGCCCAGATATAGACCTGTTTGCCTCCCCCCAGAACTACCAATTGGACAAATTCTGCACAAGGACTCCCCACAAACAAGCTTGGAAAGTGGATGCTCTCTCCTTCAGCTGGAAAAACCTATCAGTTTATGCCTTTCCTCCTCTGCCTCTCCTACCCAAGGTACTGCTATAGATCAAACAGGACAAACCAAGGACTATACTGATTGCACCAGACTGGCCACGCCAACACTGGTACCCCGTCTTGTGCAGTGGGTCACTGCTGGCTCCATGGCACCTGCCTCAGATTACCTAATCTCTCCACTACTATCCCTCAGTAAACAAGTGTTGGATGTCATTAGGGAGGCAAGGAGGCCTAGTACTAGAAAATCTTATGCTGAAAAATGGAAGAGATTCTATGCCTGGAACCAAATTCAAGGGATGGGCACACCAGCGCCCAATTTACCTCCGATTCTTCAATACTTTACTGAGATGCTTCACGAGGGCTTTTCTTTTTTCTCCATTAAAATTCAAATTTCAGCTCATAACACAGAACCTACCCCTGTTTTCTCGCTCACTGCTCAAGCAGTTCCTCAGAGGGGCCAAAAACATAAGACCACCCAAGAGAACCCCAACTCCAGCCTGGGACCTCAACTTTGTATTGAAAAAACTTCCTCTTCCTCCTCTTGAGCCAGCTGCAAGTGCAGATTTAAAATTCCTTTCTTGGAAAACAGCCTTCCTTTTAGCAATCACTTCAGCAAGAAGGGTGTCTGAATTACAGGCCCTTATGGCAGTGGAGTCTTTCATCATCTTTCATGCAGACAGGGTTTCCCTCAGGACCAATCCCACCTTCATGCCCAAGGTGGTATCCAGTGTGGCTCTTAATCAATCCATTCATTTGCCTACCTTCTTTTCTAATCCACAGAACAAAGGGGAACGGATACTGCACTCCTTAGATGTGCACAGACAACTTGAATTTTACTTGTGCAGGACTAAACCTCAAAGGAAATCTGAACAACTGCTGGTGGCATTTGCTGCAGGGGCAGAGGGGAAGGCTATTTCAGAGCAAACCATTTCTTAATGGATAGGCCATTGCTTTCATTTCTGCTATAAGCACCATGGAAAACCTATCCCACAGGGGATTAGACCCCATTCAACCAGGGCTGCATCTACCTCTACAGCCTTTCTCAGAGGTGTATCTACCAGGGACATCCTAGAAGCTGCTACTTGGAGTTCTGTACATACTTTCACCAAACATTACTATTTACCCATCTTCTCTAAATCCAGAGCTGGTTTTGCCACTGCAGTCTTGCAGGGCCTTATAGCTGGTCCTAATGCTGTAATTGCCTCCTCCCATCCTTAGCTTTGGGAATCTACCCAAATGTGATGACTGCAACAGTGAAACACTAAGAACATAGTACAGCCATGTACACTTACCATAAATGTAGATGTTGGAGTGTATTCACTGTTGCAGTCCTGGTTACCCTCCCTCCAGCCCCCTGACTTCTTTTGGCTATTCCTTTACTATGCTTAAAAGCTTTTTGGTGTATTTGTTTTTTGCTTTTTGTTGGGTGTGTAACCTTGTATATGTATATTTAATTGCTTCCCATTAGGGGGGCACCTGACACCTGGGGCAAGAAAAACTGATGTAATAGCGTCTGCTGCATGTTTTATACTCCTGACTACCTGACAGCACGAGACCGCAACCGATGCAGGACCCAAGGCTTTGATAATCAGGCCGACTGAGGGCTACTACAAGCAGATAACCCAAATGTGATGACTGCAACAGTGAATGCACTCTAACATCTACATTTATGGTAAGTGTACACTACTTTCTTTTTATAGATCCCAGGGATCAAACGCACTTGCTCCAACGCCTTCTACAGGATTTGTTGATGGACGCTATTGATGCAACCAAATAAAGAAGTAGGAACAGGTGTTACTCCAGACTGCTCCAAGTTCCAAGAAAAGGAAGTACATACGAGGCCTTTTTTTGGACCTTCGAAGGTTAAACAAGTGAAGATCAGTGCCTCTAAAAGTAGACAGTAGTTGGGGATTTGGGTACTTGTGTTCATAGTAACCTGGCTTTCAACCAACATGTCTAAGGTACAAAGAAAATCCTTTGTCACTCAATTTGTACTTAAAGGCATGGCATCTAGGTCCAGAGAAGTTATTGTGCCAGTGTACTTAGCCCTCCTTAGACCCGTCATTGAGTACAACTCCCTATTCGGTATGTACTGACTAGGCACATACAACTGTATCTTCCACAGATGTTCCTTACAAAAAGAATACAAGGCATAAACACAATGTTCTGTAAAGGTCATCTCAAAGCTCTGTCTCTGTACTGTTTCCTACAGACTGCTGAGAGGTGATTTATGCCTGACATACATTGCATCTTTGGATTTCTGTTTGATGTACCTTTTGCATATCCGCAAAGCAAGTAGCACCAGAACTACTAGATCCAAGGATTTAAATGTTACTTGCGACTTAAATAGGGCATGTTGGAGGGTAGGCTTTCCATCCACTAGAAGCAGAGCCCTTTCTTAACCTTATTCATGCACAACCTGGACCAGTTGTTGAGAAATCAGAAGGTAATCCCCTGGACTGACACCTATGTCTCTGGGCAGAGGCAGATGTTAAGCCATGCAATAACTAACACACACCCTTCAAAATAACCTCGGAGGCATAGTAACTCTGATACATTTGGATAGCATGGCTAGGCTTATAAAGGCCTCAGTAGCTAGCCTGGTATGCACCTATGAACCTATAACATTTAGAATGCTGATTTTATAGGTGCATACTAGGAATGCTGATCTTGCAGTGCTGTCTACCTCTTACTCCAAGCTTACATGGTCACTTTGGACTTAAAGGATACCTTCCCATATAGTCGTATAGCCCAGGTGGACAGACAGCTTCTCATATTCAGTGTAGGGAGTTGTCACTACCACTTCATCTACTTGTCCTTCGGTTTATGCTCTGATCCTGGGGTATTCAGATTAATTGCCTACTGCACAACCAAAGACATTCCCATGTACCCTTATCTGACCAGCTGACACTGTCGAATTCATTTTGCCTACCTAGGTCTTGCTCTTGCACAGTCTCTCTCTCTCTCTCTCTAAACCTTTCAGAATACATTCTGCTGCCTAGCAAATATGTGATGAGGCACTAAGGAATACAGAGTGCTTAAGGGCCCTACTCCACTCAGTGCTTCCTGTCGGACTGCTTCAGGTGGTTAGCACAGCAGAGACTAATTACTGCAAGGGAATTCTTTGAAAGTGCTGAGATGTTCTTCGTGTTTCACTGTTGCAGTCATTACATTTGGGTAATCCTGCTGGCAGGTTGCCCTCAGTCAGCCTGAATTCCAAAGACTTGGGTCCTGCGTCGGCTGCTGTCTCCCCTTCCCTAACATCAGGTCATCGGGGGTTAAAAGAAGCAGGCGACGCCATTTTCTTTAGTCTTTCTTGCCGTGCGGTGCCCGAAGCAGTTCGCAAGTGCCGGTCGGCAGACTCCTGAGATTTTCGTGTTTGAGATTCAGATCCAAAATCTTCAATAAAGCTAAGTACCCCATTGGGGAAACTTTTTTTTTCTTGCTCCAGACCGATGTCAGAAAAAGTAAATTAATTGTATTTCTTTTGGAAAGCAAATACCTCATAAGGATTTTCATTCTTACTCTATTCCTTGCCTAGGCCCTGATCACAACGTTTCTGGTTGTCGGTTTTGTGCTAGATTTAACCAGCACACTATTAAGCGTCGGTATGATTTTGCTTTAAACTGTTTTGGACGCCGGTTTAATTATCCAGAAATGTTGTCGGATAGCCATCCGACTACTGGAGTTCACAAAAAATGCAAAGAAAAGGAGAGAGAGACAACCGAGGCCCAAAACCGACCAAGCTTCTCCTAAGCCAGTCGCCGGTTCTCAGTGAGGCACTTACGCAGCCCCTGATGCCCGCTACTTTAGAGTCGCAGGCCGCTACCGACTCCCATGTGGAGTCGGCCTTGCTGCTGGAAACTCAAGGTATTGGAGCCTCCGATACTATTCCTTCAGATGGGTCCGGAGCTGCTGAGCAGGCACCGGCTTCTGAGGGTGTATTCAGACCTAAACATATTTACATTAAACCGACTTCAGCTTCAAAGGCAAAGACTAAAGCACCTTCTAAAGCAAAGAAACTCAAGAGCCACGTGGTCAGGGGTTCCCATCCCCCTCCTGACCCTAACCCCCCCCCCCCATGAGGATTCTGATGCTGAAGAATCTATACCTTCAGCCTCTCCTCCAGAGGACTATTCTTTTGGGGAAACCTTGCATACCATGAGGGAGCATTTCCACTGGGAGAGCCAAGATTTTTCAGAATCTAAAAAGAGGCTCAGGTATTTCCTTTTACTACCTCAACACAGGCCACAAGCCATTCCACCTGTGCTGGACATTGTAGATGATGTGTGTTCGGAGTTTAGTCTTACCCCTGACTCCTTACCTCCAGCTCCTGTTAAGCCTGACAGGGTTACAGGGTTCTTGACTCTCATAAATTCATTTTTAAAAACCCTGCTGCAGACCCAGAAACTATTTCTCAGGGTCCCAAAGGAGTTGAGGCTTCCACTGCAAAAAACCCTACCCCCTCTGACTGAGATTCTAGGGCACTGGATAGATGGGGAAAAAAGGTTTACACATCTGCTACCTGGCTATAAGGGCCTTAAACTGTCAGTTTCATATGCTCAAATATCAGCAACATGTCATGGCATTGCTTAAACAGAAAATGTTAAACTCTGAATGTGCAGAAAACAAAGAAATGCAGGATTTATTGCATGCAGCTGAACAAGTTGGAAAGCATACTTTGCAATGTAGTTTTGACTCTTTGGAGGCCTCCTGCAAGGCCGCAGTTATGGGTTCTGTAATTAGGAGGCATGCTTGGTTAAAGGAACAGAATCTGCCTGATCATGTCAAAGTTAAATTATTAGATGCACCTTTACAGCATGATAATTTGTTTGGTGTTAAGACAGAAGAGGTGTTAAAGAAAATGGAGGACAAAGCTAAATCTATGCAAACGGTCAAAGATTTTTTTACAAGTACAGCCACCTAGGTTTAGTAGACACTGGCCAACAAAGAATTGGTCCTTTCCTGTGTCACAGACCTCAAAGGGGCAGATCCAGATGCCCTAGAGGCAGATCTCAGGCACAAGGTTCATACAGGTCAAAGCAATGGAGTGCTTCTACCTCCAAAGTTGGAGATGACAAATCACAACCATACAGGAAACTGTCCCAATGACTTCCCCCTGCCTGCACCAAGCACTTATTGGCAGCACCTTTAGGGGGAAAATTGGCACTTTTTTCTCATAATTGGCACATTATAACCCAGGACAAGTGGGTTCTAAATATAGTGTCACAAGGCTACAAGTTCCATTTCCATACCCTGCCAAAGGCAAACGGCTGCCCAGATCTGCCAAAAAATCAAAGGGCAGAGGCACAAAAGCAAGTCTCATCCCTCATGGACAATGGGGGCCATTCAACAAGTACCAGAGCAAGAGCAGGGACAAGGATTTTACTCAAGACTGTTCTTGGTACCCAGAAAGGACAAGGCCTGGAGGCCAATACTGGACCTATCTATTCTGAACACATTCCTGGATATACCAAAATTCAAGATGTTGACTTTGCAGCAGCTTCTGCCCATGCTGGGCAAGAACGCTTGGCTTGTGACTTTAGACCTAAAAGAGGCATACCTGCATCTCCCAATCAGACAAATATGCAGAAGATACCTCAGATTCAAGGCTGGCTCAATGCATTACCAATTCTCTACATTGCCCTTTGGCTTATCTACTGCGCCCAGGGTCTTTACAAAGTGCCTGGCACCAGTAATTGCATTCTGTAGACAGAGTAATACAAATATATCCTTACTTTGAAAACTGCCTAATTCAAACAAGAGAACAATGACATTCTTCTACAGCATCTGGCATTTGTGAAAAGACTTCTAACATGCCTAGGGTACACAGTCAACGAAAAGAAATCAAAACTAGTACCCTCTCAAGAGAATATTCCTGGGTGCAAGCTTAAATACAACTGCCGAGATGGCTTATCTCATGCCAGACAAAGGCAACTGACTACCCATTTCAAAATATTGGCAACAAAGGCCCAGTTATCTGCAAGAAAAGTTCTGCAGGCTTTGGGCTTCATGGCATCCTGCATCCTACTAATTCCATATGCAAGACTACATATGAGGAAACTTCAATGGTACCTAAAAAGTATAACCACAACAAAATGTCTCAAAAATAATATATAACCAAGAAAATGACCAGTGAGAAATGGCTCTACTTTCCAAATATACACTATTTAGTGTAAGAACTAGATTCTCTAGCGCCTCGGCCTTAGCCTTTACAGAGTAAAAAGGTACCTAAAAAGTGTTTGGACTCCACATTGCCACAGCCTGGAAACTGATTACTCTCATTCCCTGCTTGCAACAGGAGTTTCGATGGTGGGAAAAGGCTTGTCACCAAAACAAGTGACAGCCATTCACATTACTCCCAGCCAGGCGGACACTAACAACAGATGCATCAGATTATGCCTGGGGGGGGGGGGGCACATGGCAGGAAGATGCATTCAGGGCACATGGACCTCAAACCAAATGCATCTACATATCAATCAAAAAGAGATGCTAGCTGTTAATGCCCGGACAGCCTTCAAGGACCTACTTCATCCAGGACAACTACTGATAGACAGATGACACCACCGTCATGTGGTATATAAACAAGCAGGGGGGCACACATTCTTACCCCCTTTGCAGACTAGCCATGACTTTGTGGGACACAGCATTGACTTACCAAGTACATCTGCAGGCACAATTCCTGCCAGGAAGGAAAAATACTCTGGCAGACAAACTAAGCAGAAACCTCATGGATCCCCACGAGTGGCAGCTGGATCCACAAGTCTTCAGCATGATAACAAGGAAATGGGGATGCCCGGACATATATCTATTCGCCTCCCCTCACAACTGCCAACTAAAAAGATTCTGCACAAGGATTTATCACAGACCAGCATGGAAAGTGGATGCCCCATCAGTATATGACTTTCCCCCTCTGAATCTCCTCCACAAGGTACTCCTACAGGTCAGACAGGAGAAGCCAAAGATGATACTGATTGCCCAGACTGGCCACGCCAGTACTGGTATCCAATACTAAGGAACTTGTCTCAATGCCCAGCTTGGACCTTACTTCAAATACCTCTTCTACTGTCCCAGCAAAACAATCTGATCCTGCGCAGCCAACTCAGGACTTTAAACCTGACAGCATGGCGGATAATGTAGTCAGACAAAGTTAATAATTGCATTTCATGTGGGAAGCAAATACCGCATAAGGATTTCCACTCTTACTGTATACCTTGCTTAGGCCCAGACCACGACGTTTCGGCCTGCCGTTTTTGTGCTAGATTCAACAAACGCACTATTAAGCGTCGGGCGGAGTTCGCCCTTCACTTTTTTGGCAAAAAATTTAATTATATTATGTTGTCGGATACTCCGACCCCAGTTTTGAGCAAAAAATGCAAAGATAAGGACCGGCATACGAGGTCCGCACCAAATACTGATACCACGCTAAGGCCGACTACCAGTTCTCCGGTACTCAGCGAGGTGCCTACGCAGCCTCTGGTACCGATGACAATGCATTACTGGTGTCTTCAGTACCTGAGGTTGCAGGCTCCTCGGCCCCCATTCCTACTACAGATACCGACGCCACTCCTGGCGGGGAAACTCAGAATTTAGACAGGCCTGCCATTTCTCAAGGGGTCTTCAGGCCTTCCTCCTTCTCTATTAAAGCCTTCACTAAATCTAAAACAGCCATGAAAACCAAAAAAACAGGTTCCTCAGACACCCTCTCAAGGCTCCATGCCTAAAAAACGGATGCTTAAAATGGCTGAGGATTTGATTACTCTTTTTCAGGGGTTCTCAACCCCCCTCTGACAAAAGGCCCAGATTAGAAGAAGACTACCCTTCCTCAGATCAAGCTTCTATTGCCTCAGAACTTTCTGAGGACCAGGATTGTGCCTATTCTCCATTCGAAGACTCTGATGCAGAGGAGTCTATTCCCTCGGTCTCCCCCCCCCCCTGAGGACTTCTCTTTTGGGGAAACCCTGCATACGTTGAGGGAGCACTTTCACTGGGAAGGCCAAGATTACTCAGATTGAAAAGGCTCAGGGAATTTCTTCTGCTCCCCCAGCATAGGCCTCTGGCTTTCCCTCCTGTTTTAGATATATTGGATGATGTGTACACAGAAGCCAGCTTTAATCCTGATTCTTTGCCTCCAGCTCCTGTTAAACCAGACAGGAATTACCGGGTTCCAGATTCTCACCAGTTCCTATATAAAAGCCATATGGCTGACCCAGAAACTATTTCACAGGGTCCCAAGGGAATTAAGGCCTCTACTGCTAAAAACCCATTACCTTCAGAGAGAGTTTCCAGATCTTTAGAAAGGTGGGGGGGGGAAGGTGTACACCTCGGCCACTTTAACCATGAGGGCATTAAACTGTCAGTTCCATATGTTAAAGTATCAACAGTTTTTGATATCTCAGCTGAAAAGCAAAATGACACAACCAGAACAACCAGATTTAAAAGAGTTGCAGGATTTGTTGCATGGTGCAGAGCAAGTGGGTAAACATACCTTGCAGTGTGGTTTTGATGCTTTAGAGGCCTCATGTAGAGCTGCTGTTACGGGGTCTGTTATACGTAGGCATGCTTGGCTCAAAGAGCAAACCTTACCAGATCATGTCAAAGCTAAATTATTAGATGCACCCCTTCAAAAAGATGTATTGTTTGGTGTTAAAGCAGAGGAGGTGCTAAAGAAAATGGAGGAAAAAGCGAAATCAATGCAAACAGTGAAAGATTTCCTGCAGGTACAGCCTCCACGTTTCGGCAGAAACTGGCCTTCAAAAAATTGGTCCTTTCCAGCCACGGACAGACCTCAAAGGGGCAGATACAGGCGTCCAGGGGGTAGAGGGCAACCTCAAGGATCTTTCAGAGCCAGACAGTGGCAAGCACCAACCCCAAGAGGTGGAGAAGATAGATCACAGTCTTTTAGAAAACAGACACAATGACTTCCCCCTACACCTGCCAAGCAAAGCTTTAATGGCATCACCTTTGGGCGGAAAACTGACACTATTCTCAAAAAATTGGCATATTGTTACAAAAGACAAATGTATTCTGGACATTATAGACAGAGGCTACAGGTTCCACTTTCACACCCTTCCAAAAATGAGAGGCATGCCAAACCTGCCACAAAATCAAAGGGCAGAGGCACAAAAACAAATTTCAGCTCTCATAGACATGAAAGCAATTCAAGAGGTACCTGCAAAAGAACAAGGTCAAGGGTTTTATTCCAGATTATTCCTGGTACCAAGGAAAGACAAAGATTGGAGACCTATCTTAGACCTATCCATCCTAAACACATATCTACAGGTGCCAAAATTCAAGATGCTCACATTACAGCAGCTTCTTCCCATGTTGGGCAAGGAGTCTTGGCTGGTAACATTGGACCTCAAGGAGGCATACCTGCATGTCCCTATCAGACAAGATTGCAGAAGATACCTCAGATTTCTTGCAGGTTCAACCCATTACCAATTCTCTGCATTGCCCTTTGGCTTATCTACTGCGCCCAGAATGTTTACGAAATGCCTGGCATCAGTAATCGCCTTCTGCAGACTACAAGGGATACAAATCTACCCATATCTGGACGACTGCCTGATCCAAGCGGACAGCAAGGACATACTACTGCAGCACCTGGCTTTTGTAATAAAACTGTTGAACTTCCTGGGATACACAATCAACAAAAAGAAATCAAAACTAATACCCTCTCAACAAATTATTTTCCTGAGTGCCAACTTGGATACAACCACCCAGATGGCCTACCTCACGCCAGACAAGCAAGGGCAACTGTCTCAATACTTCAGAAAAATGGCAACTTACACCAGGGTAACTGCAAGGAAAGTCCTGCAGGCTCTTGGATTCATGGCATCTTGCATCCTACTTATCCCATGTGCAAAGCTACATATGAGGAAACTTCAATGGTACCTAAAAAACTTATGGTCTCAACACAGCCACAGCTTGGAAGCAATTATACCACTCATTCCATGCCTTCAAAAGGAATTTATGTGGTGGGCTCAAGCTTGCCAAACAAACACAGGTCTTCCTTTCTGTGTACCTCAAGCAACTCAAATCATTACAACAGACGCCTCAGACTATGCCTGGGGAGCACACATGACAAATCGGTGCATTCAGGGAAAATGGGCACAAAAAGAGAAGCTCCTTCACATCAACCAAAAGGAAATGCTAGCCGTGCAAAAGGCTATTATGACCTTCAAAGACCTACTGCATCCAGGCCAGCTATTGATAAGGACAGACAACACCACAGTGATGTGGTACATAAACAAACGGGGGAACTCATTCATACCCCCTGTGCAGGTAAGCCATGACCCTATGGAACACAGCACTGGAATTGAAAATTCAACTACAGGCACAATTCCTGCCAGGGAAGGAAAACACACTGGCAGACAACCTAAGCAGAAATATGACAGATCCACACGAATGGAAGTTGCATCCTCAAATTTTCACAAAGATAACTCTGGCATGGGGACAGCCAGACATAGATCTCTTTGCTACCCACAGAAATTGCCAGTTGAAAAAATTTTGTTCAAGGACCTATCATCCACAGGCCTGGAAAGTGGACGCACTTTCCTTCAATTGGGCAACATTGACAGTCTATGCCTTCCTGCCTCTTCCTCTGCTGCCCAAAGTTCTATTAAAAGCCAGAGCAGAGAGGCCGAAAGTGATTCTCATTGCTCCAGACTGGCCAAGGCAACACTGGTATCCGCTCCTGAAGAGCCTGACACATTCCCCACCATGGATCCTACCTCTAGTCCCTCTTCTGTTGTCCCAGCACAACTACAAAACTCTTCACAGCCATCTCAAAACTCTAAATCTAGCTGCATGGAGAATTCCTTGATTTCCCAACAGTTTCTCCTCTCCAAGGAAGTGCAGGATGTCATCTTGGAGGCCAGAAGACCTTCTACTAGAAAGGCCTACTTCGCCAAATGGAAACTATTTTGTGCCTAGAATCAAAAGAAGGGACAGAATCCTTGGGTAATAAATATACCTCAAATTTTACAGTACCTAGCTGAGTTGTTAAAAATGGACTTTCCTTCTCTTCCATCAATATCCACGCTTCAGCCATTTCTGCACAATACAACACAGATCCTCCTTTATTCTCCCATCCTCTCTTAAGGCAGTTCTTCAGAGGGGCAAAGAATATAAAACCCCCAAGGGAAACTACCAGTCCTTCCTTGGGACCTCAACTTCGTATTGGAAAAGTTGACCCTTCCTCCCTTCGAGCCAGCTTCTTCATCAGAGTTACAGTACTTGTCATGGAAAACAGCCTTTCTTCTGGCTATCACCTCAGCTCGCAGGGTTTCGGAGCTACAGGCCCTCATGGCTGTGCAACCATTCATCATTTTCCATCAGGACAGAGTTTCCTTACGAACCAACCCTACCTTTATGCCAAAGGTAGTATCCAGTGTAGCTTTGAATCAGACTATCCACTTACCTATCTTTTATCCTAATCCACAAAACAAAGGGGAAAGACTACTACATTCCTTGGACATTCACAGACAACTTTGTTATTATTTGGACAGGACAAAGCCATTCAGGGAATCTGAGCAACTCTGTGTCCTATGCTGCAGGTGCTCAAGGAAAGGCTATTTCCAAACAGACAATTTCGAAATGGATAGCCCACTGCATACGCTTTTGTTACTCATTTCATGGAAAAACTGTGCCTGCATATATCAGATCCCACTCCACCAGAGCCACAGCTACCTCTGCAGCCTTCCTCAGGGGGGTCCCTACCAAAGATATTTTGGAAGCAGCCACCTGGAGTTCAGTGCACACTTTCTCCAAGCACTATCACCTCCCACTATACTCTAAATCTAGAGTGGGCTTTGCCACAGCAGTCCTGCAGGGCATCCTAGCCCCTCCTAGTTCCACTTAGTGCCTACCACCCTTACTTAGCTTTGGGATTCTACCCATCTGTTATGACTGCAGCTGTATGCACGATGAACATAGTACAGTTTTGTACCTACCATAAATGTAGATGTTCTCATACAGCTGCAGTCCAGGTTTCCCTCCCTCCAACCCCTCTTAGGACAGGCCTTATGACAAACCCTTTTCATATAACCTTTTGGGGTACTCTTTTATGGTGTATTTGCTTGCAACTACTGTTTTTGATTTATCAACATTGCATTTTTGCATAACATTATGTTTGCCTTCCTTCTGGGGGCACCTGATATCTGGGGACCTGATATCTGGGGCAAGAAAAACTGAAGAAAATGGCGTTGGCTGCCTCTTTTATACCCCTGCCGCACTGACATCAGGGAGGAAGCGACGACAACCGACGCCAGACCTAGACTTTGGAATTCGGCTGACCGAGGACCCGCCTGACAGCAGGATAACCCATCTGTTATGACTGCAGCTGTATGAGCACTCTAACATCTACATTTATGGTAGGTACAAAACTGTACTTTCGGCTCATCACAATGCAGAGCCACCAATCTTTTCTTATCCCTTATTAAAGCAGTACCTCAGATGAGCCAAAAAATTAAGGCCTCCAAGGAGATCACCAATGCCTGCATGGGACCTCAACCATGTCTTGGAAAAACTTACCCTGCCTCCTTTTGAGCCAGCTGCTACTGCTGATATGATGTTTTTATCTTGGAAAACAGCTCTGCTCCTAGCAATAATTTCTGCAAGACGAGATTCAGAGCTACAGGCACTCATGGCTGTGGAACCTTTTATCATTTTTTATCCAGACAGGGTCTCTCTGAGGACAAACCCAACGTTTATGCCTAAGGTGGTGTCCAGTGTGGCTCTTAACCAAACTATTCACCTGCCAACTTTTTATCCAAATCCACAGAACAAGGTTGAGAGAATTCTGCTTTCTTTGGACGTATACAGACAGCTTAGATTCTACTTGGACAGAACCAGTTTTCAGAAAGACAGCAATTATTAGTGACATATGCTGTAGGATCACAAGGAAAGGCTATTTCGAAGTGGATAGGCCACTGTATTCGTTTCTGCTATGTACACCATGGCAAGCCAGTGCCTAAGGGCATTAGGCCACATTCAACCAGAGCTGCAGCCACTTCAACAGCCTTTCTCAGGGGAGTACCTACCAAGGACATCTTAGAGGCTGCTGCTTGGAGTTCAGTGCACACCTTTTCAAAGCACTATCATCTGCCACTGTACTCTAAATCCAGGGCAGGCTTTGCCACTGCAGTTCTGCAGGGCCTCATAGCTGCTCCTAATGCTGTTTAGCCCCAGCCTCCCAACCATAGCTTTGGGGACTCTACCTAAATGTAATGACTGCAACAGTGAAACATGAACATAGTATAGTTGTGTACCCTTACCATAAATGTAGATGTTCGAGTGTGTTCACTGTTGCAGTCCAGGTTACCCACCTGCCATCCCCCTTTTTCTTCTGATGGAACCTATCTTTCCTTTTCTGATTTATACAACCTATGTGGTGTATTTGCGTGTAGATGAAGGTAAAGTTTATATTGGTGCATGTAATTATATATATAGATATATATAATATATATTTTGGCAACCCTTTAGGGGGGCACCAGACATCTGGGGCAAGAAAAACTAAAGAAAATGGCGTTGCCTGCTTCTTTTATACCCCTAACGACCTGACGTCAGGGAAGGGGCGACAGCAGCCGATGCAGGACCCAAGACTTTGGAATTCAGGCCGACTGAGGGCAACCTGCCAGCAGGATTACCCAAATGTAGTTATATATAGTTATGTCCAGAATATAAATGGCAATGCTCAGATCTGCTCTGAGTTGCAACAGAATGGCATTAAATATACTGATCCCAAGGATATTGCCAATATCCTGGCAGATCGATTTAGTGCCAACTTCACCCCACTCTCACCCCCTAAAGGGCCCATCTCAATACCAGAAGATTGCCAAATTCCGATAATCACGGCCACACAGGTAGAAACCGCACTCTCCAAAGCTAAGAATACAGCGTCCATGGGACCAGATGACATCCCAGGCTGTGTACTACATGAACTACAAAATTAACTGGCACCTCACCTAAGTGTCATGTTTAATCATAGACTCACCTCAGGCTTCGTGCCCACTGAGTGGCGCACAGCTACAGTTATCCCGCTCCACAAGGGAGGATCCAACTTGGATCCCGGGAACTACCATCCCATCAGTCTGACAAGCCTGATTTGCAAGGGCATGGAACGCATTATCATGGAACTTATAAACAAAGACATTGGCAACCTTCAAACACTGGACCCCACCCAGTTTGGGTTTGTGAAGTGCCGATCTTGTCTCCTGAATCTGATTGACTTCTTCGAATCAGTCTCCAGAGCTGTGGACGAGGGTAAGGCAGTCCACACAGCCTATCTGGACCTCGCCAAGGCCTTTGACACCATCCCCCACTCTGGAATCATAGATAAACTTACTAAGCTGGGCATAAATCCCTACGTCACTCGATGGGTTGCTAACTGGCTTACTGACAGAACCCAGACAGTAAAAGTAGAAGACTCCAAATCCAGCTCCAGGCAAGTGGAGTACCTCAGGGTTCAGTCATGGGACCACTCTTGTTTGGCATCTACTTCTCTGAAGTACAGGCCAACACTAAGGGACTCTGGCTAACAAAGTTTGCAGATGACTGCAAACTGTGAGCCATTATTGAATCCCCAAATGATGTGGATATTCTACAAAAGGGCCTTACAGAAACTGATGCCTGGTGCCAGAGCCATGGGCTCAAGCTTAATGCCAAGAAATGTATAGTTATCCCCTTTGGGGAAAAAAACATCTACCCATGAATTACCACATAGGTGGCAGGACACTAAACATCGAAAGTGAGATGAGAGACTTGGGGACACAGGTGGACAGTGGTCTCACTTTTGATAACCACATTGCCACAACAGTCAGGAAAGCCTTCTATGTGGCACACCTCATCACTAAGGGCTTTTCATCCAGAACAAAGTAAGTTATTGTCCCATTGTACTCATCCCTCATTAGACCCTTTATAGAGTATAATGCCCCGTTTGGTATGTACCTCACAAGACATCTGCAACAGCTGGAAAGGCCACAGAAATACCTCACTAAAAGAATCACAGGCCTAAAGCAGATGCCATATACTGACAGTCTAAAAAAAAAAAAAAACTCCAGCTATACTCTGTGGCATATCGTCTACTCAGAGGCAATCTCTGCTTAACATACAAGGCCATGTCAAACCCTGAGCTGTTGGACATGCTCCACTTAAAGAAATCCCAATCCCTCAGAGCCACATGCTCCAGGGATGTAAACCTTGTCATCACAATGAACAAAACATGCTGGAGGGATAGGTTCCGGACCCAGAGACTCCCCATACTCTGGAATAGACTGCCCATATATATCAAGCAGAGCGCCTCATTGGCCCTCTTCAAAATGAACCTTGATTGGATGGGAGATAGGAAATTTATCCTGGGGATCATGTCAGTCGCCCTGCTAGACAGGGGCCTGGAGAAGTAAATATTGTGGGAAGAAATATCCAGGGAATTGTTATGGCTAGGCTTGCATAGGCCCTAGGGCCGATAGCCTAGTACCAACCTATGTTATGACTGCAACAGTGAATACACTCTAACATTTATGGTAAGTGTACACAACTGTACTTTGTGTAGCCTCTTCTGTTTAGCTGGTACCCTCTAACAAGCCAATACATAAGGAAGTAGCATAAGTAGAATCCTAGATTACTAGGCTATCGACCTGGAGATCATTTCAAGCCTAGCCTTTTAATCTTAATGTAATACCACAGAAATATTAGTTAATACCAAAGATTGCATTTAGTAATGGCTGCCCATGTTCAGGAGGGATGTGGGTGTTATTCCCATTAAGAATTTACTATGACCCATCCACTCGTCCATGTTCCTTTTGAACAGTGTCATAGTGGTGCTCTGTTTCACATGAATAGGTAACTTATTCAAAAGACATGACAGTCACTGGGAGATTAATCTGTCCCTCTGTCCTGTTTAAGTCGCAGGCCATATTTAGGTCCCTGGAATGGGTGGCCCTAGTCCTGTTTAATTTACAGATATGCAGCAAGTGCATTAGATTTGGGTCTGACATTGCTCTATAGACCAGGCACAAGTCTCTACTCTGTATTGTACAGACTTCTTTGGGAAAAGTGATGGGGACTTTAGGCTATGTACGGCATGTGCTGGTGTCTCTTGATCTTCTTTGTTAGAAACCTCGGAGGTCTCTCCAATTGCTGCAGGTGCTTTGTATGGTACATGCCGAATGGGACGTTACACTCAATTTTGAGCTGGATTAGTGCAGATTATAGCGGGATTATAACCTGTTTTTCTCTTAAGGTGAAGCCTTTACTAATCAAGTGTGCTATGTAGAAAGCCTTCATTACTACATTAGACACATGGTGGTCGAAGTTAAGGTTGCGATCAGCTTGTGATCTCAAGTAACTTACCACTTTGTGGGTACTTGCAGTATTATTGATTTGACAGTGTGAAGGGACATTGTGCCAAAGGGAATGAAGATGCTTTTCTTTGCATTCAGTTTGAGACTGTGACTAAGACACCAGTATACTGACATTTGTGGATTCGATAATTGCACCCAGTTTGAAGTCATCTGCAGTCAGCCACAACCCCTTAGTTTTGACCTGAACGTCTTAAAAGTATATACCGAACAGATGGTCTAGCACAGACCCCTGTGGCATCCCACTGATAACAGGTCTGCTGGTTGATGTTGAGTCGCCCACTTTGATCGCGCGTGTCTGGCTTATGAGCCAGTTGGCAACTCGTCTTACAACAAAGGGGTTTACATTCAGTTTGCTAAGTTTATCTGTAATGCGAGGGTGAGATTGTGTTGAAATCTTTTGCCAAGTCGAGGTATGCTGTGTGCACAGATTTGCCCTCCTTCAGTGGCCCTGGTCACTTTTTCAAAAAAATCCACCAGATTTAACTGGCAGGATCTGCCCTTGAAGCAGAATTGTATAAAATCCAGGGTTTGGAGGTAACCTATGTCTTTGAGGTCCATAGTGATACGTTCCATGGCCTTACAGATGAGACTGGTCAGACATATGGGTCTGTAATTCCCCAGGTCTGTTAGGGCATCTTTGTGGAGGGGCATAACAGTTGCTGTTCTCCATTCCACAGGAACAAAGCCTGTAGTTAGACTCATTGAAAAGAGTGCTTAATGGTGATGCTAGTTCATGTTCTAGCCTGTTTTAGAAGACCGCCTGGTCCCATATAAGCTGCGTTTTTTGCCTTGGACAAGGCTTTGAGCTGTTGTTTAGATAATGGGGGGGTGGAGTTTGGGGCAAAGATTGTGATAGGTTTGGAAGGGATAAGGGAGTGAAATTTTTGCTATACCTATCAGCTAGCAGGTTTGCTATCTATGTGGGGGTCAGTGTGTCTGATAACATTGGTCACTAGTTCTGCACGTGCTTTGGTCCTACCGTTTAGGCTATGTACATAGCTATAAAAGGCCTTATGGTTATCCTTGGCTGTGCTAGCTAAGTTTTCCTTTGTTGGGGGTCCTTTGTTTTAATGGACAGCAGCTTTTTGTTTTTATTGTAAAGTTTGTTGATGCTGGAGGTCAACCATGACAGCTTGTTTTTACTTGGGCTCTGGCTTTGATTCTTTCTGGTATAGCTGAGTCTATACATTTTTATGCAAGCGATTGTACAGGGCTTTAGTATAACCTTCAGTGTAGTTAACCACTTCCAGCTGAGGGTGGGGCTTGAACTGCATTTATACCTTCACCTAGGAGGGTATAATTTGCCTTGGTGAAGTTTTTTAGTCTGTTTTCGCCCTTTGAGCTCTGGTGTTAGTGTCAGCTTGAAGGTGACTGATTTGTGCTCAGATTTAACTAACGAGGGTCCGACAGTTGCAGCAGTGTATCTGTTTGACATGTTAGTGTGGACCAGATCTAGTCTGTTTGTCCTTGTCACGGTATGAACAATTTGTTCCAGGGCATTTGAGTTCACAAAGTCAAGGAACTTTTGTGCTAGTGAGTTACGGCTAGCGTAGGCTTCCCAGTTTATAGGTTCATAGGTAGGTACTAGGCTATCTGACCAAGGGCATTTATAATTATAGCCAGAGTGCGTCTGCTTTTGCCGCCCCATTGATTAATTAACTGATCCTCTGTCAAGCAGAGCTAATGAAGTGATCCTGGTGGTGTATTTTCTGTTACCCATCCACTCGTCAAGGTTTCTCTTGAGTGTTAGTGAGGGGCTCTGCCTGATGTAATTTGGAATTTTGTTCCAAAGCATGGAGAGTCTCTGTGACAGGAGTCTATCCCTCCAGCATGTTCCATTTATTGTTGTGGCGAGGTTTAGCTCACTAGAGCGCGTGGCTCGCATTGACTTGGATTTCTTTAGGTGGAGCATGTCCATCAATTCTGAGTTGGACATGGCCTTGCAAGTCAGGCAGAGATCACCTTTGAGTAAACGATATGCCACAGAGTACAGCCAGAGTTTTTTCAGTCGGGCTGCATAGGATATATGCTTGAGACCAGTAATAGTCTTGGTGAGGTACCTTTGTGGTCCTTCCAGCTGTTGGAAGTGTCTTGAGGTACCTCCCAAATGGGGCACTGCACTCCACGATGGGTCTGAGTGAGGAGTTAAAGCGGCACTATAACCACTTTATTTCTGGATGCGAACCCTTTAGTAATTAGATGGGCCACATAGAAGGACTTCCCAACTACTTTGGCAATATGATTGTCAAAGGAGAGATTACTATCTAACTGGGTCCCCTGATCTCCCACTACCTCTTCTGTATTAAGGGGGCTGCCACCTATGTGGTAATTCGCGGGTGTTCTGTTCTTCCCAAACGGGATGACTATGCATTTTTTGGCACCTAGCCCGAGGCCATGACTTTGAAACCAGGTGTCCGTCTCAGTAAGGCCCCCTTGGAGGACATCCGTGTCAGCTGGAGAGTCAGTCATGGCTCCCAGTTTGTGGTCATCGGCGAACCTGGTCAGCCACAGTCCTCCCATCTCTGCCTGTACCTCTGAGAAGTACATGCCAAACAGTAAGGGTCCTAGGACCGAGCCTTGTGGGACACCACTTGTGACTGGTTTAGTCGGACCTGGAGCCTGCCACTCCCACCGTGTGAGTTCTGTCCGTAAGCCAGCTGGCAACCCATCTCATGATGCAGGGGTCTATGTTCAGACTGGTGAGCTCTTCCGCAATACCCGCGTGGGGAATGGTGTCGAAAGCCCTGGCAAGGTCAGGGTAGGCTGTGTGAACCACCTTTCCCTTGTCTATGGCCCTGGCAACTGTCTCGAAAAAGTCAACCAGGATTAGTAGGCATAATCTGCCCTCAACAAAGCCGAACTGGGCCAGGTCAAGTGTTTGGAGGTTTCCAATGTCTCTGCCAATGAGCTCCATGATGATGCGCTCCACAGCCTCACAGACCAGGCCAGTCAGGCTTATGGGGCGATAGCTACCAGGGTCAGTTGTGGCCCCTCCTTTGTGGAGAGGAATAACCGTTGCTGTGCACCATTCTATGGGCACGTAGCCTGTGGAGAGGCTGAGGTTGAATAGTGTGTTCATATGGGGGGGTTAGTTTGTTCTGTAGTTCATGCAAGTCCGAGTCTGGGACACCATCTGGTCCCATTGACGCTGTGTTTTTGGCTTTTGAAAGGGCTGTTTTCACCTTTGCGTCTGTGATTTTTGGGACACTACACTTTTCTGGTATTGTTGTGGGCCCTTTTGGAGGTAAGAGGGGTGAAGTTTGCACTGAATCTATCTGCCAGGATGTTGGCAATATCAGTAGGTTCAGTATATTTTGTGCTATTTTGCACTTGTTCAGTGCATATCTGTGAGTTGCCACTTAGATTCTTAACATAGCTAAACAAGGCTTTGTGGTTATCGTTTGAATCCTTGGCTGTTTTTTCTTTCAAAGTTAGCCTTGGATGATTTCATGAGGGACCTCAGTTTCTTACTGATACTGATCAGGGATTTCTTTCCTTCTTGGGATTTGCTTTTTTTCTGAACTAGTTTTCTCCTCCTGTTGTATAGCCTGTTTATTGCAGGGGTCCACCAAACTTGGTTTCCTTGTCTTAAAGGTGTGAGCCTTGGTTTTGCTAGGGATGGCACAATCCATGCATCCTTGTAGGTGCTCAAAGAGTGCATTTGTAAAGGTTTCTGCATCTTGGGCAGCGTTATCCTTTAGCGTGGGGGCTGTGAAACTTACCACCTGTCTTAAGTAAGGTGAAGTTTGCTTTAGAAAAGTTTTTTTACTGTGGTTTTCTTAGTTGGGGGTGCTGGTGGGGTGTGGACATCCAGAGTGATTAGTTTATGGTCTGATCTAACCAGTGATGGGGTTGACCTCTGGTGTGGAACACCTGTTGCCCATGTTGATGACCAGGTCCAATATGTTTTCATCTCTGGTAGGGGAGTTTACCAGCTGATCCAGGGTGTTTGAGTTGATGAATTCCAGGAAGTGCTGAGCCTGGGAATTTGTATTAGAGTAGTTTTCCCAGTGAATGGTAGGGTAATTGAAATCGCCCAATATCAGTGTTTGATAGGACCTTCATGTTTTCCAGTGTCTCCAGAAAGCTGGAGTGGTGGTCCTGGGTCTTGGAGGGCGATCTGTAGCAGGCCCCAATTTGCATTGCAGATTTGCCCGATGTTAGTTGCACATGGATTATCTCAGAGGTATCATGCTGCACCACTAACCGGGAGATGTAGGTATCCTTGATGAATATGGATACACCCCCTCCTTTTGTGTTTCAGTCCATGTTCTGTGGCCGAAACGTGTGGTATGAGTTGTAGCCCAGTAGTGCTGGGGTGCACTCTGGAGCCTTGAACCAGGTTTCAGTTATTGCACAGATGTTGACATTCTCCATACTGAGGAGTGCTTCGAGCGCATGCATTTTGAGATTTAAACTCCTGGCATTTAGTATAACCCTCAGATGTTATGTAGTCCAATCTCACCTACATTCTTACCCATGGCTTTGGAGCCGAACCTCTGCTCCGACTCGGCCATACTCTAGCTTGAAGTCTTTCAATTGGCTGGGCTAAGAGGTATCCCATGCTGCACTGCTCCCTTTCCCTGATCTCGTTTGCCACTCGTAAAGCTCAGACGTGGTCTCGCTCTTGGCTGTGGCCAAGTATAACTTTTTGTCGTCTTTGACGAAATTTGTTTCTCCAAAAGCTATTTTCATAGCTAGGTGTGTGTGTTGATTTGTGGAAGCTTTTTTGTGCGGTCTTTCATAGCCTTTGTCTTAGTATTTGTCTTGGGAGATAGCTAACGGGATACCAATGGGCTAGGCCCGTTTCAGTTGGAGGACCTAGTCCTCCATTCGTTATCTGTTTCCCTTCTGTGTTCGTTTTGTTTTTTAGGTACCCTATCCCTCCGGGCTAGGGCCATTTAAGTTAGAGGACCTAGTCCTTCCCTTGTTTCCTGTCAGGGCCGTTTTGAGTTAGAGGTCCTTGTGTGGTGTCTGCAGTTTATTTAGAGTCTAGTTCCCATGCTTTGTTGCTGGTGTCTGGTTTGGCTGTTGTGTTGTGTTTAATGTCCTGCCGATCATGTCCAAGGATACAAAAGAACATAAGCCTTTGGGTTTCAAGAAATGTAGTAAATGTGGGTATAAGATGTCTATTACTGATGGGCACTCTGTGTGCGTTTATTGTTTGGGGGCTATCTGCCTTCAGGAGTCTTGTGCGTTCTCTCACTCATTCGGCCCTCATGTTCTTCAAGAAAGGAAAAACTAATTCTGAAGGGATTACTGAAACCCTCCTTCGAGGAAGAGAGGTCTTCTAGTGCTAAGTCCTCTCCCTCTAAAAGAGACAAAACCTCCAAAGCAAAAAAAACGATCTCCGGCTCATTCAGAGACTCCGGAGAAAGTTACTAAGTCTACTGTGGCATCCTCAGCTCCACTGTCTTCGGTGCCGAAGGACATTGGTGAATCGACAGAACCTACATCGGCTCCCAGCCTCTTGGAGCTGGTGACCGAGATACTAGCTTGGAGCCAGTCTCCAGTTTTTAGACCAGTTTCTCCTCCTCGCAGCTCTCCTGAGAGGAGGTCTAGATCTCCTACCTTGTCCTGTAGGTCCTCCAGGACTCTCTCTGATGTGGACATGGATAAGAGTGGTGCAGAGACTGCTCCAATCACCGGTGCTGGCTAAATTGCTTTCGGCTCCAGCCCAGTCTGCTCCAGAGCCCGTCACCCATCTATCGTCGATAGATCCTCCGAGCAAATCTCAGCCTTCGGAGCCAGAGTGGTATGCGCCATCTGATGCTTCTAGGTCGGCACAGATAGCCCATCCTGGCTTATAGGCTCCGATCTCTGCTCCAACCCAGTCATCTCCATTCACGGAGTCCAGGACTCATGGTTCCTCAGTCAGACCCGAGGGAGGAGTTTCGGGACGCTCTTCAGCTCCTAGCCTCCCTCTCGGTGCTTCGGCTCGGATGAGCCTGGCCCTTGCTTCGGCTTCGGACCTTGTACCTTCTGCTCAGTTATTCCACGGTTGGTCGATCTTCGGAGACGGAGGGACCAGCTTTCGAGGTCATGCGGAGCATGCTGGCCAGGTCTTTAGCTGCATCATACAGCACTGACACTCTACCCCTTCCAGCTCCAGTATCCATCTCTGATCACCCCCTATCCTTGGACAGCGGAGACCCAAGGCCTCAGGATACCTCCATGAGTGGTCCCCAATTTTTTGAGGCTCCCCCAGAGTTTTTGCCTAAGTAGCCACCCAGAAAAAGAATGTGCAAGAGGAAGCACATAGACTCCCAGGAAGAGTCTCTCATGTCGGACACTGACCTCAAGGAATCCGAGGGGGTCCCCTAAGTCGTCCTCTGAGGAGATCTCTTTCGCTGATATCCTAGAGATATTGAAGTAGAGAGGCGACTGGCCCTCTAAACCCCCCCTCTGAGGGAGGAGTCTGTGTTCCTGAAGGCCTTTGGGGCTCAACCCTCCACCTCCTGGGTTTCTCCACCCTTCGAACTCCTGGATCTGGTTTGTCGAAGGGTGTGGGAAACCCCTGACACTGTAGAACCAGTCCCCAGGAGAACCAAGAAATTTTTGTCTGCCCCCGCTGACAGTGTTTCTCACGAAGGGCGTTCCAGTAGATGTCATGGTGGTGGCAGCGGACACTAAGAAGGAACTGGCTGAGACTTCATCTACTGTCCATCCCCGTAACAAGGAGTCCAGGACCATGGACTGGTATGGGAAGCGTATGTTTTCAGCGGCCTTTATTCTGCGGTCGCTGAATTACTTGTCACATTTTACACGGCTCCAAAAAGATCTCCTGAAAGAGTTTGGAGATTCTCTGTAGGGTAACGTTTGTGACGCAGTGGCTCAGAAAGTCAACACTTGTATGTCTACCCTAAATTCTGTTGCCAACTCCTCCATGAGGCTGATCTCTTACGCAGCCGAAGGAGCGAGTAGGGCAGCGAGTTCCGGAGTTTCTCTCAGGAGGCACTCCTGGATGCGGTTCTGTAATTTCATGGAGGCGTTCAAGTCTACATTCACCAACGCCCCGTTTGATGGTTCCTCGTTCGGAACCAAGATGAAGGACACTCTCA
Source organism: Protopterus annectens (assembly GCF_019279795.1). Taxonomy (NCBI): domain Eukaryota; kingdom Metazoa; phylum Chordata; order Ceratodontiformes; family Protopteridae; genus Protopterus; species Protopterus annectens. The sequence continues at coordinate 1,383,930,772 of NC_056729.1, forward strand.
CTAGGTGCAAGCAAGAGGGAAAAACTCTGCCGTGGGAGTCCGTTATTCCATGCCTTCTAGACCTTATCCCAAGGTCCAGAAGCGTGGGAAAATGTAGTTCAAGAAATCGCAGAGGTTTTTTCATGACGCACAAAGTGATTCCCCCTCCAGAGGCAGGGTAGGGGGTGGTAACTCTGGTAGATTCCGCCCTAGAGACAGAGGAGGCCCGTGTAACCAGGGAGACCATGACTCTTTTCGTGGCTCTCCCTACCAACGCTGCCGATGGGAGGCCCAACTGCGCGTCACCGGAGCCAGTTGGGGGTTGCATTTCACTATACCCAGAAGGCCTGGCAAGACATCACCCAGGACCAGTGGGTATTAAAAATAGTTACCAGAGGATATCACATTCCCTTCTCTTCTCCTCCCCACCAATCAAAAGAATCCCAGATGTTCCACCCAATCAAAGGGATTCCGCAGCTTCAGAGGTTATAAAGCTGCTAGAAAAAGAAGCCATCCAGCATGTCCCCTCAGACCAGATCGGATTAGGGACTTACTCTAGATTCTTTTTGGTGCCGAAAAGAACAGGGGACCTGAGACCCATCTTGGATCTCAGCTGTTTCAACCTCCACATGAAGTCCAAGTTCTGAATGGTCACATTGCAATCTATTCTCCCATTGTTGGGAAAAGAAGTGTGGATGTGCTCCATCGACCTCAAGGATGCTTACTACCATATAAAGATGGACAGGGAATCCAGAAGTCATGTACACTTCCGGCTAGGAGCCAGTCATTTTCAATTTCCTGCCCTGCCCTTTGGTCTCACCACAGCCCCCAGGGTGGTTCACCAAATGTATGGCAGTGGTGACTGGTCACTTGAGACCTCAGGGATTCTAAGTGTTTCTGCACCTGGACGACTGGCTCCTTTCTGCCACCACCAGGCATCTGCTACTACAGACCAGAGATGCCACTATCAAGCTGTGTCAACAATTGGGTATCACTCTAAACTGGGAAAAGTCTGCCTTGTTGCCCTCGCAGCGTGTCACCTTTATAGGTGCTGAGTTAGACACCGTACTCATGAGGGCGTTTTCACCACAAGAAAGGATTCCGGGTTTACAACAACAGGTATACGCATTGCTCCCTTTAGGGACGATGGCTGCAACAATTATGCTGGTTCCTCTTGCGAGGCTACACATGAGGCTCCTTCAGTGGCTGCTCTTTGCCCAGTGGTCTGTACAACATCTTCTGCTTTCTCATCTTATGATCACAGACAAGTGCAAGCAAGATCTACGCTGGTGGCTTCACATCAGCAACCTCAATGCGGGAAAGCCCTTCGTCCCATCCCCTCCTGTTGCCACAGTGACCACGGATGTCTCCCATATTGGGTGAGGGGGCATTATCTCAGCAGGACAGTCCAAGGCACGTAGTAGAAACATGAGATACATCAGCATATCAATATCTTGGAGGTGAAAGCAGTGCTACTAGCGTTGCAAGCACTTCAGAGCTTTCTTCCTCCCGGGACAATTGCAATCCACTCAGACAATATGTCGGTGGTATGGTATCTGAACAAACTGGGAGGAACCAAGTCGGACTCCCTTTGCAGAGAGGCCATTTGAGTGTGGCAGCGGGCGTGTCTTCCCAACATTTTCTTGTAGCAACGCACATTCTGGGGAAGTCCATTGTGATAGCCGACAGGTTGAGCAGAGCTATTCTGATGCCTCACGAGTGGTCCCTGAACAGTCAAGTTGCGGAGCAGATTTTCCGCAGATGGTGTCAGCCTTGCTGCGACCTATTTACCAGTCCCCTCAATACCAAGTGCAGCAGCTACTTCACCCTTATCCCCCCTCTGTGGGAGTCACCCAGGGACGCTCTAGTTCACGATTGGCCCTCTGGTCTACTTTATGCCTTCCCACCTGTTCCTCTGCTGACAAAGGTTATTCAGAAAGCTCAATCCTTGGGAAGCAGAATGATTGATTGCTCCACACTGGCCTCGTCAAATTTGGTTCCCCTTTCTCCATCCCTATCTCATGGATGGACCCCTGGATTCTGGACCCACAGCCAGATCTACTGCCTCGTATATCAGGGCAGTTCCATCCCTCTCTTCACACCCTACGGTTGACAGCCTGGCTACTCCAGTTCCATCACTAGTCAGGCTTCATCATTTTTCTCCGAAAGTGGTTCATATTCAGTCTTCTTCCCATAAGCCTTCGACCAGAAAGATTTATTCCAGTAAATGGAAAAGATTCTTCATCTGGGCTCATGCAAGACAAATTGATCCTTGTACAGCTCCAATTTCTTCAGTTCTGGAATTTCTCTCCATGCTTTTCAATCGGGTCAGCAGCCGCAACCATTAAAGTCCAGTTGGCAGCTATTTCCACTTTTCACGTCGCTAATGAACCCCATCTAATGGCGCATAGACTTTGTAAGGCATTCTTGAAGGGCACTATGCTGCTTCGCCCTCCAGTCTTTGACCCGGTCATGCCTTGGGACCTAAATTTTGTGCTAAAATGTCTCACTTCGTCCCCCTTTGAGCCTGCAGCTACTTGTGAATTGAAATATTTGACTTGGAAGACAATCTTTTTGGTAGCTATCACTTCAGCTAGACGTGTCTCGGAGCTCCAAGCTTGGTCAATCAGACTGCCTTACTTGAAATTTCACAAGGACAGGGTTTCCCTTAGACCAAACCCTTCCTTTATGCCGAAAGTGGCTTAGGTTAGTAATTTCAACCAATCCATTGAACTGCCCGTATTTTTTCCAGAGTTTTCTAATAAGGCAGAGTTTAAATTTCACCAGCTGGATGTTCATAGACAGTTGCGTTTTTATTTGCATAGAACGAAGGATCTTAGAAAATCGGATCAGCTATTTGTCTCATTTTCTGAAAATAGGACTGGGTCTCCCGTTTCCAAAGTGACCTTGTCTAGATGGATCTCTAGTTGTATTTCCTTCATTTATGCCTCTGGTGGGTAAGGAGTTACCATTTAGAGTGAAGGCTCATTCTACCCGATTGATGTCTACCTCTACAGCATTTCAGGCCAGGATGTCTATGGATGATATTTATGCTGCGACTACATGGGCATCTCCTCACACCTTTATTATTCACTGCAAATTGTATTTAATATCCAGAGGCAGATCTTCCTTTTGATTCCACAGTGAACAGGAGTATTTTCCACTGAGCCTCCCAGAGATCAGGTGCTGGGGACGCTGTCCCACGGGTATGAATGTAGGTGAGATTGGAGTACATAACATCAAGAAGTTATGTACTCACCATAATGTTCGATGTATGTAGTCCATCTCGCCTCACATTCTTACTTACCCCCCTGCCTTCCCCCATCCTGGAGGGCCTAGAGGTTAGTTCTGGTTTCAGTACTGCTTTTATTATTGGAATGTTTTTCCTTCTCTATGTATTGTGTATGGAAGGTGAGGGATTAAGCTTGCAGCAAACAAGATCTGGGGAAAGGGAGCAGTGTAGCATGGGATACCTCATAGCCCAGTCAATTGAAAGATTTTGAGCTAGAGTATGGCTGAGTTGAAGCAGAGGTTCAGCCCGAATCCACGGTTAAGAATGTGAGGCGAGATGGACTACATACATCGAACGTTATGGTGAGTACATAACTTGTGTTTTGTTAATTGTGCTGTTTACGGTGGTGGGTTTGACTTTTGAGCCTTGCCTAAAAAAAAGGCACTATGGGGGCAGCAAGAGCCTTGGTCAGTATTCGAAAGCCTAGGGGTGACGGGTGTAAGCAGTCTCTTGCAAAGCAACGTGGCTTGTCGTCCCAGGCTGACAGACACTGGATCCCCTTTGAATGACACCAGATGCTTGGCCAGTTGTTGAAATTGATAATTTTTTCTTTATACTGAGGTATCATTCTTGGTGAGGGCAGGATGCTACTCAGGGTCATACCAGCCCGGGCTACATGATCAGAGAGCTCTTCCATGTCTCTTTTCATGTAGTCCAGGGAGGTACGTCTCAGGTCATTCACACCAAAATGAAAAATGAGTCATATTTGTACTTGTTCTGGAGTGACCTGAGTGCTTGTGTTATGTGGTGGATTCTGGCTCCCGACAGGCAGCTAACAGTAACCTTCTGCATGTCCAGCCTAGTGAGTGGGACGTCAGTGTGCCTGACTATAGAGTCACCTATTACTAGTGTGTTAGGCATGTTTTTCTGCCTTAAGGGCTGTGATTGTGCGGTACACTGATTTTGTGATGTTCTTTGTGTTTCACTGTTGCAGTCATTACATTTGGGTAATCTGCTGGCAGGTTGCCCTCAGTCGGCCTGAATAACAGTCTTGGGTCCTGCGTCAGTTGCTGTCTCCTCTTTCATGACATCAGGGGTATAAAACATGCAGCCGACGCCATTTTATTCAGTCTTTTTCTTGCCACGTGGTGCCCGAAGCAGAAGCAGTTCGCAAGTGCCGGTCGGCCGACTCCTGAAATTTTCGCATTCGAGTTTCAGAACCGAAGTCTTCAACTTAAGCTAAGTACCCCGTTGGGGGAACTTTTTCTTGCTCCTTACTGATGTCAGTAAAAGCTAATTGCATTACTTGTGGGAAGCAAATACCTCATAAGGATTTTCATTTGTACTGTATTCCTTGCCTAGGCCCAGATCATAACGTGCCTTGCTGTCGGTTTTGTGCTAGATTTAACCAATGCACTATTAAGCATCTGTATATTTTTGCTTATAATTATTTTGGATCCAGATTTAATTACCCTGAAATATCGTCTGTTAGCAATCCGACTACCTGAGTTCACAAAAAACGCAAAGAAAAAGACAGGGGCAGACCGTCGAGGTCCAAAACCGACAACGAAGCTTCTAAGCCAGTTGCCGGTAATCAATGAGGTGCTTTCGCAGCCCCTGATACCCGCCACTTTTGAGTCGCAGGCCTCTACCGAAACCCATGCGGAGTCCGGTATGCCATGATATTCTCAGAGTATTGAACCCGCGGATCTCTCTCCCTTGGATGGGTCTGGAGCCGCTGAGCAGGCACCGGCTTCTGAGGGTGTTTTCAGGCCTCAACAGTTTTATATAAAACTGCCAGCTTCAAAAACAAGATCAAAAACATCTAAGTCTAAAAAACTGACACATGAGCCACGTGCTCAGGCCCCTATGCCTAAAAAACAGATGATCAAAATGGCTGAGGACTTAATTACTTTGATCCAGGGGTTCCCACCCCCACCCCCACCCCAGCTAAGAGGCCTAGGCAAGACACTGATTATGAATCTTCAGATCAGGTTTCCATTTCTTCTGATCATGAATTTTCTATACCACCATATGAGAATTCAGATGCAGAAGAATCCATCCCAACTGAATCTCCTCCTGAGGATTATTCTTTTGGAGAAAACTTGCATACTTTAAGGGAACATTTTCAGTGGGAGAGTCAGGATTTCTTTGAATCAAAAAAGAGGCTTAGGGATTTCCTTCTTCCTCAGCATAGGCCTTTGGCTATGCCTCCTGTATTAGACATTGTTGATGTGTTTTTGGAATCAAGCATGGCTCCTGATTCCCTACTTCCGGCTCCTAGTAAGCCAGACAGATATTACAGGGTTCCTGACTCCCACAAATTTCTGTTCAAAAATCCTGCTGCTGATCCTGAAACTATCTCACAGGGTCCCAAAGGTGTAAAGGACTCTACAGCCAAAAATCCTACTCCCTCTTCTGATAGAGATTCCAGGGCGCTGGATAGATGGGGAAAGAAGGTTTATACGTCTGCAACCTTGTCAATTAGGGTCTTAAATTGTCAGTTTCATATGCTTAAATATCAACAGCATGTTATGGGCTTATTGAAACAGAAAATGTTGATTTCTGGTTGTGTGGAAAATAAAGAATTACAGGAATTATTGCATGCAGCAGAACAGGTTGGAAAGCATACTTTGCAATTTGGTTTTGATTCTTTGGAGGCCACTTGCATGGACGCAGTTACTGGATCTGTGATTAGAAGGCATGCCTGGCTCAAGGAGCAAAATCTGCCTAATCATGTTAAAGCTAAATTGTTGGATGCCCCTTTAAAGCACGATGCTCTGTTTGGTAATAAGGCAGAAGAGGTTTTAAAGAAAATGGAAGATGAAGCTAAATCTGTGCAAACTGTAAAAGATTTCTTACAAGTGCAGCCACCCAGATTCAGTAGGCACTGGCCTACTAAAAAATTGGTCCTTTCCTGTGTCCAACAGAGCCTCTCAAGGCAAATCCAGGTGCTCAAAAGGTTCCAGATACCAATCGTAGGGTTCTTACAGGTCAAAGCAATGGGGTGCCTCCAACTCCAAATCTGGAGGAAACAAAGCACAACCCTACAGTAAGCAGTCTCAATGACTTCTCTCTACCATCACAAGCACTTATCTTTTGGCAGCCCCCTTGGGGGAAAATTAGCACTTCATGCTCAAAATTGGCAGTTAATTACCCAGGACAAGTGTTTATTAAACATAGTATCCCAGGGTTACAGATTTCATTTCCATACTTTGCCAATTCCAAATGGTTGGCCAGATCTGCCACAAAATCAATGGGCAGAGGCTCAGAAACAAGTTGCGTCCTTCATGGATATGGGGGCTATTCAACCAGTACCAGAACAGGATAAAGGACAAGGTTTTTATTCAAGACTGTTCCTGGTACCCAGAAAAGACTATGCCTGGCATCCAATACTGGACTTATCGATTTTGAACACGTTCCTGGACATTCCAAAATTCAAAATGCTGACTTTTTCAACAGCTACTGCCTATGCTGGGCAGGAACGCTTGGTTAGTGACTCTAGACTTGAGGCATGCCTGCATATCCCAATAAGGGAATCGTGCAGAAGATACCTCCGCTTCAAGGCAGGTTTTATGCATTACCAATTCTCTGCACTGCCCTTTGGCTTATCTACTATGCCCAGGGTCTTTACAAAGTGCCTGGCACCAGTAATTGCATTTTGCAGACAAAAATAGTATACGTATTTATCCTTACCTGGACGACTGTCTCATTCAAGCAGAGAACAAGGACATTCTTCTTCAACATCTGGCATTTGTAAAAAGGATTCTAACATGCCTATGGTACACAAACGAAAATAAATCACAACTGGTACCCTCTCAAGATATTACATTCCTGGGTGCAAGCTTAAATACAACTGCCCAGATGGCTTACCTTATGCCAGAAAAACAAAGGCAACTGACTATATACTTCAAACAGATGGCAACAAAAACCCAGTTATCTGCAAGACAAATTCTTCAGGCTTTGGGGTTCATGGCATCCTGCATTCTACTAATTCCATATGCAAGACTGCATATGAGGAAACTTCAGTGGTACCTAAAAAGTTTATGGAGTCAACATTGTCACAGTCTGGAAACAAGAATTCCTCTCATTCCTGCCTACACCAGGAGTTTCTTTGGTGGGCAGAGACATGTCACCAAAACAAGGGACCGTCATTCACTCTACCCCCTGCCACCCAACCCCTAACTACAGACTCATCAGACTATGCTTGAGGGGCCCACCTGGCGGGGAGATGCATTCAGGGCATATGGAGCCCAAAACAAATGCATCTGCATATCAACCAGAAAGAGATGTTAGCTGTTCAGAATGCCCTGACAGCCTTCAAGGACTTACTTCATCCAGGACAACTACTGATAGACTGACAACAACACAGTTATGTGGTACATAAACAAGTGGGGGGGGGTTACACATTCCTACCCCCTTTGCAGACTAGCCATTGCATTGTGGAACACAGCCTTGACTTACCAAGTACATCTTCAAGCTCAATTCCTGCCAGGAAAACAAAATACTCTGGAAAATGACTTAAGCAGAAATCTTATGGACCTGCACGAGTGGAAACTGGCTCCACAAATCTTCAGCATGATAACACAGAAATGGGGGAGCCCAGACATAGATCTATTTGCCTCTCCCCAAAATTTTCAACTGGACAAATTCTGCACAAGGGCTTATTACAGAAAAGCATGGAAAGTGGATGTCCTATCCTTCATTTGGAAAAACCTGTCAGTCTATGCCTTTCCCCCTCTGCTTCTGCTCTCCAAGGTCTTACTAAAGGTCAGACAGGAAAAACAAAAATGATCCTACTTGCTCCGGACTGGCCTTGCCAGCACTGGTACCCAATTCTAAGGAATATGTCTCAACTCTCTCCTTGGTACTTGCCTCAAATACCTCATCTACTGTCTCAGCAGAACAGTCAAATTCTGCACATTCAGCTCCAAACTCTGAACATTGCAGCATGGCTGATCATGCAATTATTCAAACACCACCTCTCAGTAAATCTGTGATGGATGTCATTTTGGAAGCCAGAAGGCCTAGTACTAGAAAATCTTATGCTGATAAATGGAAGAGATTCTGTGCTTGGAACCAAGTACAAGGAACGGACATAGCAAAACCAAATATCCCTCGGATTTTACAATGCTTGACAAGTGCCTTTTTTTTCAATAAAAATCCATGCCTGTGCCATCTCGGCTCATTACAACACAGACCCTCCTATCTTCTCTCATCCTCTGCTAAAACGGTATCTTAGGCCAAAAATTTAAGGCCTCCCAGAAGATCACCAACTACTGCATGGGACCTCAGTTTTGTGCTGGAAAAACTCGCCCTGCCGCCTTTTGAACCAGCAGCTATGGCGGATATAAAGTTTTCATCTTGGAAAACAACTTTCCTTTTGGCAATTACTTCAGCAAGAAGGGTTTTAGAACTAGAGGCTCTCATGTCTGTGGAGCCTTTTATTACATTTTACCCGGACAGGGTATCCCTCAGGACCAATACTTCCTTTATGCTTAAGGTGGTATTCAGTGTGGCTCTTAACCAAACTATTCACCTACCAACATTTTACCCAAATCCACAGAACAAGGGGAGCAGATTCTGCATTCATTGGACATACACAGACAACTAAGATTCTACTTAAATAGGACCAAATTTCTAAGAGTCTGAGCAACTACTGGTGGCATTTGCATCAGGATCAGAGGGGAAGGCTATATCAAAGCAGACTATTTCTAAGTGGATAAGCCACTGCATTCGCTTCTGCTACTTGCATCATGGTAAACCTGTGCCCAAGGGAATCGGGTCACATTCCACCAGGACTGCTTCTACCTCAGCATCCTTTCTCAGAGGAGTTCCAACCAAAGACATTCTAGAAGCTGCTACTTAGAGCTCATTCCTTCACAAAGCATTATCATTTGCCGCTCTTCTCTAAATCTAGGGCAGGCTTTGCCACGGCAGTTCTGCAGGGCGTTATAGCCGCTCCTAATGCTATTTAGTCCCATCTTCCCATACATAGCTTTGGGATTCTACCCAAATGTAATGACTGCAACAGTGAAGCACGAAGAACATAGTACAGTTGTGTACACTTACCATAAATGTAGATGTTCGAGTGTATTCACTGTTGCAGTCTGGGTTACCCACCCGCCATCCCCCTTTTCTATAACTTCTCTTTCCTTCACTATATTCTAAAGCATTTGTGGTGTATTTGCTTTTAGATGAAGGCAAAGTTTATGTTGCTAAAAGTGCATTTACATATATTACTATTTATTTACATATATATATATATATATATATATATATATATATATATATGGATTCACTTTATAACCTCGAAATGCTGAAATATCGAATTTCAGTATCTCTCAACTATAAAACCGAATCCACAAAACACCGACAAACAAAAACCGTGAAACCACATAACCGAAAACACCGCACACACTACACTAAACATACAACACAGCACCCACATCACAACATAAACAAAATAAAACACACATACACAACTCGCACACACATAAGCAGGGGGGCAAGCCCCCCTGCACCCTTCATGTGGGGGGCTGTGCCCCCACACCCCCCCTACTTATATATACCAACTCCAAGATCGCGCAAACACAACACAAAAGCTCACTCACACACGCACATTCTCCAATCCTTCACACATACTCTAACTCCTACTCAAAACCCTGACATAACACCTACATCCACACACGGCACCGCGCACCACCAAAACACAAACCCGGACATTACGTAGCGCAACTTCATAACCGCGAATTCGACATGTGAAATTTGCAGTTATAAACATTCGCTATTTCACACATTCGACTTTATAGCTTCGAGATACTGAAATTCGACATTTCAGTATTTCGATGTTATAAAGTGAACCCGTATATATATATATATATATATATATATATATATATATATTATATTTGCTCCCCATTTGGGGGGCACCTGACATCTGGGGCAAGAAAAACTGAATAAAATGGCGTTGGCTGCATGTTTTATACCCCTGATGACCTGACGTCATGGAAGAGGAGACCGCAACTGACACAGGACCCAAGACTTTGTTATTCAGGCCGACTGAGGGCAACCCGGCCAGCAGATTACCCAAATGTAATGACTGCAGCAGTGAATACACTCAACATCTACATTTATGGTAAGTGTAGACAGCTGTACTTTTTATGTGTTGTCTTGTGGCGGGAAGTGCAGGTTGTTTGGGTGTCTACTTTGGAGGTCTCTGATGCTTCTGCAGGTTTTTATTTAGAGCCTCCGAGTATGATTTTGTGTATTTTTTGCCAGTGCTGTTGTAGTGGGTCTATGTGCGGCTGGAGGTGTGGTGCAAGTGTTAACCTTCTCCTCTTGACTGTCTGTTCCAGTCTTGGGTGGAGACAGCTTAGCTTCCAGTTTGGCTGTATAATTCCATCTCTTGCATATGTTGGTGTTTTGTGGTAGGAGAAGATGGTTGTCTGTGTACATGAGGCAGTTGTAACATTTTCTCAGGATACCCTGATTCACCAGCTGGACTGGTGAGTGCACCTGAAGTTGCCCTTTGGTCATGCCTGAATAGTAGAGTGAGCTGCTTAGTTGCTTGGTTGGTGAGGGGTGAATAGAGAGCCTTGCCCTGCTGGGCAATCAGTGTCAGGGTATATTAGTGCTTGCTATTAGGTCTGGGCAAGTCCTGTGCTGTAAGATGCTTTTTGAGTGCTTAGGTTGAGAGTTAGTCTAGTTTCAATGGAAAAACTGAAGTGGAGACTTAGTGGAGCTGGGAATAATTTAACCGTAGCTAACTGGCACTGCCCAATGCGCAAAACCGTGCAAATGTGGCTTTTATAGTAGGGAAATGAAAGAAATCAGCCCGAAATGGCCAAGAAACCACCAACCCCTGGGCTGGAACCCACTTCCCCAGGGACAGACAGGCAGCCAGCCCAAAGCTCCCCTCTCTCACAAGTGAACAGTGAAACTTCCCTCCATCCAAACAAGTCATGGGCAACCCAGAAACCAGTATCACAGCCCTGAACTCAGCACCAGCCTGAAAACTGGACTACACTAGCCCAGAAAGGCGGGAATTAAGGATTTTCCTTTGGTTTTGTTTTTTTTTGAAAAGATAAGGCAAAAACGGTAAAAAAATACACTTAAAACAGCTTTAAATGACTACAAATGATCAGAAAAGGCTATCACACTTTAGTGTGTAGCCCACAACAACTAAACAAATCATTCAAACAAAAAATTTTTTAAAAGTGCAGGCAGTCAAACAAGCACAATATGTGAAAAAAACAAGCTTCCAAATCACAATGAACGCTGGAAAATATGTGCTTAGGCGGAAAACAGTTAAGTACAGCAAGAAAGTACAGAAAACTGACAATCACTGCAAAGTCTCTCTCTCTCATCTAAGCTAGAAAGCTTGTATCAGTTTAAGGCTTTCTAGTACTACCAGTAGGTTAGTTACAGGAAAGTTGGGAAACCAGCGCAGATGTGGTCTTTTAAACCAGAATTTGAAAGAGACAGACAAACTGTCCAAATGGTCAATAAACTACAGTTTCTGGGCCAAGAACCTCTCCTCTCATGGTAGACAGGCTACCTAGTACTTACCACTCCCACTGATAAGCTAGAAGGCTTTCCTCCAACACAGAATGGCTTGCGGGGCTCAGAAGCTTACCAACAGTCCTGGATACAGCAACTCCGTATCTGGACTAGGCTAGTTACAGGAAAGGTGGGAAACAAGTGCAAGTGTGGCTTTTAAACCAGAATGTTGAAAGAGATGGAAAATGGCCAATGGCAAATCTGTACTTGGACTAGACTAGTTACAGGAGAGGTGGGGAACAAGTACAAACGTAGGCTTTTAAGCCAGCAAGTTGAAAGAGATGGAAAACTGCCCAAACGGCCAAGTAAGCTACAATTTATTGGCCAAAACTCTCTTCCCGTGGAGGATAGGCTACCTAGTGCTTACCACTCCCACTGATGAGCTAGAAGGCTTCCCTCACGGAAAGGCTTGGGGGCTCAGAAGCTTACAAAGAGTCCTGAATACAGCAAATCTGTACCTGGACTAGACTAGTAACAGGAAAGGCAGGAAACCAGCGCAAACACAGGCTTTTAAATCGGAAGGTTGAAAGAGATGGAAAAGCTTCCCAAATGGCCAATAAACTATAATTTTTGGGCCAGAAACCACTTCTCCTGTGGTAGATAGGTTACCTAGTGCTTACCACTCCCACTGATAAGCTAGAAGGTTTCCCTCCAACACAGAGGCTTGAGATGCTCAGAAGCTTACCAACAGTCCTGGATGCAGCAAGTCTGTATCTGGACTTGACTAGTTACAAGAAAGGCAGGAAACAAGCTTAGAATTTTTTTTTGTTACAGAAAAGCAACTAAAACAGCAGTAAATACAATTCAAATTGTAGTGCAGGCCAGCACACCTGAGCGTGTGTAGCAACACTACGGGAAATACAGTTCTAATAAATGCGATTAAATTAACACATGACTAAAAAAACAAGTGCAGAAGGCAGTAAATCAGAAGACTACTAACAAGCAGTAATAAGTACAGAGTAAGAGTGACTGAACAGATAGCACGCAGAAGAGCAACTAAGACAGTTACAGTAAGAGCAGATGAATAATATATATACATATAAACATTTTTTTTGTTTGTTTGAGGGAAGGAACAGAGCAGGATTAAGATGCTTCAGGGGTTGTCCTTCCCAAATGCTCTCTTTGTGCACTATAGGAGTGCCTGAAATCAGAATATAATCTCACTGCACTCAGTTGAGTGAGCAAATGAGATGGGCCCAGAAGGAGTATACAAATACAAATCTCCAAGAGGAGTGGGCAGTTTCAAAGCCACCAACATTAATACCAAAACAAGAACTAACTCTAGAGAAACAGCCACAACTTCAGTTGAGTTAATATTCAGTGAGAAACACAAATAAATTAAATCCAATACTATATGTAAAAGAGCAGATAAGTGTACTTAAATTCACTTATACGTCCAGCTGATTTCAGGTGGATGTTAGCCGGCGAAAGCTCTTAAGCAGAGATAACTCAAAATGTACCACTTGTATAAGGCAAGACAGGATGTTAGTAATGAGCTGAAACTACCCCCCCCCCACTGCTGTCCATGGCTACACAGGAATTCTAAAAAGTACTCTGTAGAGAGAGACGGCCACAACTTAAGTTGAGTTAATATTCAGGGAAAAACACAAATTAAATACAATACCATATGCAAAAGAGCAGATAAGTGTACTTAAATTATGGTGGGATAATTGAAATCTCCCATAACCAGAGGGTTTGGTAATATTTGAATTGCCTCTAGTTTGGTCAGGTAGGCTTCATGCGCGTTATGACCCATGAAGAGTGCTCTATAACTAGCTGTGACTTGAATGGGGGTCTTGGCCACTGTAACCTGAACTTGGACTTACTCCGTGGAGTTGTCCAGTCTAATTAGACGGGGAGGTGAATTTATCTCTGTAGGTAGAAATTCCACCTCCTTTGGATGTTCTTTGTGTTTCACTGTTGCAGTCCTTACATTTGGGTAATCTGCTGGCAGGTTGCCCTCAGTCGGCCTGATTAACAAAGTCTTGGGTCCTGCGTCGGTTGCTGTCACTTCTTCCATGACGTCAGGTTGTCAGGGGTATAAAACATGCAGCAGACGCCATTACATCAGTCTTTCTTGCCTCCCGAAGCAAAAGCAGTTCGCAAGTGCCGGTCGGCCGACTCCTGAAATTTTTGTTTTCAAGTTTCAGAACAGAAGTCTTCAACTAAAAGCTAAGTACCCCGTCGGGGAAACTTTCTTGTTCCTTACCGATGTCAGTAAAAGTTAATAATTGCATTACTTGTGGGAAGCAAATACCTCATAATTTTCATTTGTACTATATTCCTTGCCTAGGGCCCTGACCACAACGTACCTTGCTGTCGGTTTTGTGCTAGATTTAATCAGCGCACTATTAAACGTTGGTATATTTTTGCTTCTAAATATTTTGGCTCACGATTTAACTATCCAGAAATGTCAGTTAGCAATCAGACTACCGAAATACCTAACAAAAAAAAAAAAAAACGCAAAGAAAAAGACAGAGACAGGCCGTCAAGGTCCAAAACTGACTCTTCTGCTAAGCCAGTTGCTAGTTTGCCGGTACTCAGGTGCTTATGGAGCCCCTGATTCCCGCTACGTTTGATTTGCAGGCCTCTACTGAGACCCATTCGGAGCCCGGTATGCCGCGAGATGCTTTAAGTATTGAACCCGTGGATGTCTCTACCTTAGATGGGTCCAGAGCTGCTGTGCAGGCAACAGCTTCTGAAGGTGTTTTCAGGCCTACAGATTTCTATATTAAACCGACACCATCTTCAAAACTAAGGCCAAAATCTACATCTGTAGCTAAAAAAACTGATGCTTGGGCCATGTGTGCAGACCCCTATGCCTAAAAAATAAATGATCAAAATGGCTGAAGATTTAATTACTCTGATCAAGGGTAGCCAACCCCCTCCTAAGAGGCCTAGGCAAGACATTGATTATGAATCTTCTGAACAGGATTCAATTTCTTCTGACTCTTCTAATGAACAGGATTCATCTATACCTACTTATGAGGACTCTGATGCAGAAGATTTCATTCCTTCTGCTTCTCCCCCTGAGGATTTTTCCTTTGGGGGAAACTTTACATACCTTAAGGGAACATTTCCACTGGGAAAGTCAGGATTTCTCTGAATCTAAAAAGAGACTTGGGGATTTTTCTTCTTCCTCAGCATAGGCCTTTGGCTATACCTCCTGTTCTAGACATTGTTGATGTTTTTTCCAGAATCTAGTATGGCTCCTGATTATCTGCCTCCAGCTCCTTGTAAGCCAGACCGATACTACAGGGTTCCCACAAATTCCTTTTCAAAAATCCTTCTGCAGATCCTGAAGCCATTTCTCAGGGTCCCAAGGGTATTGAGGCCTCTACTGCTAAAAATCCTGCCCCTTCTGATAGAGATTCCAGGGCACTGGATAGATGGGGTAAGAAGGTTTACACTTCTGCAACCTTGGCAATCAAGGCTTTAAACTGTCAATTTCATATGCTTAAATATCAACAGCATATCATTGGACTACAACAGAAAATGATGTTAATTTCTGACTGGAAAATAAAGATTTACAGGATTTATTGCATTCAGCTGAACAAGTTGGAAAACATACTTTGCAATGTGGTTTTGATTCTTTGGAGGCCTCTTGCAGGGCTGCTGTAACTGGGTCTGTGCTAAGAAGGCATGTTTGGCTCAAAGAGCAAACTCTACCTGATCATGTTAAAGCAAAATTGTTGGATGCTCCTTTACAACAGGACAGTCTCTTTGGTAATCAGGCTGAAGAAGCTTTAAAAAAGATGGAAGATAAAGCTAAATCTGTGCAAACTGTGAAAGATTTCTTACAAGTGCAACCTCCAAGATTTAGTAGGCACTGGCCTACTAAGAACTGGTCCTTTCCAGTTCCTTCGAGAGCTACTCAAGTCAAACCCAGACATTCCAAAGGCTCCAGGTTTCAGTCACAAGGGACTTTTAGAACAAAACAATGGGGTGCCTCCACCACCAAATCTGGTAGCAAGGCACCTCCCTATGGTAAACAGTCTCAATGACTTCCCTCACCAAGCACTTACCTTTTAGCCTACCCTTTGGGGGGAAAACTGGCACTTCATGCAAGAAACTGGCAACTTATAACCTAGGACAAATGGGTTTTAAATATAGTATCCCAGGGATACAGATTTCATTTCCACACATTGCCAATCCCAAACCAATGGCCAGACCTGCCCCCAAATCAGTGGGCAGAGGCCCAGAAACAAGTATTGTCCCTCATAAACATGGGGACTATTCAACCAGTACCAGAAGAGGAAAAGGGACAAGGTTTCTATTCAAGACTTTTCCTGGTACCCAGAAAAGACAATCATGGCGTCCAATTCTGGACTTATCTACTCTAAACACCTTTCTGGACATTCCAAAATTCAAGATGCTGACTCAACAGTTACTTTCTATGCTAGGCAAAGATGCCTGGTTAGTAACTCTAGACTTGGCTTACCTGCATATCCCAATCAGGGAATCCTTGCAGAAGATACCTCTGCTTCAAAGCAGACTACTTGCATTACCAGTTCTCTGCACTGCCCTTTGGCTTATCTACTGCGCCCAGGATATCACAAAGTGCCTGGCTCCAGTAATTGCAATTTGCTGGCAAAGAAATATTCAAATATATCCATACCTGGACGATTGTCTAATTCGGGCAGAAAACAAAGACATTCTTCTAAAACTTCTGGCATTTGTAAAAATGATTAACTTGTTTAGGGTACACCATAAACGAAAAGAAATCACAACTGGTACCCTCTCAAAAAATTACATTCCTGGGTACAAGCTTGAATACAACTGCCCAGATGACTTACCTTAAGCCAGAAAAGCAAATTCAATTGGTGACTTACTTCAAACAGGTGGCCACAAAAACCCTGCTATCTGCAAGACAAATTCTGCAAACCTTTGGGGTTCATGGCCTCCTGCATTCTTCTAATTCCATATGCAAGACTGCATATGAGGAAACTTCAGTGGTACTTAAAAAGTTTATGGAGTCAACATTGTCACAGCCTGGAAACAATGATTCCTATCATACCTTGCCTGCAACTAGAGTTCCTATGGTGGGCAGAGGCCTGCCACCAAAACGAGGGATTGCCATTCACTCCACCCCCTGCCGCCCAAACCCTAACCACAGACTCATCAGACTATGCTTGGGGGGGGGGCTCATCTGGCAGGGAAGTGCATTCAGGGCAAATAGAGCTCAAGTCAAATGCTCCTTCATATCAATCAGAGATGCTAGCTGTACAGAATGCACTTGACAGCCTTCAAGGACTACCTTCATCCAGGACAATTAATGATAAAGACAAAACAACACCACAGTTATGTGGTACATAAACAAGTGGGAGGGGGGTACACATTCCTACCCCCTTTGCAGACTAGCCATGGTATTGTGGAATACAGCCTTGACCTACCAAATACAACTACAAGCTCAATTCCTGCCAGGAAAGCTGAATACTCAGGCAGACGAGCTAAGCAGAAATCTTATGGACCCAAATGAATGAAAACTGGAACCACGAATTTTTAACATGTTGACATGCAAATGGGGGAGTCCAGACATAGATCTTTTTGCCTCACCCCAGAACTATCAATTGGACAAATTCTGCACAAGAATTCATGACAAAAAAACATGGAAAGTGGATGCTCTGTCATTCAGCTGGAAAAACCTATCAGTCTATGCTTTTCCCCCTTTGCTCCTGCTCTTCAAAGTTCTACTAAAAGTCAGGCAGGACAAACCAAAAATGATTCTGATTGCTCCAGACTGGCCTCGCCAACACTGGTACCCACTCCTGCGTAATGTGTCACACCTTCCACTGTGGCACCTGCCTCAGACGCCTTACCTACCGTCTCAGCAGAACACCCAAATTCTGCACACTCTGCTCCAAACTTTGAATCTTGCAGCGTGGCTAATCATCTAAATTCACCCTTGGCATCCCTCAGCAAACCTGTGATGGATGTCATTTTGGAGGCGAGAAGGCCTAGTACTAGAAAATCTTATGCTGACAAATGGAAAAGATTCTGTGCCTGGAACCAATCACAAGAAATAAGCATAGCAATGCCCAATATTCCTCAGATTTTACAATACTTAACTGAGATGCTTCACAAGGGCCTATATTTTTCTTCCATAAAAATCCATGCCTCTGCCATTTCAGCTCCTTACAACACAGCTCCTCCCCTCTTCTCTCATCCTCTGCTAAAGCAGTACCTCAGAGGGGGCCAAAAACTTAAGACCTCCCAGGAGAGCTCCAACCCCTGCATGGGACCTCAATTTTATAATGGAAAAACTCACTCTCCCTCCTTTTGAGCCAGCTGCATCTGCAGACCTAAACTTTATCTCCTGGAAAACCGCTTTCCTTTTAGCAGTCACTTCAGCTAGAAGGATTTCTGAATTACAGGCTCTTATTGCAGTGGAGCCTTTAATTATTTTTCATGTGGACAGGGTGTCTCAGGACCAGTCCATCTTTCATGCCTAAGGTGGTATCCAGTGTGGCTCTTAATCAGACCATTCATCTGCCAACTTTTTTTCCCAATCCACAGAACAAGGGTGAGCGGATTCTGCATTCATTGGATGTACACAGACAACTTAGGTTTTACTTAAACAGGACAAAATCTCTAAGAAAATCTGAACAATTACTGGTGGCCTTTGCTGCAGGGGCTAAGGGAAAGGCTATTTCAAAGCAGACTATTTCCAAAAGGATAAGTCATTGTATTCGTTTCTGCTAAATGTACCATGGTAAAACTATTCTCCAAGGGATCCGATCTCATTCTACTAGGGCTGCATCTACTTCTGCAGCCTTTCTCAGAGGTGTTCCAACCAGAGACATTCTAGAGGCTGCTACCTGTAGCTCAGTTCATACGTTCATCAAACATTACCATTTACCTTTCTTCTCTAAATCCAGAGATGGCTTTGCCACTGCTGTCCTGCAGGGCCGTATAGCTGGTCCTAATGCTGTATAAATCCATCTCCCAACCATAGCTTTGGGAATCTACCCAAATATAATGACTGCAACAGTGAAACACGAAGAACATAGTACAGTTGTGTACACTTACTATAAATGTAGATGTTTGAGTGTATTCACTGTTGCAGTCCTGGTTATCCACCCTCCAGCCCCCTGTTTTTTCTCTTACTATATATCTACTTTCTTTTACTATGCTTAAAAGCCTTTTTGGGTGTATTTGCTTTTTGTCTGGAGGTATATTTTTTGTGTTTTAAATTTTTTATATATATATATATATATATATTTTTTTTTTTTTTTTTTTTGCTCCCCATTTGGGGGGCACCTGACATCTGGGGCAAGAAAAACTGATGTAATGGCATCGGCTGCATGTTTTATACCCCTGACGTCATAGAAGAACATACAGCAACCGACGCAGGACCCAAGATGTTGTTAATCAGGCCGACTGAGGGCAACCTGCCAGCAGATTACCCAAATGTAATGACTGCAGCAGTGAAATACTCTAACATCTACATTTATGGTACGTGTACACAACTGTACTTTCTCACACTTCCATTTTGTGGTCTGAAGATGTAGAAGGCATTGTAGTACTGCAAGGCTGGGGTACTCTCTCAGGCCTTGAACCAGGTTTCTGGGACTGCACAGGCATCTGCATCTTTCAGTCGTACAAGTGGCCCTGTGTGTGCAGTTTTTGGTTTAAGCTCCTAGCATTTAGCAGCATGATCCTTATTTTATGATTGGTAAATTTCACGTTGGCAAGTTTGTTTTCGAGACCATGCCTAAAAAAAGACACTGGGGGGGAAGCAATTCCTTTGCCAGCAGCTGAAAGCTTAGAGGTGCCAGGTACAAAGTCTTTTAAAAGCTATGAAAGTCAATAGTGTAGCCACTCTGAATTAACTCCCTCTCGCACCAACGAACAAATTTTCTTTAGCAAAATGAAGCCGTGGGAAAAACACGCCAGAAACAATATAAATAACTTTAATATGGTTAGCGTTTTCACATCACAGATGCTTTTTCAGACCATGAATGAAACAACATAAACTAAAACCACTTTATATACTTCCTAGAGTCTACCACGTTGCTGTTAATTGATTACATCTATTCAGCACTCAAGTTAGAGACAGCATATTAATAGGTATCTAGCCTAAAAAAATGCTACAGCTTGCCAACTTCAACAATTTAATACACAAACTGGCATTTCATCAGTGAAATAAAAATCAATAGAACAGGTTTATACACAAAACAGAGTTTTTTAATAAAACCTGACCAATATAAGCAGATTTTATAAACGTGTTGTTTTTAGATAGGGCTTAATCGATGTTTTATCATTGAGCCCTGTTTTTTTCTGCCTGTAACTCAATCCATTTTAACTCTCTCCATTCCAGTTTATTTTTCATGTCACCCAGCCTTGAATCTTGAGAATTAAATTCAATAACTTTGAATTGGAAATGATGCATTTCCCCCTGCACAGATAGCATGTTTGGCTAGAGCACTTCTATCTGGTTCATTATTTCTGATGGCAGCCAAATGCTGTCTGACCCTCTCTATAATCTGTTAACTAATGGCAACTTGGTAGAGCCTAGGAAGTATATAAAGTGGTTTTAGCTTATGTTGTTTCATTCATTCATGGTCTGCATCTGTGATGTAAAAGTGCTAACCGTATTAGTTTTTTATATTTCTGCCGTGTTTCTCCCTCTGATTCATTTTGTTGAACAGTCTGTTGCAAATCCATGATATTTGTCAATATGGTTTCTAGGCTGACACCAAAAACTAAGCCAGTTATTGAAATCAGTCCTTTTTTCTTTATACTGTGGCATCATTCTAGGTGAGGGTAGTATGCTGCTCAAGGCTAGGGACATTCCTGCCTAGGGCACGTACTCCAAGCTCAATCATGTCTCTCCATGTAGTCCAGTGTGGTATGTCTCAGGGTGTTCACTCCAGCACGAGCTGTGACAGTCATAATAGTACTTGTTGCTGAGAGACTTGAATGCATGGGTGATCTGACTAATCCTGGCACTGGAACAGGCAACTGACACCGACTTTTCCCCTTGTCCATCCTGGTGTCTCAGTATTGATTCTCCTGTGCCCTGGACCATCCGTAATGCTAGGTTGAAAACTTGTCATTAAGGGGCAGCTTTTAGGATCTATCAAGGGAGGGGATCAGTGGATGGATAATTCTGCCTGCATTTTTTTTTCTTTGTAGTTTAATAGGTTTCAGCTCAGTAGCAGTATTTATTTGACTGGGAAAGTAAGTACTAAGGATGAGGGCTACACTAATGTGCTACAGCTGTAACTAGGGGAAAACTGTTGAACTAATTAATCTGTCCAGCTATGGCGCACAGTTGTAGTGTGCGGTGCTGTGCGATGAGCAAACGAGCAGAAAACCTGCTCAAATGCAAGGCTTGAACACCAGAAGCTAGAAACTTGAAAAAGCTTTGCAAAGGTTCAAAAGGACCAATGAGGATGCTTGCTTCAAGCCCTGGACCAACCACCCTTCACTAGACAGGTTCTAATCAGCACAGTCCCCTCACTAGAGTGCAGAAAGGCCCCTTTCAATCCGAGAAGGCCTGGAAAATGTGCTGAGAACAGCCACTGAACGCAGACCCAGATGCAGCAAACCTGTATCTGGACTATACTAACAGCTACTAGCTACCTGAGGATAGGGTTCTGTAGCCTCTTGGAACCAGGGAAATAGATGGTGCCAGCACACCCATTCTCTTCAGTGTACCATCTTGAGTCTCTTTATCAAGAAAAAGCTCTCATGGTGGATCTAGTAAGAGTCCTCACTTGAATGGGTGCCTTTCAAGCTTGCCCTGAATATATAGACCACCATAGACTTCTGTGGCACAACCTGGGGAAAGCAAAATCCAGAGGATTTTTTTTGTCAAAAAGGTGAAGCAGTTCTGTACCAGGATGCCAGCAACAAGTGGCTTCTCCATAAGCTGGGCAGGTCTGTTTACACCTTCTCTCCAGTACTCTTAATCCGTATGGTGATACAGAAGATAGAGGAGAGGCCAAAAATGCTAATCTTAGCCATTTTTGGCAGATGCAACTTTAATTTCTTTCGAGTCCAGCAAGGACTGAGCCTGTAATTGTTGCCTTGACATATGGACATTTTGACCCAATATTGTTAGATTTACTGCACATCAAGTCAGATGGCATCCGAAATACTCATTCTAGGGATCTAAACCTATTCTGCAACATCGACAGAATGGTTTGGAGGGGTAGGTTTGTCTCTCAAAGTTCATCCCTATTCATATTCAAGCACAACTTGGATCTGTGGCTAGGGAGCAGACAATTTACCCCAGGACTACTTTCCTGTGCTACTAATGGACATAGGCAGATCCTAAATGTTTTATCCCATGCATGAGTTCCCTCAAATTGTATATGGTATGTTCTCAGTTATTCTCACTAGGGGTAATATAAAATTATGTTCCAATCTAACACCAAATGGGATGGGTTAATTCAAGCACAAAAAAAGTGGCTAGGTTTAAAATTACCTGCCAAGGGCAGCTAGCCTAATACTTGCCTGTGAACTTATAAAACAAGGGCTCAGACGTACATCCTAAAATGAGGACTGTAATGCTGACAGTTTGGATAATCTAGTACTTTCTCTTTAGGCACATGTTTTAAAGACTGTGTTGTGCATGCTAATTTGAGGCAAGGGGAGGAGTCTATTCCTAGGTAAATGGAAAATTCTCCCTTTGTCAAAGGACTTTTCATGCTCTAACTATGGCTTGTGTCTTTGATCCTCATTCGCAGACATTTACAAAACAGGGATGTTAGTGTTTCACTGTTGCAGTCATCACATTTGGGGTTATCCCTGCCAGGGTAGCCCTCCATTAGCCCGAATACTAGAGGCTTAGTATTTCTGCATCGGTTGCCGTCATTCCAGGACTGACGCCAGGTTGTCAGTAGTATAAAATAAGGCAGCTGACGCCATTACACCAGTCTTTCTTGCCGAGCAGCCCGAAACAGAAGCAGTTCGCACGAGTGCCAGTCGGCCACTATCTGAGTTTTCAATTTTCCTAATTGAAGTTGAAGTCTTCTAAAGCTAAGAACCCCGTTGGGGATTCTTTGTTTTCTTGCTCTAATCTTTGTCAGAAAAAGTCAACAATTTTCTCTCCTGTGGAAAGCAAATACCACACCCAAATTTTCATTTTTACTGCGTCACTTGCTTAGGCCCAGACCACGACGTCACCTGCTGTCGCTTTTGTGCTTTGTTCAATGCCAGAACTATGCTTCGTTGGGCCCTTATTGTAGCTAGATATTTTTGCACTCAGTCCTCTTTCCAGTATGGCTTTGGTAAGCCATCTGATAGCAGATTTTCCGAAAAAAAAATGTAAGGATAAAGACAGAGACGGACCACACAGGTCCAAACCTACAGACAATGCTTCTGTTAAGCTACTAGTCAGTTCTCCGGTCCTCAGTGAGGTGTTTTCGCAGCCCCTGATGCCTGCTTCTGTGGATTTGCAGGCCACTACCGAGACCCTATCGGAGTCCGGTATTCCATGAGACTTTATCGACTAAGGATCCTGCGGATGTCTGTACCTTGGATGAGTCCGGAGCTGCTGAGTAGGCACCAGCTTCTGAGGAAGTACTTTGCACTACTGATTCTCAACACAGACTTTCGCGTCTACCATTCTTTCTAAAACTACTGAGTTTCTAAGGCCCAGGGTATGAACCACACCTAAGAAACCAACCCAGTCTCGGGCACCTGCTTCCTTGCCTCAGTCTCAAATGCTTAAAATGGCGAAAGACCTTATAATGCTGATCAGGGGAAGCGAAGCTACACCTTCCAAAAGGAAGATTTGTCCACAGTAGTTTTATCTGAACAGGAATCCGCTGACTCTGCATCTGAATATGAAGACCTACAACCCCTCTCTGCTTATGAGGATTCTGATGCAGAGGACTCCATTCCTTCAGCCTCTCCCCCGAGGACTTTTCCTTTGGGGAAACCTTACATACTTTAAGGGAGCATTTCCAGTGGGAATGTCAGGCTACCCTCAGTCTAAAAAGAGACTCGGAATGATCTTCCACAGCACAGACCTCTGGCCATTCCTCCTGTCCTGGATATGGAGGATGATTTCATGGAATCTAGTTTGACTTCTGACACCCTCCCTCCTGCTTCCAGGAAACCTGACATGTACTAGAGAGTCCCTGACTCTCTCAAATTTATTTTCAAAAATCCTACTGCTGACCCTGAGGTTATTTCTCAAGGGCCTAAAGGAATTAAAGCAACTTCTGCTAAGAATCCCACCCTCTCAGATAGGGATTCCCGAGCATTAGACAGACGGGGTAAAAAAAAAAGTATACACCGCTGCTACTCTTGCTATTAGAGCACTAAATTGTCAGTTCCATATGCTAAAATGTCAGCAACATATCATGGAACTTCTCAAACAAAAAATATCTTTTCCTGCTTGTGCAGAAAATAGTTGATGCATTCTGCAAGTCAAGTAACTAAGGACACCTTACAATGTGGTTTTGACACCCTAGAAACATCTTGCAGGGCAGCAGTCACTGGTTCTGTCTTTAGAAGGTATGCGTGGCTTAAGGAACAGCCCTTGCCAGACCATGTCAAATCCAAATTATTGGATGTACCCTTGCACAAAGACAACATATTTGGCACCATAGCAGAGGAGGTCTTAAAGATGGAAGAAAAAGCTAAATCTATGCAGACAGTTAAGGACTTCCTGCAGGTCCAGCCACCCAGGTTCAGTATGCATTGCCCCACAAGCACTGGTCCTTTCCTGCCCCCTCCAGGTCAGCTCATCCCAGACCCTAGACAGCAGCCCCAGGGAATGCAGAGATCTAAGCAATGGAGTTCCTCCTCTTCAAAACCAGGGAGTGCTAAGCCACCCCCTCATGGTAAGAACTCACAATGACTTTCCACTTCCTCCCTCACTCTGCCTACCTGAACTTGCCCTTAGGAGGAAAACTCTCCTTCCATGCAAGCATCTGGGCCACCATTACCAATGACTGCTGGGTCCTCAACATAGTGTCCCAGGGATACATATTTTATTTTCCCAGATCTTCCCCCAAACCAGTGGGCAGAGGCCAAAAAGCAAGTCCTTTTTCCCTGCTCTCTGAAGACAATAGAACACATTCCTGCAGAAGAGATGGGCCAAGGTTTCTACTCCAGACTCTTCCTGGTACCCAGAAAAGAGGGCACCTTGCGCCCCATCCTCTCTGTCAATTCTAAACACCTTTCTGGTGATACCAACATTCAAAATGCTCGCCCTCCAGCAACTACTACCTATGTTCTCCAAGGATGCTTGGTTAGCCACCCTAGACCTAAAAGAGGCCTACCTACACATCCCAATCAGGGAATCCTGCAGGAAATATCTATGTTTCAGGGCAGGATCATTGCACTTTCAGTTCTCTGTGCTTCCCTTTGGCTTATCCACTGCTCCCAGAGTTTTCACAAAATGTCTGTCTCCTGCCATTGCTTTTTGCAGGGAAAGAAATATTCAAATTTACCCATACTTAGACAATTGCCTGATTCAGGCAGACAGTCAGGAAAAGCTGCTCTAGCACCTGGTTTTTGTAAAGGACTGACTGACCTCCCTAGGGTATGCTGTCAACGAAAAGAAATCCAAACTAGTACCCACCCAAAAATTATATTCCTGGGAGCAAGCCTGGACACAGCATCCCAGATGGCGTTCCTTACACCAGAAAAGCAAACCTACCTGACAGCCTACTTCTCTCAACTAGCCACCTGACCCCAGTTATCCGCAAGGAAAATCCTGCAAGCTCTGGGGTTCATGGCTTCTTGCATTCTATGCATTCTGTATGCCAGACTGCATATGAGGAAACTACAATGGTATGTAAAAAGCCTTTGGTGTCAACACTCTACCTGGAAACTCTTATACCAGTGATACCTTGTTTAAGGTAAGATTTTCTTTGGTGTGGGCAACAGCATGCTACCACAACAAGGGTCTACCCTTTTCACAACCCCACACCACCCAGACCCTCCACACAGACTCATCAGACTATGCCTGGGGTGCACACCTGGACGGCAGGTGCATACAGGACCTATGGAGCCCACATCAAATACATCTGCACATCAACCAAAAAGAGATGTTAGCTGTCCAACATGCACTGACAGTTTTCAGATCCCTCCTCTCCCCAGACGCTCTACTGGTCAAAACAGACAACACCACTGTGATGTGGTACAAGCGGGGAGGGACTCACACATACCCTCTGTGCAGGCTCACCATGACCCTTTGGCACATGGCCTCAGCCATGCAACTACACCTGTTAGCACAATTCCTGCCAGGCTCTCTAACCTCTCTGGCAGACAACTTGAGCAGAAATCTTCTGGACCCACACGAGTGGCAGCTAGACCAAAGGACCTTCACCCTTGTAACACAGAAATGGGGCACCCCGAAGGTCGACCTCTTTGCTTCCCACTCCAACCATCAGCTCAGCAAGTTCTGCACCAGGGAGCTTCACTGCAAGGCCTGGAAAGTGGATGCTCTCCTTCCAGTGGGTCAACACCTCTGTGCATTTCCCCAACTACCGCTCATTACAAGGGTACTGCTCAAAATAAGGGAGGAAAAACTGAGGACAATCTTGATTGCCCCAGACTGGCCACGCCAGCACTGGTACCCACTGCTGCTCAACCTGTCACCATGGCATCTCCCTCAGATCCCAACACTCCTGACCCAGAGGGAAGGAGAATTCATGCATCCCCAATTGCAGACCCTCATTCTGGCAGCCTGGCTTATTCCCTGACCACTGCACAAGCTGCCAATCTCAGCAAACAGACAAATGGAAAAGATTTTGCACCTGGATCCAAGCTAAGGGAGCTGGGACAGCACAGCCCTCCCTCTCATCCTGGATGACCTTGCTGACCTACTTCACAGGGATCTATCCTTTTCTATTAAAATTCATGCCTAGCTATCTCTGCTCATTTCAGCAAAGAGCCCCCTCTTTTCTCACACCCCGTCATCAAACGGTTCCTAAGAGGGGCTAACAACTTGAGGCCACCCAGAAGAGCACCTACCCCAGCTTGGAACCTAAACTTTGTGTTGGAAAAGCTTAACCTGCCCCCTTTAAACCAGCAGCTTCAGCAGAGTTAAAGTTTTTCTCATGGAAGACAGCCTTGCTTCTGGACATCACTTCAGCAAGAAGAGTATCCAAGCTGCAAGCACTAATGGCTGTAGAGCCCTTCATCATTTTCCATGCTGACAGGGTCTCCCTCAGGACTAACCCATCCTTCATGCCAAAAGTGGTGTCCATTGTGGTTCTCAACCAATCCACTAATTTGCCCACTTTTTTCCTTCACCCACAAAACAAGGGGGAAAGGATACTGCACTCTCTAGATGTGCACAGACAGCTCAGATTCTGTCTAGACAGGACTAAATCATTTAGAAAGACTGATCAATTGTTAGTCAGCTTTGCTGCAGGAGCAGAGGGCAAGATCATATCCAAACACGCAATTTCCAAACGGATAGCACACTGCATCCATTTCTGCTACAAGAAACATGGGAACCTCCCCCTAAGTGGGTCAGGGCACATTCTACCAGAGCGACCTCCACCTCTGCAGCTTTCCTCAGAGGGGTCCCCACCAGGGACATCCTGGAGGCTGCAAGATGGTCATCAGTTCATACCTTCACCAAGCATTACCACCTGCCTATCTTCTCCAAATCCAGGGCAGGCTTTGCCACTGCAGTCTTGCAGGGCATACTAGCCAGCCCCCAGTCTTCTTGACTGCCTCCACCCTTTTCTTCAGCTTTGGGAATTGACCCAAATTTGATGACTGCAACAGTGAAACCTGAAGAACATAGTACAGTTGTGTACACTTGCCATAAATGTAGATGTTCGCGTTTATTCACTGTTGCAGTCCTGGTTTCCCTCCCTCTTCCCCCCCCCCCCCTCTCTCTCACTCTATCTCCTTACAAGGAATTTTTGGTATTTACTTTCTACTGGTGGTGTTCTTCCACCATAACCTAGCTCCCACTTGGGGGGCTCCTGACAGGGCAAGAAAAACTGATGTAATGGTGTCAGCTGCCTTATTTTATACTACTGATGACCTGATGTCAGTCCTGGAGTGATGGCAACCGGCGCAGAAATAGTAAGCCTCTGGTATTCGGGCCGACTGAGGGCTACCCTGGCAGGGATAACCCCAAATGTGATGACTGCAACAGTGAATACACTCTAACATTTACATTTATGGTAAGTGTACACAACTGTACTTTGTCTTATGCCTCAGAGAAGATATGTGCTCCAGCTATTTCAACTTATCTGGATTTGGATTCCTAGCTCTGTTTCTTGCTGTCCATGAAACAGTATCTCAAGGAGGTCTTGAATTGGAACCATTATGGGACATATTAACTATTTTTTTGTGAACTCAACATCGCCCCCTTATACCAATTGCTTCTGCCCCATCAAGATAAAATTGCAGGCCCCCTGGTGCCAAAGAACCAGTTCTCACCTTCCAAAAAGGTACGGTTACATTGCACACTGACCCTGTCTACTTTTAATGGATAGGCTGTTGGACTTCCTTTGTTTTGGGGTTTAGAAGAGAAGTGGAGAGTTTTTTTTATTTTACACAGTCTGAATGTGAATAGGCAGTTGAGATTTAGCTTGGCCAGGACACTTCTGTGTACAGTTAGCTTCAGCTAATTTCTTAACATGGCTAACCTGTGTTAGAAATGTGTTTGGGCCAATTTCAGCACCTACTGAATTCCTTAAGGGGTCAGTACCCATTTTCTCCTGGATGCAGCTACCTGGTCATTGGCTAATGCCTTCTCCAAGATCCTATAATTTGGACATTGCACCTAGATCCAGGATGGGATTTGTGGATTTTTATGTAGGGGCTTCTGTAACTTACATTTACAATGGACAGTTGCCCAGTAGTCTAAACTTTGGGAATCTTCCCAGAAGTTAATACTGCAACTGTCAACTGTAGAATGAGCATAGTATAGTTGTATTAGGAATTTAACTGTCTGTCAATGTTTGTGAGCATAGTATAGTTGTATTAGGAATTTAACTGTTTGTCAATGTTTGTGTGTGTTTACTGTTGCAGTACTGATTCCTTTCCTTCTCCACTCCTTTTTTTTCTCCTCTCCTTTCTTTGGGCATTGTGGGGGCTGCCCTAGTCACCTTCCCTTCTTTTATATTAACCAGCTGCCTTCCCTCTTCATGTTTATCTGGAAAGACAGCTTCTTGAGCCTTCTGGGTTGGTGTGCCTTTCTACTTTCACTGTTTGCTGCCACTATGCTGTCTTCAGATCATGCAGAACTACGTTGCCAGCGCAAGAAGGAACCAAGGATACTGTGGCAGATATCACGCCTTACACTTGACATTTAGCTGGGAAAGTATCCACCTATCCTGGAAGAGAAGGGATGTTAAGCTCTGGAAGTTGGGCTGGCATTTGGGCCTTCTGTGGCAGAAGCCTTAAGAGTTGTTATTCCCGTGAACATAATTGTGCATTTACAGTTACAGTAAAATCTCACCACAGCATCATTTTGTGCAGCTTCTTAATAGATAACCCCTTTAGGAAGGGACTGCTAGGAGGTTTCAAACTCAATAAGAGAGCTGTGGACGTGTTAGGTATAGAGGACCTAGGATCTCTGTGCAGTCTCTTCCAGACTTCTTACAGTACCATCTGATGTCAGTTTTCATTCTATCCTCAACATATAGGTTCTGATCCAATCCCTCAGATCTGACTCTGCTGTTGCAAAAGCTTATGGCAACCAAAACCTCTGGAGTTGCTCCCTTACCCACATTGCACCAACCCAAAGTACCCCAGATCTCGTTTGCCACTTTACGCGAAAGTGGTTCTCCTTGGCTCTTAAGCAATTAAAACAAGTCTGTGAAATGTCTTTAAAGTGAAAGCAGTTATCTATACTTAACTATTTTTGCTGGTATTCCTTTATTGTCTTTGTAAACAAAAAAAAAAAGTCTTTCTTTTAGTTTTCCTAATTTTCTTATTGATGGTTAGTGTTGGTTGTTTTACTATTGCAGAAAAGGACCTGTAATTTAAAAAAAAATGTATGGGCACTAATTTTTGCTTTTGATGCCCATTCTTTTTTCTTTCCTGACTTGGACCGCTAATTTTACAGGAAGTCTGTGATACTTGCCCTGGCTGTAACCACAGGGATTCAGTAAAAAAAAAAAAAAACACACAAATTTGCCTGCCAGAACAGAGGTGTCCCCCCTTGGTCCCTCTGTCTTCAACCCTAATGTTTGACACAGGACAGCCAGTATGACAACCCCAGACTTTCCAACAGGGTATTTCTATTTGTTTTTTTCCAATACCTCCCCAGAGCATTCCACTGAGGAGGTTCCTTGGAAGAAGTGTAAGAGGGAACACTTGGATTTTACAGAAGAGTTAGTCATGCAAGATAGCAAGATATGGATGGACTATGATGAAGGTGAAAGGATACCCATGATCACATCCTGAAGACGTCTCCTTTAGAGGCGTTATTGAAATCCTAAAACTCAGATGGTTGGACACGGTTACCCTTTATCCGAAAAGTTGGTGGCCCATCTACTTCTTTGGTGATGAGCTTATTAAATTGGTCTCTCAGCAGACATGTAAGGATCCTGACTCAGTTGAACCCATACCAAGGAGACCATACAGGATTATGGTACCTCCTTCAGATAAACAGTTTTTTTGGAGCATATGGATTCTTGTTGATGCCATGCTAACAGTTCCTCTGCTCTTTTCTCTAATGAGTAGTCTAGGATGATGGACAGAAGTGTATTTATGCTTTAGCAACCTTTGCTTTAAGGTCGCAAAATTACTTGGCACATTCTACAAGGTTTCAGAGGTATTTGATTAAGGAACTATCCAACCCCCTCTCAGAATTTTTCTACAGAAGTCCAGTTATCTGTAGCTTCTCAGATGGGTACCAGTCAGTCTATTTTGAGTTCCTCCATGAGGTTCATTCTGCATGTAGCCAGCGGAACCTCAAGGGTGGCAAGGTCAAACTTTTCCATATGGAGACCTACCTGGATGTGCTTATGTGATTTTTGTGGACCCCTTCAAGTCTTCATCAATTCTCCCTTTGGTGGCACATCTTTATTTCTCTCCAAAGCAAAGGACACTTTCTGTGGGTGTGAGAAGATGAAAAGACCCTGTATGCCTTTGGAGTGTTTTTTTTCCCACCCTGCAGATGTCTTTTTTAGGAATCTATGGGGTGGTCGTAAGTTGTGGTTCAGGGAATCCCAGGGTCCCTTCAAGGACACGTGTGGAGGAAAATCCCACAGGGGCAGAATGAGGAAATGCAATGGATGATGATGCCTGCACTGTAGAGGTGGCCTGCAAACCAGGGGTCCAGATTCTTTCTTTGACTGATCTTATAAGCGCTCCTGTTAGGAGGCCCAGATGTTCTTCGTGTTTCACTATTGCAGTCATTACATTTGGGTAATCTGCTTGCAGGTTGCCCTCAGTCGGCCTGATTAACAAAGTCTTGGGTCCTGCGTCGGTTGCTGTCCCTTCTTCCATGACGTCAGGGGTATAAAACATGCAGCAATTACATCAGTCTTTCTTGCTGTGTGGTGCCTGAGCAGAAGCAGTTCGCAAGTGCCAGTCGGCCGACTCCTGAAATTTTTGTTTTCGAGTTTCAGAACCGAAGTCTTCAACTAAAAGCTAAGTACCCCGTTGGGGAAACTTTTTCTTGCTCCTTTCCGATGTCAGTAAAAATTAATAATTGCATTACTTGTGGAAAGCAAATACCTCCTAAAGATTTTCATTCGTACTGTATTCCTTGCCTAGGCCCTGACCACGACGTACCTTGCTGTCAGTTTTGTGCTTTATTTAATCATAGCCTAGTATGAACCTATGAACCTATCTGCCCAAGGGCATTTATAAGCCTAGCCCATAGTTATGTGGCTTTCACCACCCTTTTAGTTTGAATAAAAACTATGCCTATCATTTTTCTGTGCCTCTGTCAAGCAGTGACACTGAAGTAATCCCTGGGGTATATCTGCGATCTCCCATCCATTGGTCAAGATTCCTCTTGAACAAGGCCAGCGAGGTGCTCTGCCTCACATGTACCGGGATTTTGTTCCACAGCATAGGGAGTCTCTGGGTGATGAATCTGTCCCTCCAGCACGTTCTATTTATAACCGTGTCAAGGTTTAAGTCTCCCGCCCTTGTGGTTCTGAGGGATCTAGATTTTTTGAGGTGAAGCATATTCATCAAATCTGGGTTTGACGTGGCCTTGTATGTCAGGCACAGGTCACCTCTGAGCAAGCTCTGATTTAATTATCCAGAAATGTCGTCCCGTTAGCCATCCGACTACCGGGATTCCGAAAAAATGCAAAGATAAAGACCGAGGCCACTGAGGTCCAAAACTGCCGATGACGCTTCTCCTAAACCAGTCACCAGTTCGCCGGTACTCAGTGAGGTGCTTTCGCACCCCTGATACCCGATAGTTCTGTTTCGCAGGCCTCTACTGAGACCCATTTGGAGTCTGGTATGCCGTGAGGTACTTCAACTATGGAACCTGCGGATGTCTCTACCTTGGCTGGGTCTGGAGCCGCTGTGCAGACACTGGCTTCTGAGGGTGTATTCAGGCCTATGGACTTGCATATTAAACCGATGCCTTCTTCAATTAGGCCTAAATCTCGAACCTTGCCTAAAAATTGACGCCCAGGCCTCTATGCCTAAAAAACAAGTGATAAGAATGGCTGAAAATGTAATAACTCTAAGGGGTAGCAGACCCCCCCCCCTTTCTAAGAGGCCTAGGACTGAAGTTGTTTATCAATCTTCTGACCAGGATTCTGTTTTTTTCTGATTCTTCTGATGATCTGGATTTACCCTTATCTACTTATGAGGATTCTGATGCAGAAGACTCCATTCCCTCTGCTTCCCCTCCAGAGGATTTTTCTTTTGGGGAAACCTTACATACTCTAAGGGAACATTTCCTTTGGGAAAGCCAGGATTTTTCTGATTAAAAAAAGAGGCTTAGGGACTTTTTACTCCTTCCTCAGCATAGGCCTTTAGCTATTCCTCCTGTGTTAGACATTGTTGATGATTCTCTTTCGGAATCTAGTTTGGCCCCCAATTCCTTGCCTCCTGCTCCCAGAAAACCTGATACTACAGGGTCCCTGAGTCACACAAGTTCCTTTTTAAAAATCCTATTGCAGATTCAAGGACTATTTTGCAGGGGCCCAAGGGCATTAAGGCCTCTACTGCTAAAAATCCCACCCCTTCTGATAGACACTCCAGGGCGCTGGATAGATGGGGTAAGAAGGTTTACACTTCTGCAGCCTTGGCCATTAGGGCTTTAAACTGCCAGTTTCATATGTTAAAGTATCAACAACATGTTATTGGATTGCTTAAACAGAAAATGATGTTGATTCCTGACACTGTGGAAAATAAAGAATTACAAGATTTAATGCATTCTGCTGAGCAAGTTGGAAAACATACTTTGCAAGTGGTTTTGATTCATTAGAGGCCTCTTGCAGGACTGCTGTCACTGGGTCTGTGCGAAAAAGGCATGCTTGGCTAAAGGAGTAATCTTTGCCTGATCATGTTAAAGCTAAATTGTTGGTTGCTCCCTTAAATCAGGACCGCCTGTTTGGCAACAAGGCTGAGGAAGTTCTTAAAAAGATGGAAGATAGCTAAATCTATGCAAACTGTTAAAGATTTCTTACAAGTTCAGCCTCCTAGATTTAGTAGGCACTGGCCCTCTAAGAATTGGTCCTTTCCAGCCCCTTCCAGGTCTTCTCAAGCCAAACCCAGGCACAGCAAAAACCCCAGGTTTCAGTCCCAGGGGGGACACAGGACTAAGCAGTGGGGGGCTTCCACATCTGGGAGTAACAAGACTCCCCCCTATGGTAAACTGTCTCAATGACTTCCTTTTAAAATTTCCAAGCACTTATCAACTGACTGCCTCTCTGGGGGGGAAGAGTGCTCTTCATGCAAAGAACTGGGAACTCATTACCAAAGACAAATGGGTTTTAAATATAGTGTCCCAGGGATACAGATTTCACTTCCACACATTGCCAACATCAAGCAGGTGGCTGGACCTACCCCAAAATCAGTGGCCAGAGGCCCAAAAACAAGTACTTTCTCTCAAGCATGGGGGCTATTCAACTGGTACCAGAAGAGGAAAAGGGACAAGGTTTGTACTCAAGACTTTTCCTGGTACCCAGAAAAGACCATTCATGGCATCCTATCCTGGACCTGTCTACTCTAAACACCTTTTTGGAGATTCCAAAATTCAATATGCTGACTCTTCAATTACTTCCTATGCTAGGCAAAGATGCCTGGTTGGCAGCACTAGATTTAAAAGAAGCATACCTGCACATCCCAATCAGGGAATCTTGCAGAAGATACCTACGCTTCAAAGCAGGCTACATGCGCACTATCAGTTCTCTGTACTGCCCTTTGTGAATACCCTGGGTGCAGTAGATAAGCCAAAGGGCCTAGCTCCAGTTATTGCATTTTGCAGGCAAAAAAATATTCAGATAGAACCATACCTGAACAGTCTAATTCAGGCAGAAAGCCAGGACATATTTTGAATCATCTGGCCTTTGTACGAAGGGTTCTAACTTGTCTGGGGCATACCATCAGTGAAAAGAAATCACACCTGGTACCCGGTCAACAAATTATATTCCTGGGAGCAAGCTTGAATGCAACTTCCCAGATGGCTTTCCTCACGCCAGAGAAACAAATTCATTTGACAACATACTTCAAACAAGTGGCCGCAAAAACCCTGCCATCTGCAAGACAAATACTGCAAGCCTTGGGGTTCATGGCCTCATGCATTTTCTAATTCCATTTGCAAGACTGCATATGAGGAAACTACAGTGGTATCTAAAAAGCCTATGGTGTCAACATTCTCAGGATCTAGAAGCAATGATTCCTATTATACCTTTCCTACACCTAGAATTCCTTTGGTGGGCAGAGGCCTGCCACCAAAACAAGGGACTACCTTTCACACCACCCCCTGCTGCCCAAACCCTAACAGATGCATCAGACTCTGCTTGGGGGGCTCACCTGGCAGGGAAGTGCATTCAGGGTAAATGGAACCCAAGTCAAATGCACCTGCATATCAATCGAAAAGAAATGTTAGCTGTACAGATTGCTCTGACAGCCTTCAAGGACCACATTCTTCCAGGACAACTAATAGTAAAGACGGACACCACCACTGTTATGTGGTACATAAACAAGCTGGGGGGGGGATACACATTCTTACCCCCTCTGCAGACTAGCCTTGGCATTGTGGAACACAGCCTTGAGCTACCAAGTGCACCTACAAGCTCAATTCCTGCCAGAAAAATTAAATCCACTGGCAGATGGACTAAGCAGAAACCTCATGGACCCACATGCGTGGAAACTGGAACTGAGGAATCTGAAGTAGTTAACTTCATTTGGTCTGCAACCTGTGGGATACGGATCCGAGCCGGCAACTTTACAAAGCTTAGATCCAAGCTCCTAGCTCCTCCCCTTGCCCATAATCCCCTGCCAACCCTGATTGACCTCAGATCTAGTTTGCCGCGCTAAGGTACAGCAGCTAGGTTACGAGCTCCTAGTCAGATAAGTCTTTATCTTTGCTAATTTTCTTAAAAAACTTGTGAGAGAGTGTTTGTTTAGGTTCCTTAACCCTTTTATTAGTGTTTTTAAGTTAAAAATATATATATATAATTTTTCTCCTCCCCACCCTTCACTGGTATCGTAGCTGTGTGTTTGTTTGGGGCCTACTGTGTGAGTGAGTTTTCATTTTTTAGTTTAAACATGTCTGAGGCCCCAAAGTTAGTGTTTTCCAAGTGCACCGAGTGTGGCCATAAGCTCTCCCCGGCGGATGGCCACACTCTGTGTGTCTGGTGCCTTGGGGTTGAACACCTTCCTCTGGGTGTGCAATTTGCACGGCGTTCAACCCCAGGGCACTGAAGGACCGGAGGTCGAAGCTGATCCTAGCGGGACTCTTGCCCCCGGATTCGGCTTCGGCCTCCGGGACTTCTGTGGCCTCCTCCCAGGCTTCGGTGGTGGCCACTACTGCCTCTCTCCCTCCGGCCGGGACTTAAACTCCCACTTCTGTGCCAGAGGAGGGGGAGGCCAGGAAGGAAAAGAAGAGGGAGAAGCACCATAAGCGGCGGGCCGAGAACTCCTCTTCGGCCCCCCACGGCTAAGTGGGCTTCTCCCTCCAGGTCTTCCAAGTCTAGGTCTCCTCCTTCTCGGCTCCGGTCTCCTTGCTTTTCACCGGGACCCGAGGAGGAGACGACCCGATCTCCGTTGAGGTCATCGAGGCAGCACTCCCGGCCAGCCTCTGTGGCCTCGTCGAGATCGACACGTAGCCTGTCTGAAGCTGATTTGGACCGGGTGATGAGAAGGTTCATCCAGGCCCAAATGCAGATGGGAGTGCTCCTGCCTCCCCCCCCCTCCTCCGGGGGGGAGCTCAACACCATTTTTTGCCCTGATAGCTCCTTCTCCGACCCGCTTCCTGGGTTCGGAGCGCTCGGAGCCGGGCAGCGTCAGAGCCGACAGTATCAGGTACTTCGGCTCCGACTCTTCCTTCGAGCTTGCTGGATCCATCCCTGTCAGATCCGAGCTCTCGGAGCCGTGCTCTGAGCTTCGGATCAGAGGGGTTTAGTGTGCCTTCGGACTCCGTCCAGGTCGGAGCACACTGGCCCTTTGGATCCGATGGTCTCGGCACCGGCTCCGATCCATCTATCGGATCCGAGCGAGGGTTGGCTCTCTGATCCTAGAGAGAGTGGCTCTCCCTCGGCTTTCGATGTGGTGGAGAGGGCTCTGTTGAGTGCATCCAGGCCCCCGCTCCCTGCTACAGCTCCATCCCGCACTCCCTCTCATTTGGGTCAGGCTTCCATCACCCGGCCACAGGGGCAGCCTGCTTTGACGTCTCAGGTCGTTCCACTGGAACAGGACATTGCTGGTGAGTTATCCTCGGACAGTCCCCCCGAGGATGTTCCTCACAAGCGCAAGTGTAAGAGGAGGCATGTGGACTCCCCGAGTCCTTGACAGAAGACACAGATTTGGATGCGAGGGAAGGCTCCCCAAGGTCACCCCCGAGGATGTCTCCTTCGGAGACATCATGGAAATGCTTAGGATCGGGGGGGGTGGTCTGTCCCCAAGGCTTCCTCTGATGAATCCGTGTTCCTCGAGGCATTCGAAGCAGGCCCATCTACCTCTTGGGTGTCCCCTCCGGCCGACCCCTTAGTGGATCTTATTACCACTAGGGCATGGAAGGAGCCGGACACTGTAGAGCCAGTCTCCACACCCCCTGACAGGATCCTAAGCCCCCCGACTGAGAGGTCCCATTGGAGCAAGGGACCCCCCGTAGATGCCATGTTGGTGGTGGCAGCCACCAAGAGGGAGTTAGCCCAGGAGAGTCCCTCGGTCCATCCCCCGAGGAAGGAGTCTCGCTCGATGGACCATCTTGGGAAGCGGGTCTTTAGTTCAGCGACCTTCTCTGTAAGGTCCCTGAACTACATGGCACATGTGATTCGGCTGCAGCGGGACCTTATTAAAGAGTACGCTGCATCGCCGCCGGAGTCCATGTCAGGAGAGGACAAGCAGTTGTACTCCACCCGCATGGCCACTCTTAGGTCTATCTCTAACACCTCTATGTGGCTCTTATCCCATGCTACGGAAGGAGCCGCTAGAGCCAGCGGAGCAGGCCTAGTTATGAGGCGCCAGGCCTGGCTCCGACATTGTGACTTCGCAGAACCCTTCAAGGCGTCCTTTGCGAATGCCCCCTTCGATGGCTCTGCCCTTTTTTGGCAAGATTGTTCGCGAAACCTTGGTCCAGAGCGAAAAGGACGGGAAGACGTTGTCTGCCGTCGGAGTCCGCTTCTCTGCTCCCCAGAGGTCCTTCTCCAAGAACCAAAAGGGACAGAAGAAGATGTGGTTCCGAAAGTCGGAACAATCCCAGTCTGCTCTTGACTCCCAGTCCTTCCGTGGCAGAGAAGGACAGGGTGGATGCCGCCCTAGAGGCAGAGGGGGCCTGAAGAACTTTGGGTCCAGAGAAGCCTTCTCTGATCGGCCCACGCAGCAGCCCTGAGGGCTTGCCCGACTGCTCCACTCTGGAGGCAGTTGGGGGGGGGGTGTATTTCGAAGCACCTGGCAGCTTGGGAGTCCATTACAACAGACCGCTGGTGCTTCGTATCATATCCAGAGGATACAAAATTCCCTTTTCCCACGTTCCAGATACCCCCAGGCACCTCCCCAATGTTCCACCCAATCAGAGGGAGGTGGCAGCTGCAGACATCCGGCTGCTCTTAGGAAAAGGGGCCATCCAGAACGTCCCCCCAGGCTAGTCCGGATCGGGTTACTACTCCAGGTTCTTTTTAGTGCCAAAAAATACAGGGGACCCAAGGCCCATCCTCGATCTTTCCCTACTGTGAATCTGTCAGTAACCAAAGAAAAGTTCTGGATGTTCACTCTTCAATCTATTCTCCCCCTCTTGCGGGAGAACGACTGGATGTGCTCCATAGACCTCATGGACGCATACTACCACATTTTGATGGACAAATGCTCCAGGAGGTTTCTCCGCTTCCGGCTGGGAGCCAGTCATTATCAATTCAGGGTCCTTCCCTTTGGTCTCACCTCAGCCCCCAGGGTGTTCACCAAGGTATTAGCAGTGATAGCGGCCCACCTGAGGCTCCAGGGAATACAGGTTTTTCCATACCTGGACGACTGGCTCCTCACCGCCCCGACAAGGCATCTACTATCCTTAGCCAGGAATTACTTTCTCAACCTTGCTGCACAACTAGGGATCACTATAAATACAGACAAGTCCTCTCTCACCCCGACTCAGGTGATAGATTTTATCGGGGCCAGACTGGACACCAACAAGCAGCTTGTCTTCCTAACTCCCGACCGGTAAAACACTCTGAAAGCTCACGTGCGGGCCATTTTTCAATCTTCGAAACCTCCGGCGGGATTGGTTCTGAGGGCTCTAGGGTCTATGGCAGCCGCAATCAACCTCCTCCCCATGGCGCATCTCAACATGCGGATATTGCAGTGGACTCTACAGGTTCAATGGTCCTTTCTCCAGTATCCCTTGGATCACCCCATTTCCCTCAGCAGGGTCTGCAAGAGAGCTCTCGTTTGGTGGCTTCAATCGCTGGACCTCCAGACGGGACGCCCCTTTGCCATGACCTCCCCTCTCACCACAGTGACCACGGACGCCTCTCGTCTTGGGTGGGGGGGGCATTATTTGGGCAGGACTGTCCAAGGCATGTGGAATGACTGTCCAAGGCATGTGGAATGACTCAGAGAACTTATTGCACATAAACGTTCTAGAGATGAGGGCAGTGCTGTTGTCGTTGCAAGCACTTCAGAGCCTTCTGCCTGTAGGAACGATTGCAGTCCAGTCAGACAGTATGTCTGTGGTTTGGTATATCAACAAGCAGGGGGGAACCAGGTCTTACCCATTCTGTCGAGAAGCCATGAGAGTGTGGGAATGGGCGATCTCCACCAACCGCTTTCTCATTGCAATGCACATTCCAGGATGGACCAACATCCTGGCAGACAGACTGAGTCATACCATCCTTTCGCCTTATGAGTGGTCCCTCAATCCCCAAGTAGCGAGTCAAATTTTTGCTGTCTGGGGGCAGCCCTGTTGCGATCTCTTCGCATCTCCCTCAAACACGAAATGCAACAATTACTTCTCTCTCATTCCCCCTCCCGGGGAAGCCCCGAGGGACACTTTGGTGCATGCTTGGCCACCCGGTCTTCTCTATGCCTACCCTCCTCTTCCACTGATGCTGAAACTTCTTCAGAAAGCCAGTCGGTTGGGGAGCAGAATGATCCTCATTGCCCCATTCTGGCCTCGCCAAACTTGGTTCCCGTACCTCTGGTCTCGCCAAACTTGGTTCCCGTACCTCTGGTCTCGCCAAACTTGGTTCCCGTACCTCTGGTCTCGCCAAACTTGGTTCCCGTACCTCTGGTCTCGCCAAACTTGGTTCCGTACCTCTGGTCTCGCCAAACTTGGTTCCCGTACCTCTGGTCTCGCCAAACTTGGTTCCCGTACCTCTGGTCTCGCCAGACTTGGTTCCCGTACCTCTGGTCTCGCCAGACTTGGTTCCCGTACCTCTGGTCTCGCCAAACTTGGTTCCCGTACCTCTGGTCTCGCCAGACTTGGTTCCGTACCTCTGGTCTCGCCAGACTTGGTTCCCGTACCTCTGGTCTCGCCAGACTTGGTTCCCGTACCTCTGGTCTCGCCAGACTTGGTTCCCGTACCTCTGGTCTCGCCAGACTTGGTTCCCGTACCTCTGGTCTCGCCAGACTTGGTTCCCGTACCTCTGGTCTCGCCAGACTTGGTTCCCGTACCTCTGGTCTCGCCAAACTTGGTTCCCGTACCTCTGGTCTCGCCAAACTTGGTTCCCGTACCTCTGGTCTCGCCAAACTTGGTTCCCGTACCTCTGGTCTCGCCAAACTTGGTTCCCGTACCTCTGGTCTCGCCAAACTTGGTTCCCGTACCTCTGGTCTCGCCAAACTTGGTTCCCGTACCTCTGGTCTCGCCAAACTTGGTTCCCGTACCTCTGGTCTCGCCAAACTTGGTTCCCGTACCTCTGGTCTCGCCAAACTTGGTTCCCGTACCTCTGGTCTCATCAAGTGAATCCGCCCTCGATTCTAGATCCCCTCCTGGATCTGATTTCCCACCCACAGGGTCTCCCAATCCCCGACCTGGTCAACCTCAAGCTTACGGCTTGGCTGCTCCAGTTCCACTCCTAGCGAGGACTCCCAGTATCTCATCCCCGGTTAAAGCTATCTTAGTAGCAGCGCACAAGCCCTCTACTAGGAAGGTTTATAGTAGTAAATGGAAGTGTTTTTCTATCTGGGCAGAACGCCATAATTTGGATCCCTTCACAGCCCCCTTACCGGTGTTGCTGGATTTTCTTTCAGGCCTCTTTAATGAGGGAGCTAGCTGTTCCACGGTGAAGGTGCAATTAGCAGCTATCTCTCATTATCGCGTAGGCAGTGATATGGGGCCCTTGATTACTTCAAAATTGTGCAAGACATTCCTAAAGGGCACTTTCCTACTTAGACCTCCCATAAAGGAAGCTGTACCTCCATGGGATTTGACTTTGGTTTTGCAGGCCTTGACGGCTCCTCCCTTTGAACCCGCGGTGTCGTTAGACCTCAAATATCTGTCGTGGAAAACAGCTTTTCTGGTGGCTATTACTTCAGCTAGGAGAGTATCTGAATTACAGGGTCTTTCTGTCAAACCTTCATACTTAGCCTTTCACAAGGATAGGGTTTACCTCAGGACCAATCCCTCCTTCCTTCTGAAGGTGGTTTCTGTGATGAATATCGATCAGTTTATCAGTCTGCCGGTCTTCTTTCCTAACTACCAGAACAAAGGAGAGTACAAACTGCATTCCTTGGACGTGCATAGACAACTCCGGTTTTATATTCATAGGACATCTGGTCACAGACGATCTGACCAGTTGTTCGTCTCCTTTGCTAAATTTAATCTGGGTAATCCAGTCTCAAAAGTTACTTTGTCGAAATGGATTTTGCAGGGCATCATCGCGTCTTATCAGAATTCCGGCATACCTGCACCTTAAGGAGTTCATGCCCACTCAACTCGGTCTATGGCTACATTTGCCACCTTCAAATCCAGAATTTCCTTGGATATCTGTTCAGCAGCCACTTGGGCTTCACCTCATGCCTTCATAAATCATTATAAGCTGGACATTATCTCCAGAGGGAGAACTTCTTTTGGCTCCTCAGTGCTCTGGAATATCCTTCCGTGAAGGCCGCCCAAGGTTTAGGTAGCTGGGGACTGTCCCACAGGTTGCAGACCAAATGAAGATAACTACTTCAGATTAAGAAGTTATGTACTCACTATAACGTTCCATCTGAGTAGGTAAACTTCATTTGTCTGCAACCATTCCCCCTGACCTTCACAGATGTTTAGGACATGTTATTATTACCCTTTTGGAAAGGTAATGAGCTGCCTGCTATATTAGTTACGGGCAAACTTGATCTGAGGTCAGTCAGGGTTGGCAGGGGATTATGGGTAAGGGGAAGAGCTAGGAGCTCGGATCTAAGCTTTGTAAAGTTGCCGGCTCAGATCCGAATCCCACAAGTTGCAGACAAATGAAGTTTACCTACTCAGATGGAACGTTATGGTGAGTACATAACTTCTTATTTTCAACATGTTGACAAGCAAATGGGGGAGCCCAAATATAGACCTGTTTGCCTCTCTCCAGAACTACCAATTGGACAAATTTTGCAAACAGACTCCCCACAAACAAGCCTGGAAAGTGGATGCTTTGTCCTTCGGCTGGAAAAACCTATCAGTCTATGCCTTCCCTCCTCTGCTCTCCAAAGTACTACTAAAAATCAAATGGGACAAACCAAGAATGATTTTGATTGCTCCAGACTGGCCACGCCAACACTGGTACCCCTCCTGCGCAGTGTGTCACAGTTACCCCCGTGGCAGCTGCCTCAGACTCCTTCCCTGTTGTCTCAGCAGGAGAACCAGATTCTGCACCCTCAGCTTCTAACACTGAACCCTGCAGCCTGGCTAATTACATAATCTCTCCTTTACCATCCCTCAGTAAACCTGTGATGGATATCATTTTAGAGGCAAGGAGGCCTAGTACTAGAAAATTGTATGCTGAAAAATGGAAAAGATTCTGTGCCTGGAACCAATCTCAAGGGATGAGCACAACAGCGCCCAATTTACCTCTGATTTTACAATACTTAATTGAGATGCTTCACAGGGCCTGTTCTTTTCATCCATTAAAATCCACGCCTCAGCCATTTCAGCTCATTATAACACAGAGCCTCCCCTCTTCTCAAGCAGTTTCTCAGAGGGGCCAAAAATTTGAGACCACCCAGGAGAGATCCAACCCCAGCCTGGGACCTTGGAGAAACTCCCACTACCTCCTTTCGAGCCGGCTGCTACTGCAGACTTAAAATTTCTTTCTTGGAAAACTGCTTTCCTTTTAGCAATCACTTCAGCTAGAAGGGTATCTGAATTACAGGCCCTTATGGCAGTGGAGCCTTTCATCATCTTTCATGCAGACAGAGTGTCCTTCAGAACCAATCCATCCTCCATGCCCAAGGTGGTATCCAGTGTGGCTCTTAATCAGTCCATTCATTTGCCAACCTTCTTTCTCAGATCACAGAAAAAAGGGGAACAGATACTGCATTCCTTAGATGTGCACAGACAACTTAGATTCTACTTGGACAGGACTAAACCTCAAAGGAAATCTGAACAACTGCTGGTGGCATTTGCTGCAGGGGCA
Source organism: Protopterus annectens (assembly GCF_019279795.1). Taxonomy (NCBI): domain Eukaryota; kingdom Metazoa; phylum Chordata; order Ceratodontiformes; family Protopteridae; genus Protopterus; species Protopterus annectens. Next base: position 1,383,973,672 of record NC_056729.1, read on the forward strand.
GAGGGCAAGGCTATTTCAAAAACCATTTCTAAATGGATAAGCCATTGCATTCATTTCTGCTATAAGCACTAAGGAAAACCTATCCCCCAGGGGATCAGACCTCACTCCACCAGGGCTGCATCTACCCCGACAGCCTCTGAGGCATCCCTACCAGGGACATCCTAGAAGCTGCTACCTGGAGATCTGTACATACTTTCACCAAACATTATCATTTGCCAATTTTCTCTAAATCCAGAGCTGGCTTTGCCACTGTAGTCTTGCAAGGCCGTATAGCTGGTCCTAATGCTATCTAAATTCCTCTTCCCAACCATAGCTTTGGGAATCTATCCAAATGTAATGAATGCAACAGTGAAACATGAAGAATATAGTACAGTTGTGTGCACTTAGCATAAATGTAGATATTAGTGTGTATTCACTGTTGCAGTCCTAGTTACCCTCCCCTTCAGCCCCTTAACAACTTTTGGCTACGCCTCTACTTTCCTTTACTATGCTTAAGTCTTTTTGGTGTATTTGCTTTTTTGTTGGAGGTATATCTTTGTACTTTTATATTTAATTGCTCCCCATTAGGGGGGCACCTGACACTGACATTTGGGGCAAGAAAAACTGATGTAATGGCGTCTGCTGCATGTTTTATACCCCTGATGACCTGACGTCATGGAAGAAGTGACAGCAACTGACGCCGGACCCATGACTGTTAATCAGGCCGACTGAGGGCTACCTGCAAGCAGATAACCCAAATGTAATGACTGCAACAGTGAATACACTCTAACATCTATATTTATGTTAAGTGTATACAACTGTACTTTTGACACCAAGATTCAGATGGCCACTGTTCAGTCATTTCCCTCTCTTTTTTCTGCGCATGGACTACTGGATGAGCTGTAGAGATCTTTACACTATGTAGTATGACCTAAAGAAATGTTCTTCGTGTTTCACTGTTGCAGTCATTACATTTGGGTAATCTGCTGGCAGGTTGCCCTCAAGTTGGCCTGAATTCTAAAGTCTTGGGTCCTGCGTCGGTTGCTGCCTCCTATTCCATGATTTCAGGTCGTCAGGGGTATAAAACAAGCAGCCAGCGCCATTTTCTTTAGTCTTTCTTGCTGCGCAGTGCCCAGAGCAGAAGCAGTTCAAGTGCCGGTCGGCCGATTCCTGAAATTTTCGAGTTCCAGAAACGAAGTCTTCACTAAAGCTAAGTACCCCGTTGGGGAAACTTTTCTTGCTCCATTCCAATGTCAGAAAAAATTAATAATTGTATTACTTTTGGGAAGCAAATACCTCATAAGGATTTCCATTTATAGTGTATTCCTTGCCTAGGCCCTGATCACAATGTGCCTGGCTGTCGGTTTTGTGCTAGATTTAACCAAAGCACTATTAAACGTTGGTATATTTTTGCCCCAAAATTTTTTGGAAACTGATTTAACTACCCTGAAATGTCATCGGATAGCAGTCCGACTACCGGAGTACACAAAAAACGCAAAGAAAAGGACTGAGACTGTCTAGGTCCAAAACCGACTAAGCTACTCCTAAGCCAGTCGCCGGTACTCAGGCGCTTTTGCAGCCCCTGATACCCACTACTTTCGAGTTGCAGGCCCTTACAGAGACCCATGTGGAGTCTGGCACACCGAGAGATACTCAAAGTATTGTACCCATGGATGACTCTCCCTTGGATGGGTCCGGAGCCGCTGAGCAGGCACCGGCTTCTGAGGGTGTATTCAGGCCTCAACATTTTTATATAAATCTGATGACAGCTGCAAAACCAAAGACAAAAGCAACTTCTAAAGCCAAAAAAAACGACGCACGAGCCACGTGCACAGGCCACTATGCCTAAAAAACAGATGATCAAAATGGCTGAAAATCTAATTACCTAGATCAGGGGTTCCCAACCCCCTCCTGATAAGAGGCCTAGGCAAGACACTGATTATGAATCTTAAGATCGGGTTTCTATTTCTTCCGATTCCTCTTCTGATCAGGAATCATCTATTCCTTCCTATGAGGATTCTGGTGCAGAGGAATCTATTCCATCTGCATCATCTCCTGAGGATTATTCATTTGGAGAAACCTTGCATACTTTTTGAGGGAGCATTTTCACTGGGAGAGTCAAGATTTCTCAGAATCAAAAAAGAGGCTCAGGGATTTCCTTCTCCCTCAGCACAGGCATTTAGCCATACCCCCTGTTTTAGACATTGTGGATGATGTGTTTTCGGAGTCAAGCCTCCTGACGACTTACCTCTGGCTCCCAGCAAGCCTGACAGATATTACAGGGTCCCTGACTCTCACAAATTTTTATTTAGAAACCCTGCTGCTGACCCTGAAACTATTTCACAGGGTCCAAAGGGAGTTAAGGCCTCAACAGCAAAAAATCCTACCCCCTCTGACAGAGATTCAAGGGCAGTGGATAGATGGGGAAAGAAAGTTTATACATCTGCAACCTTGGCAATTAGGGCCTTAAACTGCCAGTTTCATATGCTCAAGTATCAGCAGCATGTTATGGGATTGCTGAAACAGAAAATGATGATTTCTGAATGTGCAGAAAATAAAGAATTGCAGGACTTACTGCATGCAGCTGAACAAGTTGGAAAGCATACTTTGCAATGTGGGTTTGATTCCTTAGAGGCCTCCTGCAGGGCCGCAGTTACTGGATCTGTGATTAGGAGGCATGCCTGGCTAAAAGAACAAAATTTGCCTGATCATGTTAAAGCTGACTTACTGGATGCACATTTACAGCATTTTACTCTGTTTGGTATTAAGGCAGAAGAGGTTTTAAAGAAAATGGAAGGCAAAGCTAAGTCTATGCAAACTGTGAAAGACTTACAAGTGCAGCCACCAAGATTCAGTAGATACTGGCCTACAAAAAATTGGTCCTTTCCTGTGTCTGACAGAGCTCAAATGGGCAAATCCAGACGCCCTAAATGTTCTAGATACCAGGCACAAGATTCTTGCAGGTCAAAGCAATGGGCTGCTTCTACCTCCAAATCTGGAGGAGATAAAGTGCAACCCTACAGAAAACGGTCCCAGTGACTTCCCTCTGCCATCACCAAGCACTTACCTTTTGTCAGCACCCCTAGGGGGAAAATTAGCACTTATTGCTCAAAATTGGCAGTTAATAACCCAGGACAAGTGGGTGCTAAACATACTATCACAGTGATACAGATTTCATTTCCATACTCTACCAATGGCAAACGGTTGGCCGGATCTGCCAAAAAAATCAATGGGCAGAGGCACAGAAACAGGTTACGTCCCTCATGGATATGGGGGCTATACAGCCAGTACCAGAACAGGAAAAAGGATGAGATTTTTACTCAAGACTGTTCTTGGTACCCAGAAAGAACAAGGTCTGGAGGCCAATACTGGATTTATCAATTTTGAACACATTCCTGGATATTCCAAAATGCTAACTTTGCAGCAGCTTCTGCCCATGCTGGGCAAAAATGCTTGGCTGGTGACAGACCTAAAAGAGGCATACCTCCATGTCCCAATAAGGGAATCATGCAGAAGATACCTCCATTTCAAGGCTGGCTTAATGCATTACCAATTCTCTGCATTGCCCTTTGGCTTCTCTACTGCGCCCAGGGTCTTTACAAAGTGCCTGGCACCAATAATTGCTTTTTGCAGACAAAGAAGTATACAAATATATCCTTACCTGGACGATTGTCTCATTCAAGCCGAGAGCAAGGACATTCTTCTTCAGCACCTGGCATTTGTGAAAAGGCTTCTAACATTCCTAGGGTACACAAACGAAAAGAAATCACAACTGATACCCTCTCAAAAGATAACATTCCTTCTGATACCCTCTCAAAAGATAACATTCCTGGGTGCAAGCTTGAATACAACTGCCCAGATGGCTTTCCTCACTCCAGACAAACAAAGGCAACTGACTATTTACTTCAAACTGATGGCAACAAAAACCCAGTTTTCTGCAAGACAAACTCTGCAGGCTTTGGGGTTCATGGCATCCTGCATTCTACTGATTCCATATGCAAGACTGCATATGAGGAAACTTCAATGGTACCTAAAAAGTTTATGGAGTCAACATTGTCACAGTCTGGAAACAATGATTCCTCTCATTCCCTGCCTACAACAGGAGTTTCTATGGTGGGCAAAGGCATGTCACCAAAACTTGGGATGGGCCTTCACTCTCCCCCCTGTCAGCCAAACCTTAACAGACGCATCAGATTATGCGTGGGGGGCCCACCTGGCAGGAAGATGCATTCAGGGCATATGGACCCCAAAACAAATGCAGCTGCATATCAACCAAAAAGAGATGTTAGCTGTTGAAAATGCCCTGACAGCCTTCAAGGACTTACTTCATCTAGGACAACTACTGATAAAGACGGACAACACCATGGTTATATAGCATATAAACAAGAAGGGGGGCACGCACTCATACCCCCTTTCCAGACTAGCCATGCCACTGTGGGACACAGCTTTGACTTACCAAGTACATCTTCAAGCTCAATTCCTGCCAGGAAAACAAAATACTCTGGCAAACGATTTAAGAAGAAACCTTATGGACCCTCACAAGTGGAAACTAGATCCACAAGTCTTCAGCATGATAAAGAAATGGGGGAGCCTGGACATAGATCTATTTGCCTGTCCTCAAAATTATCAATTGAAAAGATTCTGCACAAGGACTTATCACAGACGAGCATGGAAAGTTAACGCCCTCTCCTTCAATTGGAAAAACCTATCAATTTATGCCTTTCCTTCCCCAGGTCCTACTAAGTCAGACAAGAGAAACCAAAGATGATACCAATTGCCCCAGACTGGCCCCATCATTACTGGTACCCAATCCTAAGGAACTTGTCTCAATACCCAGCTTGGACCTTACCTCAAAGACCTCAATTACTGTCCCAGCAAAACAATCAGATCCTGCACAATCAGCTGCAAACACTGAACTTGGCAGCATGGCTGATCATGTAGTTATGCAAACAACACCTCTCAGTAAAGCTGTGATGGATGTCATTTTGGAAGCCAGAAGGCCTAGTACTCGAAAATCTTATGCTGATAAATGGAAGAGATTCTGTGCTTGGGATCAAGCACAAGGAAATGATACAGCAAAACCAAATATTCCTCAGATATTACAATACTTGACTGAGATGCTTGACAAAGGCCTATCTTTCTCATCAATAAAAATCCATGCCTCTGCCATTTCAGCTCATTACAATACAGAGCCACCAATCTTTTCTCATCCTTTACTAAAGCAATATCTTAGAGGAGCCACAAATTTAAGGCCTCCCAGAAGATCACCAATACCTGCATGAGACCTCAATTATGTGTTGGAAAAGCTCACCCTGCATCCATTTGAACCAGCTGCTACTGCAGATCTAAAGTTCTTATGGAAAACAGCTCTGCTCCTAGCAATTACTTCAGCAAGAAGAGTCTCAGAGCTACAGACCCTCATGGCTGTGGAGCCTTTTATCATATTTTACCCAGACAGGGTGTCTCTGAGGACCAATCCTTCATTTATGTCTAAGGTGATTTCCAGTGTGGCTCTTAACCAAACTATTCATCTGCCAACCTTTTATCCAAATCTGCAGAACAAGGGGGAAGAGTTCTGCATTCCTTGGAAGTACACAGACAGCTAAGATTCTACTTGAGCAGGACTAAAGCTCTAAGAAAAACTGAGCAATTACTAGTGACATATGCTGCAGGATCAGAAGGAAAGGCTATTTCAAAGCAGACTATTTCAAAGTGGATAAGCCACTGCATTCGTTTCTGCTATTTACACCAATGCAAACCTGTGCCCAAGGGCATTGGGTCTCATTCTGTCAGAGCTGCAGCTACTTCAGCAGCCTTTCTCAGAGGAGTACCAACCAAAGACATTCTAAAGGCTACTACTTTGAGTTCTGTTCACACCTTTACAAAGCATTATCATTTGCCTCTAAGTCCAGGGTAGGCTTTGCCACTGCAGTTCTGCAGGGCCTTATAGCCGCCCCTAATGCTGTTCAACTCCAGCCTCCCATCCATAGCTTTGGGATTCTACCCAAATGTAATGACTGCAACAGTGAAACACGAAGAACATAGTACAGTTGTGTACACTTACCATAAATGTAGATGTTGGAGTGCATTCACTGTTGCAGTCCAGGTTACCCACCCGCCATCCCCCTTTCATTCTGGAGTTTATCTTTCCTTCACTATCTTGTACAACCTATGTGGTGTATTTGCTTGTAGATGAAGGTAAAGTTTGTATTGTTGCATGTATATATAGTTTATATATATATATATATATATATATATATAATTTATTTTTATTTTTTTTGCTACCTTTTTGGGGGCACCTGACATCTGGGGCAAGAAAAACTAAAGAAAATGGCATCGGCTGCTTGTTTTATACCCCTGACGTCATGGAAGAGAACAACAAAAAAGCAAGTTAGCTGCTTCAAACTTCACAAAGACCAATTTATTGTAAACGCTTTCATCAAGGCCAAATGCCCCAACTTCATCAGACAACTCAACAGCCATAAAAACCTCCATTTTATACTCTCGTTCAACATAATTAAACAATTAAATCCTTGACTGAAACATTAGTTAAAACTACTTCATATTTAAAGTGCCCTTGCTTCCTCGCTTACAATTTATTGCAATGCCTTAGAAGCTGTGGCAACAGTACAAAAAAACTTGTTTTTACATGTTAGTAAAAACCCCTAATAAATATTATAAAATCATAAAATACTTACTATTACAAAAACTTTGTTTGTATTTATATTCAATCTAAATATCGAAAAATCAGACAAAATGATAGGCACCTCTGAAGGACCCTAACTATCTTTCATTATGTAAATACCATATAAATCCATGACTTGCATAAATAATTAAATATCTAAAAAATGTATGTGAAAATGTGTTAGATATGATAAACATCAGTCTGTGTATAAATATAACCTATACTAATCTAATAAACTTAATAGCGAAAGTATTAGATTGAAAGCATATGCTTTAAGTTAACATTTTATCTAGAAAGTGCTTTTAACTTCAATATACATTTTATAGAAGCATATTCATTCAGCCCAGGGGGTGTATGTGCTGATGTCCGAATTTGCCACAAATTCACATTCCTCTAATCTTAATTCCCATGGTCCCCCTGTTAGATTAAGTTCAACTTTTTGAATTACTGTAAAGGCAAACTTATGTGTTGGATTCTTGGCTATGTGCTTAGCCAGGGCATTTGTCAGAATTCCCTTTTGAATATTCTATTGGTGCTCATAAATTCTTTGCTTCAGCTTTCTTTCTATTTTGCCTATATAAAATGATGGGCAGAATTCACATAATGCCACATATACTACTCCCTGGGAATCACAAGTATACTTTCCTCTTATTACATATTGTCTATCTCTAATGGTATACTGCTTTCCTAATTTTATGTACTTGCACTGTTGACAGTGTCCACATTTACCCATACCATTTCTAAACGTATGCTAGTGGCTGTGTCTTTCTAAAAGGCTGTTCAAATTTGGGCCCCTTCTATATGTGAAATGTGGTCGTGACTCCAACACTTTATTAATTCTATTATCTTCCAGGATTATAGTCCAATTCTTCAGTATGATATCCGTAATGTAACTAATGTCTAAGGAATATGTAATCAATAGACTAGCTGTTACATTGCTAACTGTTCTTGGTTGAGTACCCATGTGTCCTGTTTCAACAGGATTTTGTATCATCACCCCTATAGCTACCTTGGTAGCCATTCTGTACTATGGGTCAAAAATGACCGGAAGTTCTTTTAATGTTAACTTCATCTATAATATCTGTAATAATATCTGTAAGGAAAGGTTCTGTCTACCCCCTTTGAAGAAACATGTCTTTCAAATTTGCACATTCCAATATGTAATCACTATCTGCAGAAAACATTCTGGCTCCCCTTACTATTTGGCCCTTTACAACAGCTTTCTTTTGAAAAATATGGGTGACCGCTTGTAAAGTGCACAAAGGCATTTGAATAGGTGGGCTTTCTATAAATGGTTGTTCTATACCTATTATTACTTTTATCCTTGGTTATCTGAATGTTTAAAAAACTGATAGAATCCATTTCCACCTGGTGTGTGAATTCTAAGAAGTTGGTAAACTCTGTTATTTTTGTCATAAATTCATCTACCATGCTTGTTTGGCCCTTTCACACAAAAAAACATGTCATCTTGGTACCTTGTGTACCATGCTACATTATCCTTGCAGATGTTATTACTAAAAAGGAAATGCCTTTCCCAAAATGCCATTGCGCAATTGGCAAAACTGCTGCCACAGGGTGAGCCCATGGCCACCCCTGTTTTCTGCAAATAAAGGTCTCCATTAAAGTACATAAAATTATTTGATAACACTAGTTCTATTAATGCTTCAGTCTCATAGATGTCCAAATTTCCAGCTCCTTTTAAATGTAGGAACTCCCTAACCCATTGTATTCCAAGTGTTTGTGGAATTATGGTATAGAGGTCCTTTATATCCACAGTTAAGGCAAACTCATTATTATATTCTAAATTATTAATGCCTTCTAAAAATCCCCATGAATCGGAACAAATTTGTGTTTCAGTTCTTAGATGGGGCTTCAATTTGTTGTCTCTTATGTATTTTGCACATGCGTATGTAATCGGCCCCCTCCTATCTACTATGGGCCTGAGAGGTGGATCATTTAAATTTTTGTGTGTCTTAAGAGAGCCAAATAGAGTTGGTATAATGTGTGCTGGCATATTCAAATATTTTAGGATGTCAATAGTAATACTTGCTTCCAAAAACAAGATCAGTTAAAATATTGTGAATTATTTTATATGCCCCATTAGTTCATTTAAGCTGACATGTTCATTTATTTTATTTTTTATTTTACATTTGTTATTTTATTTTACATTTGTTAACCGGGCTAGTCTGGCTGGATACATGTCCATTTTCAGCAGAGGCCCGAGGAGAAAAGCTCCACTATCAGACTAAGACACTAAAGATTAGGAAGTAACTAATAAACAAACAATAACATAATGTACTAAGGCAAAATACAAATGCATATACAGTTTTTTGTGGACTAGTCTGAGTAGATGACAAACAAAGTTCAGACAAGGGGCTGAGGAGAATAAACTCCAGTATTACAAAATACAAATTAAAGTTAAAAAAATATCAACTAGTAACTAGTCATGACAACAAAATCAGGTATTGGCAAAACTGGTTATTGTATAGTGTTAAATATGCAGGTTGATAGAGAAACAGGTATGTAATGTAGTTAAAGTTAAGGAAAAGGGAGAAAATATAGTAAACAGAAAGAGGAAAAAGTACAGTAACTGTTTGGTACAAGTATTATGGACTTAGTAAGTCAAGGGAGTAGCCAGTTGGAGATGGAGAGGGGGAAACAAAGATATTGATGAAATGTAAAGGTAGTAGTATTATAGGAGCTCAGCTAAAAGAAGCAAGAGACAGAAAAGAAAAAAACAGAAGGTCAGAGGGGGACGCAAACAGAAATTTGAAAAAAGAGTGAAGGTACAAAAAAGGGGGCTATGGGAAACAGTGTAATTTAGAACAGGAGTGCATAAGTACACAAGAGCAGACTAGAGTGATTAATAAGGTTGCTGAGGTAGCCAGTTGGAAAAGGAGAGGGGGAAGTTTGACTTCTTAAATGTCCAAGCATTTTATTAATATACATATCTTGATTCATAAACACCAACCCTCCTCCCTTGTCCGGTTTCATAGCCCTAATGTGACACAATCTTAACTGCAAAAAGTCAAGTTTTTCTTGTGTAAAATTTCTTTGTGTTTTATATTTATACAGTAATATACTGTTTTTGCTATCAAACATAGCCCTTAAATCCATTTCACAAACACATTCAAAGAAAGCAAGAGACTCATTGAGGGGTGGGTTAAATAAACTTGAAATCCTAAAACTACTATTCAGTGAAGAATTAGGCCCCATCAAAGCTGTTAGATTCAATTTCCTTACTAACAGTTTAAGGTCCACAATAGTCTTTGCAAGATAAGCTTTTCTATCAGGGACAAAGGTAAGCCCCTTAGCAAAAGTATCCACCATATTTACATCAATGTCCAGAACAGTGTAATTAAATATTTTAAAATCTTGCAAAGAACTCACATGTATCTTCAAACTTTGTTTCTCCCTGTCATCTTTTGCGATAATTCTGGCATCTTCATTGCATTCCCTGGTACCTGTTGTTCCTCCTCCACTGGCCTTGTTGGTTCTGCTGGCGTCCCCGAAAATCCTGATTATTTCTGTTACCATCATTCCCTTGGTCATTACCTTGCATACTTGCTCGTTGCTGGTTGCCATCTCTTATTCTTTTGCTTCGGCGCAAAGTTGTTGTTTGTGGTTGGTCATTTAAATCACCTTGTGTCACTTCAAGCTCCTCCCCATTAGCTCCATTGTCCAATATGTGTTCGTTCCCTCGCAGTCAAACTACAGATTGGTTTATTCACATCAGAGGGTGGGGGTAAGCATGGAAGAGGAGACAGCAACCGATGCATGACCCAAGACTTTGGAATTCAGGCCGACTGAGGGCAACCTGTCAGCAGATTACCCAAATGTAATGACTGCAACAGTGAATACACTTGAACATCTACATTTATGGTAAGTGTACACAACTGTACTAAACAGACTAACTAGAAGGTATTTTCACTTTCAGCTGGGAACCAATCACTACCAGTTCAGCTCTCTGACCTTTAGTCTCACCACAGCCCTCAGTGTTCTCCAAATGCATGGCCGTAGTAGCATCTCACATGAGACTGTAAGGTTTCCAGATATTTTCTAACCTGGATAATTGGCTCATTATGCTCCAACCAGGCATCTGTTGATAAGGGCAAGAGGTCAGGTTCTCCAGACTTATTCTTTCTGGGGATAACCATAAATTTCGACTAGTCTCAACTGCTACCAGCTCAAAATTTGGAAATAATAGGAGCACTGTTCAAGAGAACTCTGTTGGCTTTGCTGCCCCCTTACAGTCCAAACTATAAGATTACAGGTAAGAAATGTAATATGCAGTACCAAGATTTCAGCCTGTTTGGCCCTTCAGAATCCAAGGTCATAATCAGTGGCTATAACACAAGTACTTCTACCCATATTTTACATGAGGTTTCTACAGTGGTTTTTCGCATCAGAAAGGTCCATACTTTGCCAACCTTTGTCGGTTCTGATTCAAATTACTCAGATATGCAAAAGAAATCTCAAACTGTGGATTCATTTTGATCAAATTCTACAAGGCCATTATTCATTTCCCCACAGCCCAAGGCCATAGCAACCATGGATGCTTCACAGTTGGGTTGAGGGTGCATTTCCTGGGAAAACAGTCCAAGGTGCTTTGTCCCTTGAAGAGGCCTGCCTGGATATCAATGTTCTAGTGATGAACGCAGTACTATTAGCATTGCAGGACTTCAGGATGCTCTCCCTCTGTGGGTGATTGCAGTTCAAATGGACAATATGTCAGTGGTTTGGTACATCAATAAGGAAGAATCGTATGTTTTTCCTTTCGTTGAGAAGCCCTCTGAGTATGGGAATGGGCAGTCATCTCCAACCACTCTCTTACAGCAGCACACATTTTGGGGAAGTCCTATGTGATGGTATATAAATGGAGAAGGTGCATTCTCCTACCACACAAATGTTTCTCAAAAAAAAAAAAAAAAAAAGTGACAAGGTTGATATTTCATTAATGGGGCCAGCCTTGCTGCAATCATTTTGCTTCCCCCTAAGCAACAAATGCAGCAACTATACTACCTTAATTCCCCCAGAGGGAATCACCCAGAGATGCCGTACTTCATGATTAGCCCTGTGGTCTAGTATACACCTGTAGACCTATCCCGCTTTCTGAAATTCCTACAGAAGGATGCCATTTTGAAGAGCAAAGTTCTTTTTTTCTTTACACCTTACTGACCTTGTTAGATTTGGTTCCTCTTCTCTTGGACTAGCTTGCTTTCACCAACCTTTAATTTTTGATCCATCTACACATCTCCTGTCTCACCTGATAGGTATGACCTAGCGGACATATCAAGCCTCAGACTGTGACTGCCTGGTTTCTCCAGTACCAGTGATGGCTAAGCAACCTATGCTCTCCTCTCCTATTCAGCATAAATCCTTAGATTTCCACAAACCTTTAAGTAAACTCTATTCCAGTAAGTAAAAAAAGATTTGTGTACTGGGCTGGTCCAAATTATATTGAACCTGTTTTCAGCTCCTAGACATGATACATAAGCAGCTCAACTGCCAATACACACTTTCTCATTAAGAGACTATTCTACCACTAATTTTTTTTACTCTATTCTACATGTAATGTCTTCTCTATTCAGCCTGGATTAGCATTAGTAACACTCTTTAGATTAACACAGGGTTTTTTACTGTATTATCCCAATAACCTCTTATAAATAGATTGGATGTTCCTTTCTTGCTTAGACATAGTAAATGTTGTGTACGTTGGAGCTGATGTAAGCGGCTTAACTGCATTGTATTACTAATTCATTAACTTGTCGCTGAAGTTACTTTTTAGTATTTAGCTCTATTTCTCCCTGTAAAATCACTGAATTGTACCTTAGGCACAGCCTAAGTAATGTTCTAGAAACACTCCTAGGGAATTTTTCCCAGAATCCTTATAATTACTTCTATAGTGCTTAAATGTACCATACATGCTTATATATAGTTAGTGCTGTACTTGTGGGGCTGCTGTAAACGCCACCACTGTCTTGTACTGTTAAATACATTTTGCACATAGTTTGAATTTGCTAATTGAAATTCTCTCTGTCAAGTTACTTTCAAAGAAAAAGCTTTTGCAGCTCTTTCCATCCTAGCTACCTGTATGTATTTTGTAGAGTTTTTAGAGTCATAGTTGTACCTGTTGTTTACTGTACTCTTTAGGTGCTACAAAACAAGTTAAGTTTTTTGATGTTTTTGTGACAATTACATGCAACTGTGTCTGAAAACTCTTTCTTTGCTTTCCAATTCTAGTATTGTCTGCCTCACTACCTTTTTCTCTCTGCCTACTGTTACCAGCCTTGTGAACTAGTATATCCCAGTATTTTAACACCAGAAATCACCCTCCTGGATGCCTCTGAAAACTAGTCCGAACTAGGAGTTTACTCACCAGCTCCCTGAGAGACCATCCTTTTTAAAGACAGTGAAAAGTATGTGCTGATACAGCTACCAGAACTTTGTACTAATATTTAATGTTGAAAGACTCTGCTAGGTTAGGCAATCTTCCCACACAGGTTAGCCAGCAGCCAACAACCCCCCCATTTATCATTTTTCTTTTTAGCTAACCCTTATATCCAGCCTACACTCTCTCTTTTTAATAAGGAGCCTAACTCCCTCTCTCCCATAGCCTGATACCTTTGTATGTGAACAGTTCACTGTAATTAAGTGACTGGCCACTAGGTGGCGCCTTACCATAAGCTTTCTGCATATCAATTCCTACACTTATTTTCTTTACCTCCCCAACCCTGTTTTCAGCTTTTACTCTTCACAGACTTACTCTTTTATCTTTCTCACCCTTGTTCTAGGGTACCTTTAACCTTATTCTACCTCTCTGACATCCATGCTTTCCTCTTACTAGCCTCTTGACTTACTTCTACATTCTCTCACTTTTAGACCTACCTGCAGAATTCTCCCACTTTACAGATTGTCATCCTCAAGGGTTTGAGTCTCACAAGAGATAATTGGCTAGGCTTATAATGGCTCACAAGGGCAGTTAGCCTAGTACTAACCTATGAACTAACCTATGAACCTATGAATAGTCCACTCTCTTGTCTCTACCTGCTCCGTTCGCCCTTTGGGCTCACTCCGCTCCCCTACCCTGCCCCCAATTCCCACCCACCCCCAGTGGTCCTACATTTATTCCTCTATAGACACACTCCCTGTACACCTACTCCAATCACACTAATCTCATCTTTACCACACCCAGCCTCAATCTCTTAAACACACCCTCTGATACTTTATCTCTCATCCCCTTTGGTAACATACACCACCTACTGGCACACATCCTAATCTACCTATAAAACCTATCTCAACTTTAAATTCCCACCTCACCATCTATATTAAGTTCTCTTCAATCATGTCATACCAATCACAACTATTAATATTGGTCTCACGCCTACCTGCTCTAACCACAACCTACCTCTTAACCTCCTATGAACAACCCCTCTACTGTACCCTCCTCTTCCCTTCCAAACACACTTTAATGCCAATACTAGCCATATCTCCAAACTTTCTAAATTTCACTTGCAAACCCAGCTACTTACTAGCTAAATATCATCGACTAGTTCACATCAAATATAGCAACCTAAAAACTGTTTGACTACTATTATAAGCCTCTCCAACCTAAGCACTTTACATTCCTCCACTCCTTAATAGATGGGGACATTCATCCTAACCCTGGCCCAAACTCTACCTATACCACTACAAACTGTAGCCCCCAACCACCGACCAAACCTTCCAGTTCACTCTCTATTGCTCATCTTAATATACGCAGTATCTGCAATAAAATAGCTCAAGTTCATGCCCTTCTAGATGTCCACTAGTTTGACATCCTCTGTTTATCAGAAACATGGCTAAAATCCACAATAAAAGACAATGAAATCACCCCCACAGGATATAGCATCATTCGACTAGACCGCACAATCAAAAAAGGTGGAGGAGTAGCAATTCTCTACAAAGCAGAACTACAAGTTAGAACTGTAAATCTTAACCTTTTTGTCAATAATGCCAAAATTATTATCTCAAAATTCCAGTTTAACATACACAAAGCCATAAACATCACCTGCTCCTATCTTCCCCCAGGAAATAACAATAGTATACTCGAATACATCCTAAATTGGCTTTCTTCTAATCTCCCTCAAGAAACCATAGTACTAGGAGACTTTAATATAGATAGGGTTAGTGCTGCTACATGAATTCCAATCACCCTTATTAACCTTTATGGTTTCTCGCAAGCTTTAAACTCCCCAACCAGAATAAATAGACTTAACAATAAAGAAAGTACCTTGGATTGGATACTCACTAATTGTCTTCATCAAACTTATACTACAGGAACCCTTCCAGATGACCTAAGTGACCATTCACTAATATATATTATCAGACATAAAAACAGCCTAACTATCCCTAACACTATCAGAACAGTACGCTCCAAAAGCACTTTAACCCCGAGCTGTTCCAAACAGAACTTAAACAATGCAACTGGACACCTTTAAAATCTCTCCCTATAAATAAAGCAGTTGAATACTTTAACTCCACTTTCTTAACGATCCTAGACCACCACGCCCCAACACGCTCTATTAGTAATAAAACTAAACCAGCCCCTTGGCTCTCAAATAATACTAGGCAACTAATCCTTTGCAGAAACAAATCCTGGGCAAAATGGCATACTACTAAGAATCCTACAGATCACAAACCTTTAGGCAACATAGAAATAATACAAAAAAAAAGCCATCCTACTAGACAAAAAGAACTACTATCTCCAACTACAACAATCCTCTCAAGGAACCACAAAAATTTTGGACTAGTATTACAAACTTCTGTACCCAGGTGAAACCATCACCCCCTAACTCTCTAGGGTCCAACCCTAAAAATCCAATACAAACAGCCAATGCCTTCAATTCATTCTTCACTGATACTATCCAAACTCTTGCAAACCATCTATCCCTCGATACCTCTAATCTGCCTGACAAGCTCCCAGCAGAATTCCTGCAAAAAGGAGCTAAAGCTATTGCTTATCCCATATCCATACTGATAAATAGAACCATAAAGGAAGGTACTATCTGGAAAATTTCTCATATCATCTCACTACATAAAGGTGGGAACTCCAATGACTTTCCAACTTTCGTCCCATAGCTTTACTCTTCCCACTTGCAAAAATAATGAAGTGCATTCACAAACTACTTAACCACCTTCTCCATCACAACCTACTAGCCAACTGTCAACATGGTTTCCGACCTTTCCACAGTACCACCACTGCCCTGCTATCCTTCACAAACTGCATCAACAACCGCAACAAAAATATTCTTTCCTCTGCAGTCTTTGTTGATTTATCTAAAGCTTTCGATATGGTTAAGCACCAGCTCCTTCTACACATACTGAAGTCCCTTTCACTTGACCCTCTATCTATGAATTGGTTTACATCTTACCTTGAAAACTGACAACAGGCTGTACTCTGGCAAAATAAACTATCGAATCACCTTCCTATCTCACTAGGTGTTCCACAGGGCTCCATACTAGGCCGACTCCTGTTCTCCATTTATATCAACGGCCTTCATTTAGCCATTCCACTCTCCACCTGCATTCAATATGCAGACGACTCTATTATAATCTGTTCAGCCACTTCCCAGGCTGAACTTCAGTCTCTTACACAAAAAGCTTTCAACACTGTAGAACAATGGTTCTCTAACCACTGCCTCCTCCTCAACCCCCAAAAAACTAAACTATTACTCTTCACACCAACCCAAAAGTCCATCCCTCTACATTTCACTCTCACTTCCAACAATGGTACTCTTATTTCTCCTGACCCAACCACCAAACTCGTAGGAATTACAATTGACAATAACCTAAACTTTGATACTCACATAAATACCACTATAAAATTAGTTAACAGAAAACTAGGATCCCTCTACAGAATCAAACCCTTTCTTACACCAGAAGCTAGGACCGCTATAGCCAGAACTCACTTAATCTCAACCCTACTCTATGCTTCTCCCATATACACCAACCTCAACAAACTAGCTATATCATATAATAATAATGCTAGATTTGCTACCAGCTCTCCTTTTACAACTCATCACTGTCTGAATCTAAAACAACTAGGCTGGTTAGAATTTCTTAACCAGCTTCAATTTCACCAAATTACAATAGCCCATAAAACCCTGTGTCAACCTAGCAACACTCCTATACTCTCTAGCCTCATTTTTACCATACAATAACCTACGCTCCTCAAACAATATGTTGATTAATACTACCAAATCAAAAAACTCAGCAGGCAACTCCTTGTTTTCTAACTGTCGGAAAAGTATGGAATCAACTACCACCTGACCTTACATCTGAGACTTCACTCCCACTTTTTAAAAGGAATCTAAAACTATTTCTCAATAACCACTGGTTATGTTCCTGTACCAACCTTTTTCCTTTACTCTTATTTTCAGCCTGCATCCACTACAATCTTCCCTACAATACCTCTATATACTATGTTCTGCATGCAAATTTATCTTTATATGTATATTGTTTACTTTGAGTAGTATAACTATTGAAAAAAAAAATTGATTTAATTAATTTTTGTTATGATGTTTATGGTAACAATGGTTGCTTCTTACTTTGTAAAGCTTATTAATTTTGTATATGTTTTCCTGGAGCTTTTCTACCCGGGCCTCTACTGAAAATGGACATGTATCCAGTTAGACTAGCCCGGTCAACAAATGTAAAATAAAAATATATTTGAGTTGTTTGACCCTACTGTCTTCAGAAGGAACTACTTCCTGAACCATTTAAGTTCCTCTGGCTGTGCTATCTAACTTTCAAGTTGGATCTGATGGCTCCTCAGTAGCCTTTTACAAGTTCAGAGTTTCATGTGAGGTGCTGTACTTTTAAGGCCTAGATTTAAAGACCCCACTCCTTCATTGGACCAAGTTGGTACATCAAGCACTAATACATTCCTCCTTTGAACTAACAGCTAAGTTTAACCTTAAATATTTAACTTGGAAAATGTTTTTTCTAGTAGCTATTACATTTGCCAGATGTTTCAGTAATTCAAGCATCATCTTCAAAACCACCTTACTTGTTTTTCACAAGGATAAAGTTGTATTACGAACCAATGCACCCTTTCTTCCATAGGTGGTGTCAGAATCTATTATTAATCAGTGTATTTAATTGACCAGTATTCTTTCCCAAATTTGCCAACAGAGGTGAATATATGTTACATTTATTGGATGTTCAGAGAATTACATTTTTACCTTCATAGAACAAAAATTATCAGGAAATCTGACCAATTATTTGTTTTTTTTTCTCTGATAGAAAATTGAGGAAATCAGTTACCAAAGTAACTTTAGCCAGATGGCTCACTGATTTGTATTTCTTTCATTTTTTTAAAAATTGGGCATTACCTTATCAAAACTGTTACAGGCTCATTCAGCTAGAGCCATGGCAACTTCATCTGTATTCTAGTCTGGAGTGTCCATTGATGAACAATGTGCAGCAGCAACTTAGGCTACTCCCATAACATTGCTATTTGTTGCAAATTGGATCTGGTCTACAGGCAAAGAACATCATTCAGTTCAGTGGTGTTTAGGAATATCCTTCCTTGAGTCCACTCAGGATCTGAGGTAGTTGGGGGTCCCATATATTAAGGACAGAGTAAAAATTGACAACAAATAAAGAAGTTATGTGCTCACAAACTGTGCCATCTGTGTTGTCCATTTTCATTCTTCAACTCCCCTCCTGCCATCAAACTACTAGAGTGAGTGGTTATGGGATGTCACTTTTTTATATTGAACTCTAGACAGTCTCTTCATCTTGTGACTTCTAGTATTTCTTTCTGCTACTGTTAACCAAGATCTGGGTTACTTGGTGTTGCATTGTGGGTAAAGGAGCAGAGTTTTTTGTTGCCATGAGCTTTTGCAGTGTGAGTTGGATCTGAGGGATTGGATCCAAACCCATGTGTTGAGGACAGAATGAAAATGGACAACAAACATGGAATGTTATGGTGAATACATAACTTTTTTTTGAGACAGTACCTCAAGCCAAATTTCTAATGTCTAGCTCTCAAGAAGACCCAATAAGTTCTGCAGACGGAAGGACAGCTGTAAATAGCTACACAAAAACCATGTAGTGGACCCTGCAGTTGTTGTTTTGCCACATTACATACCAAACTGGCTGCATGAATTAACATTTTCCAAAATGAAGAGAGTGGCCTAGTAGGTCACTTTGAGATGGTGTTTGTACTTATCTGGCAGAACTACTGCCAGACCCCACATTAAATACCAGGGAAGATTCTCAAATGAAAGCTGTAATGGTGGATATTCCTGACAAATCCCTGAAAGTCTGTCTATTAATTGACACTGGTAGGATTCAAAGTAGGAAAACCTGTTCATGTTGAATTTGGTGATGTGCTGTGGATGCCTGCATTAGAGCAGCAGCAACAGGAGGAGTTGTGTGTTCGGCTGTATATTTGTTCTGCTGCATACTTACTGTGGAGCTTTTCTGTCCAGATCTCAATGAAAATATCCCAGGATGCCTTCTAAATAGCATGAAACTTGACCTGTCAAGGGCCTCCGGAATTACTATTTAACTATAGCCTCCAAACAGGCTTTGTGCTTCATGAATAGAGAGTGGTACCAAGGTGGGCCATCCATAGACCTTGGAAACTACGGACCCATAAGTCACACTAGTGTTATATGTAGAGCCATGGAAAGAATGATCATGGAGATGATCAGTAGAGATATAGTAAGCCTCCAGACACTGGACCCTACCCAGTTTGGTTTTGTCAAGGGCAGATCATGCCTACTCAACCTGGTGGACTTCTTTGAGAAGGTAACCAAAGCAATGTACAAGGGAAAAAAGGTTCTTGTTGCCTACCTTGACCTGGCTGAGGCATTTGACACAATATCCCACCCGGGCATTGACATACTCAAGAGGTTGGGTACAAACTCATTATATCACCCAGTGGATAGCTAGCTGGCTCACAGATGAGACCCAGGAAGTTAGAATTGGGGAGTCCACCTCTACAAAGAGGCCATTCAAAAGTGGAGTCTCTCAGGGTTCAGTCCTTGGACCACTCCTTTTTGGCATTTACTTCTCAGAAGGCAAGGCCAATGTCAGTAGTCTCTGGCTGACTAAATTTGTAGATAATTGCAAATTAGGAGCGGTCATTGAATCCCACACTGACACAAATGTTCTCCAGGAGGGACTGATGCAGACAGATAACTGGTGTCAGAGCCATGGACTAAAATTAAATGCCAAGAAATGCATAATAGTACAGTTTTGGAAGTCATCCTTCCCTGGTAACTGTCACATTGACAACACACCCCTTAGAGTTGACCCAGTAGTCAGGGACACACACAGATGGTAATCTAGCCTTTGATCATCACGTGTCTACAGTAGTGAATAAATCTTTCTATGTTGCACGACTTGTAAACAAAAGTATGGCATCTTAAGTCCAAGGAAGTCATTGTTTCACTGTAGTTGGCATTCATCAGACCTATTAAGCACAATGCCCCCTTTGGTATGTACCTAACCAGTCATATCCAACAACTGGAATGTCCACAGAGATTCCTCACTAAAAGAATACAGAGTGTAAGTAAAATTTTCTATGCTGACTGCCTCTAGGCCCTATCCCTGTATTTAGTCTTCTGTAGGCTTTTCGTAGGTTCATAGGTGTGTACTAGGCTAATGGCCCTGGAGCCTTTACAAACCTACCCCATGGGGTTACCCTGACATCGTTCCACCTGACCTTGGTTCCCCGTGCCTCTTTCAAGTAGAGCCACTGAAGTGATTCCCTGGGTGAATTTTCTATTACCCATCCACTCCTCAAGGTTTTTCTTGAGGGCCAATGAGAGGTGCTCTGTTTCCCATGTATGGGAAGTCTATTCCATAGCAAGGGCAGTCTCAGTTATGAACCTGTCTCCTCCAGCACGTTCTATTGATTGTGGTAATGCGGTTGAGGTCAATGGAGTTTGTGGTGCAGTGGGATTAGCATTTTTTTTAGATGTAGCATTTCTAACAGAGCTGGATCAGACATGGCTTTGTCAAGCAGAGGTCGCCTCTAAGTAGGTGATATGAGACAGTTTTGAGGGGAGATCTATGCCTGGCATACACTGCATTGCCAGGCCCCACTCAGATGGACCTCTCTTATATCCATGAAACAAACAGCACCAGAATTACTTGTTCTAAAGATTTAAACCTTGTCTGTGATATAAATGGGATGGGGTGGAGAGACAGGTATGTATCCCAGAGACTACCCCGTCTATGGAACAGGCTCCCCCATCTATGTGAAGCAGAGTTCCTCCCTAACCCAATTCAAGTGCAGCTTGGACAGTTGGTTGGAACTGGAACTTCATCCCTGGTTTGGTACCTATGTCTCTAATGGACACGGGCAACCTGTAAATGGTTCATCTCCCAGGCCCCTGCTTACACTTATCAAGGGTATCAGAACTTGTCAGAGATTTGGGATGCATGGCTAGGCTTAGAAAAGGCCCTTGTGGTCATTAATCTAGTAAACACTTATGAAAAGGAATTTCCAACCCAGTTAGACTTTCCCAGTAAACAATTTATTTACTTGTCGGGAAAGTCTGACTGGGATAGAGCCCATTTTCAGCAGAGGCTTGGGGAGAAATGTTCCAGATGCATGTCTTTGTAGAATGTGTGAAGAAACCAGAACATCCAGAGGAAACCCACTTGAAAGCAGGGTGGATATGCAGACTCTGCACAGAATGCACTGCAACTGAGAATCGGACTGGACAATGTGTTTCTGTGAGGTGATGACGCTAAACATTGCACCACCAAAATGCAAATAAATCAATGTGTGACTGGCTGAAAATCTAACCTTTGCCAGAGAGTATTAAACAGTAGCTGTTGGATGACCTTTTTGATTTGTTGTTTGAGGCCGCTTCATGAAAAGTAAGAATTTAAAAGAGAAGACTGTGGAATTATTTCACCCGCTTATACCAAGGTATAACAGGAATTGCATAAGCAGTTGAATTGTTCTTTATAAAACAATTGGAAGTCAATCAGTTTGAGGCTTTTCAAAACAAAAAAAAAATGAAGCTTGGAGTGGTGGTATAGGTAGGCAGCAGGGTAGGAAAAAGAACAGATTTTCTTCCTCTAAGGATAGAAATGGAAAGTGCTGTCTGTTCTTTTATTCTTTCCCTTCCTTCACCCCTCCCCCATCTTGCTTGGAGAGAGAGTCTCACTTCTTGGATAATTGTCTGATTTCAAAGTGATAACAGAAGTTAGAGTTGTAGGCTACATGTTAAAATTAAGGCCTTTCCACCCATCAAGAGAATCCTGTCCATTCCAGTGTGCCAGCTTAAACTGTGTCCTGTGCCAGCACGTTTTTTTTTCAGTTGGAAGCTGTGGAGAGAGTTGCCCTGTGAGAGCAAGGAGAAGGATTTACTCCAGTAATTCCCAACATAGGTACCATATAGCAACTTCCCTTGCATGCCACAGAGACATGGTTATAAAATGATTCTCTATTATTCTCTGTCTTGGATTGGATTGGTCACTTTTGGGTTATTTGCCGTCATGATGGATCTGAGCTGACAAACTTCTCCCATGCATCTCTAGTACTCAAGCTTCACCATCTCTCATAATGCTGTGTTGTCTTACTTGTCTGAGAGATCTTGTGTGATGCTCCTTCACCAGTGCTCCTTTCATCTGACAGTGAGGTAAATGCTTTGATTGATCCGTTTGCATTTTCATATTGTCTTTACCTCTTACAAATCTTCCCCCTATTCCTTGCATATTTTAATACATTATACTATTTTTCCAGCTTCTTCCATCTACTTAGACTGAGGCCAGCCTAAGTTGGTTACTTTTTTGCTTGACAAGAAAATTCCACTCCACATTTGATCATCAGGTCTGCTGTCTATTATTTTATTTAAGGTTTTTTCCTTATTCCCATATGTTGCTGATAGCAAAATTGAGTCAAAAATTAGTGTGTGCAATATATATAATAGATGTGTTAACAGTTGAACTCAACCTTTTTTTTTCATTGTATCTTTGTTTTAGAGCTATTTTAATGCCTCAAAATCACTCCAAGTGCTTGTTTTACAATTCTAATGTGCTTTTCTCAAAATGGCAGATGATGGGGGCCTGTCTTGGTAACGTGATCTTATTTTCTTGCTTTCATTCCTTCATCCCAGAATACATTTCAAGTCCTGTTTATATGACTCATGCTAGACATAAGGAAGTGGTGCTGTTTTCTCATGCCTTTAAAATATAATGGCAGGATTATGAAGTGCCGTCATCTAAGCAACACCTTCTGTAACACAGCTGCTTCTCTGATTACCTGACTGGGCCTCATTTATAGGTAGGTACTAGGCTATTTGCCCGAAGGCATTTATAAACCTAGCCAGAATGTGTTGGCTTTCGCTGCCCCCTTAGATTAGTTCCCTGTTCCTCTGTCCAGCAGAGCCACTGAAGTGATCCCCGGGGTAAACTTTGTTTCCCATCCACTTGTCAAGGTTTCTTTTGAAGAGTGTTAGTAAGGAGCTCTGCCTAATGTAGACTGGAATCTTGTTCCTAAGCATGGGAAGTCTCTGAGACAGGAATCTATCCCTCCAGCACGTCCTATTTATTGTTGTGGTAAGGTTTAAATCCCTAGAACGTGTGGCTCGAGGGGATAAGGTTTTCTTTAGGTGGAGCATGTCCATCAATTCTGGGTTGGACATGGCCTTGTATGTCAGGCAGAGATCACCCCTGAGTAGGCGGTATGCAACCAAGTACAGCTGGAGTTTCTTCAGTCGAGCTGCATAGGGCATCTGTTTCAGGCCAGTGATCCTCTTGGTGGGGTACTTCTGTGGTCATTCCAGCTGTTGCAGGTGTCTTGTAAGGTACATCCCAAATGGGGTGTTGTACTCTATGATGGGTCTGATGAGTAGAGGGGCACAATGACCTTTTTGATCTGGATGCAAACCCTTTTGTGATTAGGTGGGCTATGTAGAAGGATTTTCTAACCACTTTGGCAATGTTATCATCAAAGGTGAGATTACTAACTACTTGTGTCCCCAGATCCCTTATTACGTCTTCTGTGTTTAAGGGACTACCACCTATGTGGTAGTTTGTGGGTACTTTGTCTTTTCCAAAGGGGATGACTATGTACTTTTTGGCATTTAGCTTGAGGCCATGATTTTGGCACCAGGTATCTGTCTCAATGAGACCCTTTTGGAGGATGTCTGTGTCAGCCGGAGAATCAATTATAGCTCCTACTTTGTAGTCGTCTGCAAACTTGGTCAGCCATAGTCCTCATGTGCTTGCCTGTACCTTTGAGAAGTATATGCCAAACAGGAGGGGTCCTAGGACTGAGCCCTGGGGAATGCCACTTGTAACCATTTGAGTCAGACCTAGCTCCCGCAACTCTCACAATGTGGGTTCTGTCCGTGTGCCAGTTGGCAAACCATCTTGTGACATAAGGGTTTATGTTCAGGCTGATGAGCTTTGCTATAATACCAGAATGGGAAATGGTGTCGAAGAACTTTGCGAGGTCTAGGTAGGCTGTGTGTACCACCTTTCCCTCGTCTATAGCCTTGGTAACTGTCTTAAAGAAGTCCACCAGGTTTAGGAGACATGATCTTCCCTTAAAGCCAAACTGGGTAGGGTCCAGTGTTTGGAGGTTCCCAATGTCTCTGTTAATGAGTTCCATGATGATGCACTCCATAGCTTTCCAGACCAAGCTAGTTAGGCTTATAGGGCGATAGTTCCCGGGGTCTGTTGTGGCTCCACCTTTATGGAGCGGAATAACCGTTGCTGTGCACCACTCTATGAGTACGTAGCCTGTGGAGAGGCTGAGTTTGAACAGTGTGTTTAGGTGAGGGGTTAGTTAGTCTTTGAGCTCATGTAGGATGTAGCCTGGGACACCATTCGGTCCCATTGATGCTGTATTTTTGGCTTTGGAGAGGGCTGTTTTAACCTGAGTGTGTGTGCTTTCAGGGACTCTACATTCTTCTGGTATGGTTATGGGCCCTTTTGGGGGTGAAGTTTGCGCTGAACCTGTCTGCCAGGATGTTGGCAGTATTGGTCGGTTCAGTGTATTTTGTGCCATTCTGCACTAACTCCAAGCAGATCTGTGCATTGCCACTTAGATTCTTGACATAGCTAAAAAATGCCTTGTGGTTATCTTTGGAGTCCTTGGCAATTTTTCTTTCGAAGCTCGCCTTGGATGATTTTATGATGGATTGTAGTTTCTTGCTGATTCTGATCAGGGATGTCTTCCCTTCTTGGGATTTTACTCTCTTCTGTACTAGTTTTCTCCTTCTATTGTATAGCTTGTTTATGGCAGGAGTCCACCAGACTGGTTTCCTTGGAGGAGTGAGTCTTGGTTTTGCTTGCGATAGCACGATCCATGCCTTCTTGTAGGTGCCCATAGAATGCATTAATAAAGGATTTTGCAGCTTGGACAGTGTTATCCTTTAGCATGGGGGCTTTGAAACTTTCCACCTCGGTCTTAAGTAACGTGAAGTTTGCTTTTGAAAAGTTTTTCACGGTGGTTTCCTTGTCTGAGGGTGGGGGTGGAATGTGGATATCCAAAGTGATTTGTTTATGGTCAGATCTAACCAGCGAGGGGTTAACTTCTGGTGTGGAACACTGGTCGCCCATGTTGGTGATGACCAGGTCCAATATGCTGTTGCCTCTGGTGGGAGTGTTGACCAGTTGAACCAGGGCATTTGAGTTTATAAATTCTAGGAAATGTTGGGCAAGGGAGTTAGTACTTGAGTAGTTCTCCCAGTTAATGTTTGGGTAATTGAAATCACCCAATATTAGGGTGTTTGGTAGGACCTTTGTTTCCCAGTGTTTCCAGAAATGAGGAATGGGGTCCTTGGACATGGTGGGTGATCTGTAGCAAGCTACAATTTGAATTGCAGTTTTACCCGTTGTTAGTTGCATGTGGATGATCTCTAAAGCATTGTGCTGTGCCACTAACCTGCAGGAGTGGGTATCCTTGATGAATATGGATACGAACCCCACCTTTTGTATTTCGGTTCAGGTTCTGTGGCCAAAATTTATGGTATCAGTTGTAGCCTGGTAGTGCTGGGGTGCTCTCTTGAGCCTTAAACCAGGGTTCTGTTACTGCACATATATCGATTTTTTTTCCATACTGAGGAGTGCCTTGAGATTATGCATTTTGAGGTTTAGACTTCTGGCATTGAGTAGCATTACCTTCAGTTTTTTTTGTTACTTGTGCTATTTACGGTGGTGGGTTTGTCTTTTGAGCCTTGCCTAAAAAAGGCACCATGGGGGTGGCAAGAGCCTTGGCTAGTATTCGAAAGCCTAAGGGTGACAGGTGCAAGCTGTCTCTAGCGCAGCAGTGTGGCTTGTTGAGCATGTAATCCCAGGTGGACAGACACTGGATCCCCTTTGAATGACACCAGAAACTTAACCAATTGTTGAAATTGAGAATATTTTCTTTATACTATGGTATCATTCTTGGTGAGGGCAGATGCTGCTCAGGGTCATACCGGCCTGGGCAACGTGATCAGAGAGCTTTTCCATGTCTCTTTTCATGTAGTCCAGGGAGGTATGGCTCAGGTCATTCACACCAACATGGACAATGACAGAGTCATATTTGTACTTGTTCTGAAGTGACCTGAGTGCTTGTGTTATGTTGGCGGATCCTGGCACCTGACAGGCAGCTAACAGTAACATTCTCCTTATTCAGCCTTGGAAGTGGGATGTCAGTGTGCCTGACTATAAAGTTCATAGGTTGATACTAGGCTATCTGCCCTAGGGCATTTATAAGCCTAGCCAGAGTATGTTTGGCTTTCGCCACCCTTTTAGATTAGTTGACTGTGCCTCTGAATAGTAGGTCACAGAAGGTAGCCCTTTTAAGGTTTGTTTACTGTACCTCTGTCAAGCAGCGACACAAGAGATCCCAGGGGTAAACCTACGATCTCCCATCCATTCGTCAAGATTTCTCTTGAAGAGAGTCAGTGAGGGGCTCTGCCTGACATGGATTGGGATTTTGTTCCAGAGTGAAGGGAGCCTCTGGGATATGAATCTGTCCCTCCAGCATGTCCTATTTATTTCTGTGCTAAGGTTCAGGTCCCTGGAGCATGTAGCTCTAAGGGATTTAGATTTCCTGAGGTGAAGCATGTCCATTAATTCTGGGTTGGACATGGCTTTATACATCAGACACAGATCGCCTCTGAGTAGGCGGTACGCAACTGAGTAGAGCTGGAGTTTCTTTAGCCAAACTGCATAGGGCATCTGTTTGAGCCCCTTGATCCTCTTGGTGAGATACTTTTGGGGTCTTTCCAGTTGCTGAAGGTGTCGGGTAAGGTACATCAAAAATGAGGCATTGTACTCAATTATGGGCCTGATAAGTCATGAGAAGAGGGGCACAATGACCTCTCTTGATCTAGATGTGAACCCTTTCATGATAAGGTGGGCTGTATAGAAGATCTTTCTAACCACTTTGGCAACGTGATTGTCAAAGAAGAGATTGCTATCTACTTGGGTCCTCAAGTCCCTAATTACTTCTTCTGTACTTAATGGATTACCACCTATGTGGTAATTTGTGGGCACTTTGTTTTTTCCAAAGGGGATGACTATGCATTTTTTGGCATTTAGCTTTAGGCCATGGCTCTGGCACCAGTTATCCATCTCTGTGAGACCCTTTTGGAGGATGCTTGTGTCAGTCGGAGAGTCGATTATAGCACCCAGTTTGCAGTCATCTGCGAACTTGGTCAGCCATAGTCCACCCGTGTTAGCCTGTACCTCGGAGAAATATATACCGAACAAGAGAGGTCCCAGGACTGAGCCTTGTGGGACACCACTTGTAACTGGTTTAGAGTCTGACATGGCACCTGCTATTCTGACCATGTGGGTTCTATCCCTGAGCCAGTTTTCAACCCATCTTGTGACATAGGGGTTGATATTTAAGCTGGTGAGCTTTATTTATGATGCCCGAGTGAGGTATTGTGTCAAAGGCCTTTGTGAGGTCCAGTTAGGCTGTGTGGACTACATTCCCTTCATCTATGGCTTTGGTAACTGTTTCAAAGAAGTCAACCAGGTTCAAGAGGCAAGATCTGCCCTTAACGAAGCTGAATTGGGTAGGATCCAGTGTCTGGAGGTTCCCAATGTCTTTGTTTATGATTTCCATGATGATACGTTCCATAGCTTTGCAGACCAGGCTAGTCAGGCTTATAGGGCGATAGTTTCTGGGGTCAGTTGTGGCACCATCTTTGTGGAGTGGGACCACTGCTGCTGTACGCCATTCTTTGGGAACATATCCTGTAGTAAGGCTGAGATTGAACAGTGACTTTATATGAGGGTTTAGTTCTTCTTGGAGCTCGTGTAATACGCAGCCCGGGACACCGTCTGGTCCCACTGATGCTGTGTTTTTAGCTTTGGAGAGGGCAGCTCTCACCTGTGCATCTGTGATCTCAGGAAGGCTACACTCTGTTGGGATAGACATTTGCTCTTTTGGGGGGAAGGGGGGGAGAAGTTTGCACTGAACCTTTCTGCCAGGATGTTGGCAATGTCTGTGGGTTCAGTGAATTTTTGTCATTTTGCACTAACTCAGAGCATATCTGGGAGTTGCCTCCCAGGTTTCTGACATACCTAAAGAAGGCCTTGTGATTATCTTTAGTGTCTTGTGCAATTTTTCTTTCAAAGCTGGCCTTAGAAGATTTTATGAGGGATCGTAGTTTCTTGCTAGTACTGATCAGTGATGCCTTCCCTTTTTGGGATTTTGCTCTGTCATGTACTAGCTTTCTCCTTCTGTTGTATAGCTTATTTATGGCCGGGGTCCACTAGACAGGTCTCCTGCCTTTGGAGGAGTGAGTCTTGGTTTTATTTGGGATAGCATGCTCCATGCATTCCTGTAGGTGTCCATAGAATGCTTTTGTAAAGGATTCTGCATTTTGGGCCATATTGTCCACTGGCCCGGTGGCTTTGAAGGATTCCACCTCAGTTTTGGGAAGTGTGAAGTTTGCTTTTGAGAAGTTCTTCACCGTGGTTTCCTTGGCTAGGGGTGGGGATGGAATATGGATGTCCACTGAGATTTGTTTATGGTCTGATCTTACCAATGAGGGGTATACCTCTGGTGTGGAACATAGAGACCCCATGTTGGTGATGACCAGATCCAGTATGTTTTACCCTCTTGTGGGAGTGGTGACCAGTTGTTCCATAGCATTTGAGTTTATAAATTCTAGGAACCGTTGGGCTAGGGCATTTGGGCTTGAGTAGTTTTCCCAATCGATGTTTGGGTAGTTGAAGTCACCCAATATAATAGTGTTTGGAGAGACCTTCATATTCTCCAGTGTTCTCAGGAAAGCCGAGTGAGGTTCCTGTGTTTGGGAGGGTGGTCTGTAGCATGCTACAAACTGAAAGGCAGTTTTTCCCACTGTTAGTTGCACATGGATGGTCTCCGAAGCTTCGTGCAGTGCCACTAGCCAGGAGGTGTGGGTATCTTTGATAAATATGGATACTCCCCCTCCTTTTGTGGTTCGGTCTGAGTTTTGGGGCCGGAAAGCATGGTATGAAGTATAGCCTGGTAGTGCTGGGGTGCTCTCGGGAGCCTTGAACCAGGTTTCTGTTACTGCACAGATATTGATATTCTCCATACTGAGGAGAGTCTCAAGTGCGTGCATCTTGAGGTTTAGACTTCTGGAATTGAGCAGCATTACCCTTAGTTTTTTTTTCTTTGTGTTGTCTATGGGGGTGGGTTTGTCTTTTGAGCCTTGCCTAAAAAAGGCACTATGGGGGAGGCAAGAGCCTTAGCCAGTATTCGAAAACCCAGGGGTGACAGGTGCAAGCTGTCCCTAGCGAAGCAACGTGGCTTGTCGAGCATGTCATCCCAGGCTGACAGACACTGGATCCCCTTTGAATGACACCAATACTTTAGCCAATTGTTAAAATTGATCATTTTGTCTTCATACTGTGGCATCATTCTTGGTGAGGGTAAGATGCTACTCAAGGTCAGGGTCATACCGGCCTGGGCTACATGATCAAAGAACTCCTGTACGTCTTTTTTCATGTAGTCCAGGGAGGTACATCTCAGGTCATTCACACCAGCATGGACAATGACGGAGTCATACTTGTACTTGCTTTGGAGTGACCCGAGTGCTTGTGTTATATGTGGCAGATCCTGGCACCCAACAGGCAGCTTACAGTGACCTTCTCCTTGTTCAGCCTGGTGAGTGGGATGTCTGTGTGTCTGACAATAGTCACTTATTACAAGCGTATTAGGTGTGTTGTTTTAGTCATGTCACCTATTACTAGTATGTTGGGTATGTTATTTTGCCTTAAGGGCTGTGATTGCATGGCACACTAGTTTTGTGAAGTATGGGTTTCATGGTTTGTGTTGGGGGTGGACGTTGCTTGGAAGTTTGCTTTGGAGGTCTCATAGGTTCATACTAGGCTATCTGCCCTGGGGCAATTATAAGCCTAGCCCGATTCTGTATGGCTTATGCCACCCCTTGACTTGAGTATACTGTGCCCTTTTTAAGGTTTAGTTTACTCTGCCTCTGTCTAATAGTGACACGGGAGTAATCCCTGGGACAAACCTACGATCCCCCATCCACTTATCGAGATTCTTCTTGAAGAGATTCAGTGAGGTGCTCTGCCTCTCATGAACTGGAATTCTATTCCAGAGCGAAGGGAGCCTCTGGGTTATGAACCTGTCCCTCCAGCAAGTTCTATTTATTTCTGTGCTGAGGTTCAAGTCCCTCGAGTGTGTGGCTCTAAGGGATTTAGATTTACTGAGGTGGAGCATGTCCATTAATTCTGGATTTGACATAGCTTTGTATGTCAGGCATAGATCGCCTCGAAGTAGGCGGTATGCAACTGAGCAGAGCTGGAGTTTTTTTAACCGAGCAGCATATGGCATCTGTTTGAGACCCTTGATCCTCTTGGTGAGATACTTTTGGGGTCTTTCTAATTGCTGCAGGTGTTGGGTAAGGTACATCCCAAAAGGGGCATTGTATTCTATGATGGGCCTGATGAGGGATGAATAAAGGGGCACGATTACCTCTCTTGATCTAGATGTGAAACCCTTCGTGATGAGGTGGGCTATGTAGAAGGTTTTTCTAACCACTTTGGCAATGTGGTTTTCGAAGGAGAGATTGCTATCAACTTGGGTCCCCAGGTCCCTAATAACTTTCTCTGTACTTAATGGGTTTCCGCCTATGTGGTAATTTGTGGGCACATTGTTTTTGCCAAAGGGTATGACTATACATTTTTTGGCATTTAGCTTTAAACCATGGTGCTGGCACCAGTTATCTGCATCTGTGAGACCTTTTTGAAGGATGTTTGTGTCAGCTGGAGAGTTGATTATGGCGCCCAGTTTGCAGTCGTCTGCGAACTTGGTGAGCCATAGTCCTCCCACGTTTGCCTGTACCTCAGAAAAGTATATACCGAACAAGAGTGGTCCCAGGACAGAACCCTGTGGGATGCCACTTGTGACCGGTTTCGAGTCTGACATGGCTCCAGCAACTCTCACTCTGTGGGTTCTGTCTTTGAGCCAGTTTGTGACCCATCTTGTGACATAGGGGTTTATATTTAAGCTGGATAGCTTATCTATGATGCCCGAGTGGGGCATTGTGTCAAATGCCTTTGCAAGGTCCAGATAGGCTGTGTGGACTACCTTCCCTTCATCTATGGCTTTGGTGACTGTTTCAAAAAAGTCAACCAGGTTCAAAAGGCAGGATCTGCCCTTGACAAAGCCGAACTGGGTAGGATCTAGTGTCTGTAGGTCCCCAATGTCTTTGTTTATGAGCTCCATGATGACCCTCTCCATAGCCTTGCAAACTAAGCTAGTCAGGCTTATGGGGCGATAGTTTCCAGGGTCTGTAGAGGCTCCACTTTTGTGGAGTGGGACCACTGTTGCTGTACACCATTCTGTGGGCACATATCCTGTAGTGAGGCTGAGATTGTATAGCTGTTTTATTTGAGGGATTAGTTCCTCTTGTAGTTCATGTAGGACACAACCTGGGACGCCATCTGGTCCCATGGAAGCAGTGTTTTTTGCTTTGGAGCGGGCAGCCTTCACCTGAGCATCATTGATGTTTGGGAGGCAGCCCTCTGCCGGGATAGATACTTGCTCTTTTGGGGGGGAGGGGGTGGAGAAGTTTGCACTGAACCTGTCTGCCAGGATATTGGCGATGTCTGTGTGTTCAGTGTATTTTTTGTCGTTTAGAATCAACTCAGAACAAGTCTGGGAGTTGCATCCCAGGTTTCTAACATAACTGAAAAAAGCCTTATGATTGTCTTTGGTGTCCTGTGCAATTTTTCTCTCGAAGCTGGCCTTGGAGGATTTTATGAGGGATCGTAATTTTTCGCTAGTACTGATCAGAGATGCCTTCCCTATTAGGGATTTTGCTCTATCATGTAGTAGCTTCCTCCTTCTGTTGTACAGTTTATTTATGGCAGGGGTCCACCAGACTGGACGCCTGCCTTTGGATGATTGGGTCTTGGTTTTGTTTGGGATAGCATGATCCATGCATTCCTGGAGATGTCCGTAGAATGCATTTATATAGGATTCTGCAGTTTGGGCCGTAGTTTCCACTGGCCCTGGGGCCTTGAAGGATTCCACTTCGGTTTTGAGAAGTGAGAAGTTTGCTTTTGAGAAGTTTTTCACTGTGGTTTTCTGGGCTGGGGGTGGGGTCGGGATGTGGACATCCAGTGAAATTAATTTATGGTCTGATCTTACCAATGAGGGATATACTTCTGGTGTGAAGCATAGAGTCCCCATGTTGGTAATGATCAGGTCTAGTATCTTGCTTTTGCAGATTTTTATTTAGAGCCTCCGAGTATGTTTTCATGTATTTGTGTGTTTTTTGCCAGTGCTGGTTTAATGGGTCTATGTGAGACTAGTGGTGTGATGCAAGTATTTCCCTTCTCCTCTTGACTGTCTGATCCAGTCTTGGGTTGAGAGAGGTTAGCCTCCAGTTTGGCTGTATAATTGCATCTCTCACATGTATTAGTGTTTGGTGGTAGGAGGAGAGGGTTGTCTATGTACATGAGGCAGCTGAAACATTGCCTCAAAATGCTCAGATTCACCAGTTGGACTGGAGAAATGTCTGCCAGAGCTTGTTCTATGCTATAAATAGCTGTTAGCTACATGCAGCAAAAGAAAGCAGATAAAACATAGGTTTTTGTAAGGAGTCTTTTGTAGTTCTAAAGAAATTTGGCAAATCCACACACACACACTGAGGTGTGGAAACTCTCACTGCAGTAAATTATCCTTGCTGCACATTTACATGTGACAAGTAGTAGAACTCTAAACTTAGTCTGCCTGCTACTTCCCAGTGCCTTCAGTGGGGGGCTTTTTCTTTCTCATGAATGATGCAGACTTTAAATGTGCTTTACTAGTTCCTCAATTATTTCTGTCATTTTCACCCTCCTTTTTTCTATTTCATATATATTATACTTTGGTAACCAGGAAAGTGAACTGGTCCCAGGACCCTTTTCAACCACAACTTAGGCTACACTGGCAAAGATAATAACAAATTTTAAATGGACTTATCAATACAAAGAAAAAAATACTGACATAAAGACATTGACCAAGATTGCATGTGCAACACACAACCAATGTGTGACCGTGACCAAGTAAATCATTCAGCAATATTTATTAGAATGCTTACATTAATAATGCTTAACTATACTATTTTTATTATAAATAATTCATTATATATGCGTGTGCACGCACACACACACACGGTTTACTATCGTTTGTTCAAACAGCAAAACATTTGCCATTCGAAACAACTAACAGTAAAACCGAACACAAACATTCCAAATGACCACTGTCGACTCAAATGATTGACACATTTGAGTCGACATTGTTACCGAAACCACAAACGATAGTAAACACATTATATATATATATATATATATATATATATATATATATTTGAGTCGACATTACCGAAACCACAAACGATAGTAAACGCATTTTTTATATATATATATATATATATAGTGTGTGTGTTTCTGTATATGTGTATGTATATAAAGTACAAGTGTACAAAAGTATGTGTGCGCATTTAAACACAGTTAAATACTTCTGATTTCCTTTTCTTAGTGAACTTAATGTAAAGGCACACAGTAAATGTATGTTAAAGTAAATTCAGCTGTATATTATGGTTGCACTCTGAAAATATAAGGACTGACAAAGTCAGTGGGAATCACTTACAATGGATCTGCATTTACCAGATATGCACTCCCCTCTGGAGGGATGTCACCCAAAGCATAAAAGACCTTTTTTATGAACAGTGTCCGTGCACCTAGCTGATAGGGTTGCCACCTTACTCTTTCTGCAGTTCTACCCTGTGTGTGTGGGGGGCTTGAAAATAGTAAACGCATTGATACTTTACAAGAAAAAATATTTACTGACTGTTCTTTAAATATCCCATAAATCTTTGATAACTACATTTAAGTTGTCTTAACACATAAACTATTATAAATAATAATTAAAGCTTAGAATTTCAATACTGTGTTGCTTATGTAAATTTGTCAGTTGACCCCCAACTGATATAATTGCTTTGTTTTGCTGTGAAAGGTGAGTGTTAAGTTCTCCTCCCCTCTGCAATAAAAACAGTGGAAACTGTTCCACAGCTTTCTGTCTTTTTTTTTTTTTATTATATATAATCACTGCTGTGTTCCTGACACTAGCGGGATTAATTGTCGATCTAAGATTGACAGCAGTACTTTGTGTCTTTCGGCTTTTCCCGGTTAGGGGTCACCACAGCGGAACTCCGGTCCGCTAATGATTTGCAGTTGATTTTTACGTACCGGCTTGCCAGGCCTGACGCACAACCTTCAACGAAGGTACGCCCACCAGTCAGAAGATGCTCTAGCTGAGAATCGAACCTGACAGCGTCTTACTGTGAGGCGACAATGCAGCACCACCTCCGCAGGATATTGACAGAAGTACTTGGGAAGGGTAAACTACAGATTGAACTGTGTCTATGATGTCATACAGTTTGGAGACTAATTTCTCAGCAAAGTATGTGAGAAGTGGAGTTTAAAAAAAAAAAAAAAAAAAAAGAGAGAGAAGGTAGGCTTTCCCTTTCTTTGACTCCAATGCGAGGAAATTAAAATTTTAAGAAGTAGAAGCAGGTTTCTGATACCTAAATAATGCTGGAACCATATTGTAGGGAGAAAATAAACCTAACGATTGAGTTAAACTGTATGAAAGGGTGGAGTTTTCTTTAAAGTTGACACCTGTGTGGTAGACGTACTTTAGTTGACTAACCAGGTAGTAGGTTCCATTATTGGAATTGGAAAGTATGCCCTTTTCCTGGTAGTTTGTGATCTTTTAAGTTAAAATTCAAAATTAAAAAATTTTAAAACAATGTTTTTAACTTGCATACCCTGAGGTGCACTCTTTGCATGTGCAGTGATGTTTCAGTGTGTGTCATCATCTTTTGTTGTCAGCATTAGTGCTGTCGACATTTGGCTGTTCTCTTCATTTTAAATATACATCCACACACTTGTTTTGTGCATTTGTATATATGCATGTGTGTACTATGATGGCATACTAACAGGTTATCACAGTGTTTGAATGAGTGGCTTCAGTTTGTAAATGTAATATTGTAGTGAGTTTTCACTGCAGTGTGTTGGATTGTGTGAACTGTTGGAGTGTTCTTTTGTGATCCTCCTTTTCTCCATTGAGGTGCAATTGTGGAGTTGGTGTATATGATTTAGGCTGGTACGGGGGAGGGAGCAAGCCCCCTGCAAAACCATCATTTTATTTGACATTTGTTAACTGGGTTAGTCCGACTGGGCAGAAGTCTTTTTTCAGTGGAAGCCCAAGGAGGAAAGCTCCAATATTAGAAGTAACAAACAGTAATCCTATGGTAGATTATTGCAAGTGAGAATGAAATAAGAACAAACTTAGTTAAAATATGTCAAAAAGTAAGAATACAACAGAGTACCAGAGTTGCAATATGAAACAACATGCTAAAGTGATCAATAAATTGAATACACGAGTGAGAGAGTTGCATAAAAAATGTTAAATTGGACATAAACTACATGCAGACGAAGAGAACAAATTAAATAGACAGAAGATGGTCACAAGGCAAACCAATATCTAAGAAAATTATGTTCTTAGGGTTTTCAGCACTAGTTTTTGATATTCTTTTGGAAACCAATGAGTCGAGTGCTTAGACTGTACGTAGAAAAAAATATGTGTGTGTGTGTGTGTGTGTGTGTATATATATATATATATATATATATATATATATATGTGTGTGTGTATTTATTTTACATTTGTTGACCGGGATAGTCCGACTGGATGCATGTCCATTTTCAGTGGAGGCCCGGGGAGAAAAGCTCCAAGGGTAAGCAGATATAGCATTACATAATACAGTCTATTTACAGTGATTACATAAGTAAGCAAATTAAACAAGTTCCACAGGTTAGAGTTAATCCCAAGCATAAGTCAGGATTAAATTAAATTACACAGTAAGATGGTTAACAGAATTTACACATTCTAGAGAGAGTTAGAGTTAGTATGTGTGTGTGTGTATATATATATATATATATATATATATATATATATATATATACACACACACACACACGTACACATTTATGTGTAATATCTAAATATACAAAGTGGCGAATGCTTCAGGATTTAAAGAAATATCAAGTACACACACAAAATCCTGCTGTAGGATCTACACCAGCAGTGTTTGCCTGGAACTGGAGCACTTGGTTGCCCACTACGACATCTTTACCTTTAGTCCATGGTCTCTCATCATTGCAAAAAGCAAACTTATTAAAAGCCTTCTCCCTGCCACCAAGGGAAAATTGTCTACTGGTGAATCCTGTTCCAAGGGTGCTGAGAAATCTTTACCTAAATTTTCAAATAAAGATTTTTTTTACTTGGTCATTTTTTTTTTTCCTGCTTAGCCTTATTTTCCATTTAAGAAGTATCCATGTCTTAATCTGTCTGAAGAGGTTTAATAGTTTGTGCTGCATTTACCTTCAGAGTGAAACTTTGTTCATGGTTCTGTAGTTATAAACTGCCCCCTCATAGAGAGTGATTATTTGCAGTTTTCTTTAATGTAGTTTGTTTTTGTCTTCTTTAGTCATGGATAGAAGTAAGCTGATGTTTTCAGGTGTCAGAGGTAGCTCTGCACCCGCTCCTAGCAGGTCTTTCACCTTGGATCTAGCCTTGGAATCAACTCCAAAGGGTTAAAGTACTGAGCCTGAATTTCTTTACTGTACCAAATGTAAAAAAAAAAAATAAATAAATAAATACAGACACAGAAATGAGAGAGAGAAGTATAGATGAGGAGTGGCAGTACTAGGGTGTTTCCTGCTTCGGCTTTTAAAACAGCTAGGGTAGAGGCTGTTGTTACTTCTGCTGCAGATGTCTCCACTTCTGGTATTTCTCCATCACCGTTACAGGAGTTGTTGATCTTGAAATTTATTTTACCACTTTAGCTGGACAGGATGTGTTATGTTTCTGATTTAAGTCCATTTAATTTAAGACAATTTAACAGGACTTCTGTGTCTGTCTAATTCTTCAGGAGTCATTCCCTTACTGTGGATGTATATTACAACATGACAGCCTTTCTGAAAGATCAGCAGGAAATGTTTCATCTTCCTCTTCTGATACCTGGGTCGCTAGGCATGTAACTTTGCCATCATTTTATTTTACATTTAACAGTGCAGTGTCCAGTTGGGCAAGTAGCCCATTTTCAGTGGAGAAAAGCTGCATAACAGTAGTACAATAAAGGTTACAAAAGTTTTACTAAGATTTACAAAAAATATACAAAAAAATTTAACAGTTGCCTACAATCACAATTTACAGAAAGAATGTATAAAGAAAACTACATTTCCTAAGTCTTATTACAGACTGTAATATGAAACTCATTAGATACTGATAGGAGTAAGACAAGGAGACGATAGCAGAAAATAAATGTTTGATGGCAAGAAAACATTACATTTCCTAAGCCTTATTACAGACTGTAATATGAAACTCATTAGATACTGATAGGAGTAAGACAAGGAGACGACAGCAGAAAATAAATGTTTGATGGCATGAAAAACTAGCCAGAAGTATTACAGGAGCTTAGCCATTGTTGAGTAAGGTGTTCCTTTAGGAGGAGTTTGAAGCTATGACTTTTTTTTTTTAAAAGGATATTCTGGGTTAGGTTTTACTGTTTGGCTACATTATAGGAGAAGAGAAAGTCACCAAAGTAACTATGGGACTTTGTTACCTTGAGTGTAATTTTATCAGGTGTGCTAAGGGTCCTGGGTTTAGTATTTAGTTGCACTAGGTTGGAGAGTGCAGGGCAGTTTTCAGGTTTGTGGATAATGGAGTGGGCAGTGGTAAGCTGACCGATAACAGATTGGGGAAATTCAAGACAGTGTAGTTTCGAAGAGTAAGGCAATGATAGGTCCTGTTGGGTATATTAGCAGCAAATTTTGCTATTTTATTATAGCAGGAATCAAGTAGATGTAAATCAGACATGCACAGGTTAATGAAAATTTGAGAACAGTAGAGGATAATAGGATGTGGGATTTGGCTGTGGCTGGTCTGGTGTTTTGAGTGAGGTAAGCTTTGGCCATATGTAGTGCACCAAGTTTGATGTGAAGTTTAATTTTGAGTGATATGTGTTATTGAATGTTAAGTTGTTTATTGTGAAAACAAGTAGTTTTGTTTAGTTAACTGGTTCTATTATAATGCCATTAGTGGAGAGTAGATGGAGAGAGGAGGTGGGTTTGCTTTGGATTTCCTGTTGAAGATCATTAACTTTGTTTAGTTTAGATTTAGGATGAGTTGGAGTTCATTTAGGTAATTTTCAATATCTAGAAATATTTTTTGCAGTTTTTCCTAGAGTTCTTGGGGTGTGGGAGTAGAGCAAATAAGTAAAGCATCATTAGTATATTGAATGATGGAAGCAGATTTAGTGGCAGTGTTCAAACTATTTGTGAATATAATAAAAAGGAGAGGGCCAAGGATGGAACCCCAAAAGAGACAGGGAGGAGTGTGGAAAGTTTATCCCATTTAGTTGCATGTTGCTGATTAGTAAGGTAGCTAAAGAACCAGTTGAGAGCTGTAGAGTTGAAGTTGAAGGAGGCTTGAGCGTTGAGTAGTAGCTAGTGGGATACCGTATCAAATGCTTTGGACATATCAAGGAATGTAGTAGAGGGGTGGCCACGGTGGTGCAGCGGTTAGCGTTGCCACCTCACAGCAAGATGTTCTCCAGTTCGATTCTCGACTGGGGTGCCTTCTGTGCGGAGTCTGTATGTCCTCCCTGTGGTCATGTGGGTTTCCTCCAACATCCCAAAGACATGCAGTAGTTGGATTGGACACACTAAATTGGTCCTAGGTGTGTGTGCACGCATGTGTGCCTTCTGTGGAAGGTCAGGCGCTGGGCTGGCAACTCGACACCGTAAATCTTCACTGCCAATCATGAGCGGACAGATGATCCGCTGGGGCGACCCCTAACCGGGAAAAGCCGAAAGAAGAAGGAATGTAGTAGAGACTAGTTGTCCATTTTTTTTTGAGGAGGTTAATGTAGTTAGTGAAACTTGAGGGCTATGAAGGAACTGTGTTTTGGGCAGAAGCTGTGCTGTGAACTAGATGAGAGTTGTAGTGAGGTCATGTAGAAGCTGCTTATGGGATACATTTCTGTAAGATTTTGGCTGGGAGTGAGAATAGCAATGGGCCGATTAATTAGATCTTTAGATGGGC
The DNA here is from genome assembly GCF_019279795.1 of Protopterus annectens. Lineage (NCBI taxonomy): Eukaryota > Metazoa > Chordata > Ceratodontiformes > Protopteridae > Protopterus > Protopterus annectens. Next base: position 1,384,012,977 of record NC_056729.1, read on the forward strand.
CTCCCTTGTGGAGAGGGATGATGTAGGATATTTTCCAGAGTATGGGGACATATTCTGCAATGCATTGATTGATTAGGATAGATGTGGGATAGGTGATGGAGCTGGCAGCAGTTTTTAAGAAGTTGCTAGGGAGTTGGTCAACTGCTAGACAGGTAGGTTTTAGTTTTGATAGGAATTTTTGATTTAAGAGGTTTGTATGGGTTTAAAAGAGAAGTAGTTGGGTTTAGAGTTAGTGGAGGTAGGCACTGTAAGTGTTGGTTAGATTTGTTTAAAAGTGAGGTGATAGTTGTGATTAAATGAGTTAGATTTGGATGCTAAGCATTAGATGTTATTTGTTGTAGATGGTGCAGGGGTAGAGGTTTTGCCAGGGTTGAGGAGGTAGTTAATGTTTTGTCAAGTTTTGTGAGTTATTTATGTGTGTTTGCTGATAGGCTAGAAAATAAGATTTTTTATCAGATATTTGTTTCTTAATTGTTTGTAAGGGGTGAGGTTTTGGAGGTTTGATGAGCAGTCCAGGCTCTATCCCTTTGTTTAATGAGAGATTTAACGTCTTTGGTTATACAAGGTAGATTTTTGGCTTTGGAGCATATTTTTCTTGGGGCAAGGTTATTAAGGATGTTGAGGAAGGTATTAAATATTGTGCAGCTTGGTCTAGGTGGAGCAATTTTATAGGTGACCAGTTGCAGTTTTGAAGTAGGGAATGTAAGATGGTAGGGGAAAAGTTTGTGTTGCATATGTGTTTGAAGATGACATTACAGGGAAGTGAATGTGTTTCCTTAGAGGAAAAGGTATTTGAGTGATCACTGAGAGAATCGGGGAGGCACCCAGCATGGTGGGCAAGGTTGGGCTTATTGGTTAGTATCCAATCTGGAATAGAGTCTTTCTTAGTGTGTTTATTGATTCTAGTGGGTGAGTTTATAGTTTGGGTGAAATGGAATAGATTGATAAAGTTGGAAGGGTTGTCAGATGAGCAGGATAGCCAGTCCAAGTTGAAATAGCTAGCGTTATAGTTTTTTGGCTGAAAGAAGAGGATGCCGAGGATAGGAGACTTTCAATGCTAGATTATTTCTTGGAGGTAGGTAGGTAGGATGAACTAATTGTGATGGTTTTATATGGATTTATTTCAAATCAGGTGGTTAGAATTTCTGCTTCTGATAAATCTGGGGGAGTACAGATTAATTTTTCAATTTTGAGGAAATTTGTATACATGATGGCAATGCCTCCACCACGCTTGTTCAGCCTATCTTGTCTAATAACATTATAAGAACTAGTAAGTATTTCCTCATCTTTAATGTGGGGTTTTAGCAGAGTGTCAGTAATTATTATAGCAGGAGTGTAGGTAGCATGAAATTCACTATTTTTGTGATACTTCTGAGGTTAAAATTAGTTATGAACAAGTCTGATTTGGAATTTTTTAGGGGAGGAAGATGGAGGATAGTATTAGCAGGTATTGCGGGTGATATTGGGTGGGGTGGGAGTAGCTGTATAGGCCCTGGGTTAGGATGCATGTCAGCTTGGAATTTGATTTCTGTTAGTGAGTGTAGAAGAAGAGTTTGAGCTTGGATATTAGTCGAAAGAAATCTGGATAGGAAGGAGGGTTGAGGTTATGGACATATTTATAGTGGAAGAGTAGTATGTTAGTGGTGAGGTCAGAATAGATATGAAAATGGATATTTGTTTTTTATGGTTTGCAAGAGTGGGGAGTGTAGGAGAGGTGTAGTGTGTTTTGATGTGATGAAGGCAGTGGAGTGAAGGCTGGGTAGAAGGTAACGAGTAGGAGAGAGTTGCTCAGAAGAGTGGTGATGACTAACATGGTGAATAGTAGAGAAATAGGAGAAAAATATGGGTGGGTTGGTGTGTGAAATTTAGAGAGAAGTATACTGATAAAGTGATGTGGTAGGCGGGAGAGTGTTGTGTGAGGGATGAAATAATGGTTAGTGAGGTGGGAGGGGAGAGTGAGAATTAATTTCTGCCTAGTCGCCCTGGTTCTCCTTACTGGCCTTTATTGTGGTACACTTTCTCATGTGGCCAGTCACAGTCCTTCAGATGCTAACAGTTTGGGGCCATAGCTTTTCATTTTGACACATTTCACATCCAACAGTGCTGCTCTGAGTGACTTCCAACACATATTGTTGACATCAGAGTTTCAGTGGTCCTGGTGTTTGAGATCAGTCATTCAGGGTCGTCTTTAGCCCTGATTTGGTTTGGATTATTGCTGATTTTGTTTGGGGTGACATTGGCCTTGTTGGAGTTCAGCCTCTGGTAATAAGAGCTGTTGCATTTTGCCCAGTGCTTGACAATCCCGACATTCTCTACATTGATCAAAACAGTTCTGCATTGGCCACACTCAGCACTTGGCAGTGTCATCATTGACATCAGCCATAGACATTTTTCCTGTCTGTCCCTTCAACCACACTTAATCAGAAAGATGGGTGGTGAGAGGCTTTTGCAGGATCAACCTGACATATTCAGAGTTGTTTAGATATGATCTTAATCTTCTGAACAAGAGGAGGCTCCTGGACACCTGTTGGTAGTCCTCTGTCCCAGGCTCTGATAGTAAAGATGGCACTGATTCCCTGATATCCCCCCCAAACAATAACTTCAAGTTTGGGTATGTCTTCATAATGATGATGCAGAGGGTTGGGTGTCCTAAAGATACCCCATGTTTCCAAAAAAGCCTTTTCATCTCCCTTGCCTTCTTTTTAGCTGGGTTCCCTCCTGTTAAAATGTTTTGTAATTAGGACTCCTACTGAAGACCCTGGCACTCTTACATGATCCAATCCATCCACTTCAATTGCTAAGACTAACTGCCATAAGCACTAGTCAGCTCGGCAACTGAAAACTTTCCCCAAGCTTATCCACTGCTGTTATGATGCTCTTTGCTTCCCCCATCTTTTCCAGATTTTTTTTTTTGCTCAGAATAGTGTATGTTGGAGAATTAGAGCCCCTGGCTATAGTTGTGCTTTGCTAATTTTACTTTTGTGAATATCGTCCAAAGTCAGTTGCCTGATCATTCACACATTTGCATCATCATTCAAGTCGGAGCGTTCCTTTTATGTTCCATTTGAAAGGGTTATTGTTTGCTTGTCATGCTGTCATGGCTCCTAGACTACCATTTTGTGTTGGTCAGTGTTAGTTGTTTGTTGTGCTGTGCTGTCTTGTCAGATTTTGGTGCATTTTTTAATATGTTATAACATTTGAAAATGCTGCTTGGTGCAAAATGAAAAAAAAAAAGCAGCAGTGTTTTAAAAAAGTTAGTGTGAACATAAGAGCCCCTCCCTGGCATAGACAGTTAAGCACCATGTGATTTGGTCCCACTCATTTGACAGATAAATGCAAGATTTATAAGTTAAGAGCTTTGTGCTAGAAGTAACTATAACACAAGACCCCTCCCCCCAGCAACAACTAGGCTAAAAAAACTTCTCCAAGGCCAATTACAACTTCTTATGTGACAGCATAAATAGCTTCATAGCCCCTCCCCCCATTGATGGAACAGACACCGATGCCGAGTTATACACCAATGCTTTATACAATCACCTGTACAGTTGTATTGATTCTGCTGTACCTGATAGAGCAGATCTTCAAGGAAAAATAAAACCTGCCCGGTGAGAGCAGATCTTCAAGGAAAAACAAAACCTGCCCGGTGAACAACTACCATTAATAGGCTAAACAGAAGGAGAAAGAAATTGCTAAGTGTAGGAAGGAACAGTCTCAACTGGAAACACTCCCTCCTCAACTTAAGCAAATAAGACTCCTGGTGAAGTCCTCCAAAGCTAACCACGAATCCAGATTAGCTTCCCTAACTTGGGATAACCACAAGGTGCTTTTTAGTTACATCCGTAACCTCAAAGGTAAGGCCCAGATTTGTGCTGAACTCGTAGTTAATGTTACTACATATATAGAACCTGTGGGTATAGCAAACCTGCTGGCTGACCGGTTTAGTGAAAACTTAATTCCCCTGTCCCTGCCACATATACCTTAAAGCACCCCCTAACACCTGTCCCCCGCCTAGTATCTCCAAGGAGCAGGTCTTAAATGCCCTCTCCAAGGCCAAAAGCACAGTCTCTATGAGACCAGACAACATTCTTGGCTAAAACGGGAATTAACATCACCATTGAGCTTTTCAGTCACAGCCTAAGCACTAGTTTTGTCCCAGTGGAATGGAAAACATTATCCCTTTGCACAAAAGGGGTACATCCATGGACCTTGGGAACTATAGACCCATTAGCCTGACCAGCCTTATCTGCAAGGCCATGGAACAAATCACCAAATGCTCGAGCCCACCCAGTTTGGCTTTGTCAAGGAGAGGTCATGCCTGTTAAACTTAGTGGATGACTTCAAGACAGTTGGCAAAGCCCTAGACAAGGACAGATCTGTGCATACGGCCTACTTAGACTTAGCCAAGGCCTTTGGCACAATTCCTTCCTGAGGCATCATTGATACTCATCCAGCTGGGTATAAACCCATATATTGTCAAGTGTGTTGCAAACTGGCTCACTATTAAAGCTCCTATAGTCAAAACAGGTGACTCCACCTCCTTCAGCAGACTGCAGCCAGTGGTGTTCCACAGGGATTGGTTCTGGGACCCCTACTGTTTGGAATCTACTTCTCTGAAGTACACGTTAATACTAAAGGACTGTGGCTGACAAATTTTGCTGATGACTGTAAACTTGGAGTGATCATTGAAACCCCTAGCAATGTCAACGTCCTGCAAGACAGTCTTGTGCAGACTAATGACTGGTGCCAAAGTTATGGTCTTAAACTAAATGCATTATCCCCTTCAACAAGGGTGATGTTCCTGCAAACTACCGCATCAATAGCAATACCCTTGGCACACAGTCTGTGTTTAGAGATTTGGGCACACAGGTTGACAGCAACCTCATCTTTTATCACTGTCTCCACAGTGGTAAGAAGAGCATTTTATATTGCTTATCTCATAAGTAGGCATTGTCTTCAGAAAAAGAGGTTATAATCCCCTGTACTCTTGCCTCATCAGGTCAGTAATGAAGTACAACACTCCCTTTGGTATGTTCCTTTCCAAACACCTGCAGCAATTGGAGACACCACATAGGTTCCTAGCAAAGAAAATTTAGGGTTTTAAGGTCTGGCTATATCTCTACTCTCCTTTACTATGCTCAAAAGCTTTTTGGTTGGAGGTATAACCTTGTATATTTATAGATTTAATTGCTTCCCATTAGGGGGGCACCTGACATCTGGGGCAAGAAAAAACTGATGTAATGGCGTTGACTGCATGTTTTATACCCCTGATGACCTGACATCATGAAAGAAGGGACAACAACCGACGCAGGACCCAAGACTTAGTTAATCAGGCCGACTGAGGGCTACTGCAAGCAGATAACCCAAATGTGATGACTGCAATAGTGAATACACTCTAACATCTACATTTATGGTAAGTGTACACAACTGTACTGTCTTTAATTTCCTGGGTCAGTAGATGGTCCCCCTTTATGCAGTGGGATGACTGTTGCTGTCCTCCACTCTCGGGACCAAAGCCAGTACAGAAGCTGTGGTTAAATAAAGATCCTAATAGGCCTTATAAGTTCTGATTTAAGCTGTTGGCAACCTGGCATATCAGGCCCCATTGAAGCTGTGTTTTTTAGTTTTAGAGAGCACCATGGTAACCTGTTATCTGAAGTAGTTTACTTCATTTGGTCTTCAACCTGTGGGTTATGGATCCATATCAGATCCGAGCTGGCAACCTTTACTAGCATCAGCTCCGAGCTCCAAACTCCTCCCTTTACCCATAATACACCTCCACTGCCTTCCATCCCCAGATCTCATTTGCTGTGAATTCCTTCAGCATAGTGTCTTCTGAGCTCCATCTAGTCAGTGGGTTTAAAATTTTCATGAGTAAATATTTTTATCTAAATTTCTCTGTTAGTGTTAGTATAGGTCCCCTTTCTCCTCCCCTCACTTGGTGCGTTGAGTGTTAGTGTTTTTAGGTACTTAGAGTAGTTTGTTCTGTGGTGTAGGTAGCTTCCCTTCCCCCCTCAGTGTCTTCTGTAGATGAGAGTGGTGAGTGTGTGTGTGTGCATGTGCATGTGTAAATACTCCACAAGCAGTATTGAAAAATGAAGGCTCCAAACCACAAGTAAATAAATGTAAGCGCTTTCATTTACTAATGTACAGCAAACTTCTTCAGACCTGTGTGTGTGTGTGTGTGTGTGTGTGTGTGTGTGTGTGCGTGTGTGTATGCATGTGCGTATGCGTGCGCGTGTCTGTGCATGTGTGTATGCATGTGTGTGCGCATGTGCGTGCATGTGTGTGTATGCGTGAGTCTGTGTGTATGGTTGTGTCCGTGTGCGCGTGTGTGCATGCGTGTGTCTGCGTGTATGTCCGCGTGCGTGCCTGTGTGTACACATGTGCATGTGCGTGGGTATGTGTGCGTGTGTGCGTGCGCGCATGTCTATTCGTGCATGTTTGTGTGTGTGTGCATGTGTGTGTGTGCATGTGTGCGTGTGCATGTGTGCGTGCGCGCATGTCTATTCGTGCATGTTTGTGTGTGTGTGCATGTGTGTGTGTGCGTATGTGTGCATGTGCGCATACGTGTTCGCGCGCACGCTTGTGCACATGTGAGTGTGCATGCATGTGTGCGCGTGGGTATGTGCGTGCATATGCATGTGCGTGTGTGTGCTTGTGCCTGCGGGTGTGTGCATACACGTGTGTGCATGTGTGTGTGCATGCGCATATGTGTGTGTGCATACATGCATGTGTGTGTGCGCGTGTGTTCGTGTTTGTGCATATGCGTGTACGTGTGTGTGCGCACGTGTTCATGTGTGTGTGCACGTGTCTGTGCATGCCTATGCATGTGTGTGCATGTGTCTGTGCACGTGTGTATGCATGTGTGTACGTGTGTGCGCATGCATGTGTGCGTGTGTGCCTACGCATGTGCATGCGTGTACGCATGTGTGCGTGTATGTGCCTGCGTGCGAGTGCATGTGTGCATGTGTGTGTGCATGTATGCATGCGCGTGTCTGTGCATGTGTGTATGCATGTGTGTGCGCATGTGCGTGCATGTGTGTGTATGCGTGCGTCCGTGTGTATGGTTGTGTATGCGTGTGTGTGCATGCATGTGCATGTCCGCGTGCGTGCCTGTGCGTGTGTATGCATGTGCATGTGCACACATGTATTCGTGCATGTTTGTGTGTGTGTGCATGCGTTTGTGTGTGTCCGCGTGTGTGTGCATGTGCGCATACGTGTTCTCATGCATGTGTGCGCGTGTGCATGTGTTCATGCATATGTGTGTGCTTACATGTGTGTGTGTGCATACACGTGTGTGCATGTGTGTGTGCACGCGTGTGTATATGTGTGTGTGCGTACATGTGTGTGTGTTCGTGTGTGCGTGTACGTGTGTGTACGTGTGTGTGTGTGTGTACGTGTCTGTGCATGTGTGTGTACGTGTGTGCTTGTGTGTACGAACATGTGTGCGCGTGTGCGAGTGCATACGTGTGCATGTGTGTGTGTGCATGTGTGCGTGAGTGCATGTGTGTGTGCATGTGTGCTTGTGTGTGCATGCACATGTGTGTGTGCATCTGTTCATGTTTACGTATGTATGTGTGTGCGTGCATGTGTCTGCATGTGTGTGCGCATGCATGTACGTGCATGCATGTGTGCATGTGTGTGTGTGCATGTGTGTGCATGTACATGTGTTTGTGCATATGGGTTTGCATGTGCGTGTGTGTGCATGTGCGTGCATGTGCGCACATGTACATGTGTTTGTGCATATGTGTTTGCATGTGCGTGTGCATGTGTGTGTGCATACGTGTTCATGTGCGTGTTCACGTGTGTGCATGCGCATGTGTTCACGTGTGTGTGCGTGCACACGTGTGTGTTCGTGCGTGTGCATGCGAGTGTGTGTGTGCGGGCATGTGAGTGTGTGTGTGAGTACATGTGCATGTGTGTGTGTGTGCATGTCTGTGCATGTGTGCATGCGCCCTAAAGGATAGGAAAGCCAAGTTGGCCCTCAAAGGTCCGACTCTGTTTCATCGTCTCCGGCCGCCTCTCCCTCCTCTCTTCCTCTGGCTTTAACTCCCTCCCAGGCTGGGACTCAACCTCCTGTACCAAAGCCTGTGGTAGCAGAGCAAAAGAGAGAGGGTGCATGCACACATAGACAGAACCATACACACGTATGCACGCATACACACACATGCACGCACATGCGCACACACATGCATACACACGTGCACACACACGCGCATGCATACATGCACACACACACACGCACACACATGCACTCGCACGCAGGCACATACATGCACACATGCGCCCTAAAGGATAGGAAGGCCAAGTTGGCCCTCAAAGGTCCGACTCTGTTTCCTCGTCTCCGGCCGCCTCTCCCTCCTCTCTTCCTCTGGCTTCTCCTCCCTCCCAGGCTGGGACTGAACCTCCTGTACCAAAGCCTGTGGTAGCAGAGCAAAAGAGAGAGGGAGAGAGAGTTGAAGACGAGGGAAAGAGGAGGAGGTCCCCAGACCTGGCTTCTCAGAGTAAGACACCATGGATCCATGACTTCCGATCTCCGAGGTTCTCCCCGGAGCAAGAGGAGACATGTCCAGCCTCTTGGGCCTCAGTGCTCCAACCCGCCAGGTTGGCGTCCATGGCCTCATCATGGTCCGCCCGCTCCTTGTCAGATATGGATCTGGATAAGATGATGAGGTGATTTATCTGTACACGATCCAGATAGGGGTCTTGCCAGCCCCCCCTCTGGAAGGGGGAACTCACTTCCTTTCAATCCATTTCTCTTTCTCCAATCCGACCTTCGGGTTCGGAGTACTCTGATCCGAGATTGGCATTGGTCAGGGGGTCAGTGCCGATGCTACCTGCTTCCTTGACATTGACAGCTACCTGGAATGTTTCAGATCCAACCAACTTGGATCCAAGCCGCTCATGGAGCTGGAGCTTGAGTGTCAGATCTGAGGGAGTGGAATCTTTTTCATCGGCTCTGACTTTGTCAGGCCAGGTTCCCTCCCTCGGAGCTCTGTTCAACTCGGGCCCGGCTCCAATTCTCACGTCAGACCCGGAGAGACGGACCTTATTGGTTTTTCAGGAGGTTCACTCTCCTTCGGAGTTCGTGGTAGAAAGGGTTCTCTCCGTCTGTTCGAGACCCCTGACCACCCCCTTAGACTCCCCTCAGACCCCCTTGTCTCTGTCTACGGTCCCCATCATTTTACTAGCAGGACAACCCATGCTCGAAGAGCCCCAGATGGTTCCCTCTGAGGAACAAATGGCTTGCGGGCACCCCCCGGAGAATTCTTGTAGGAGAACTGGGGGTGATAGGTGCAATGTGAACTGAATTTGTCAGCCAGCAGGTTTGTTATATTCTGGCTGAGTATAGGTTATACCATCTACAACTAATTCTGCACATTGTTGGATGTTGCCCTTAAGACTGTGGACATAACTTAAAAATGCCTTATGATTATCCTTAGCGTTGGAGGATATCTTTGCTTGAAAGTCTGCTCTCAGAGACTTGACTAGTTCCCTCATTCACTTGACTAGACTAATGAGGGATTTTTGCTCTGTTATGTAAATTCCCTCTTCTTGGCCTCTTCCCATTCTGTTACCACTCCCTCTCTATTTATTCCCAGTACCTTGGCTCCTTTTCCGGCTTCCTGCAGTAAATTCCAGCCCCCCCCCCTGGCTATTCTCTGAACCCTTAATTGCAGTCATCCCTATCTTCAGAATCTCCTTTCTCTAGTCTTGTGTTGGTGCAGTATACCGTCTGCTACTTTATGAATATAATATTTAATTTCTCCAAATCTATTGGGTTTCTAATATCATGATGGGAATGAACCCCATTCCTAAGTCAAAGTATGATTAAAGTTAATGAAATTAGTATTGTTTCAATCTTTGATGTTAGCCAGAAGTACTCGCAGCACCCATGTGCCCAGTAATTATAACTTCTGCAATTTGTACAGAGTTAAATTTACTGGTAACATATCTAAATGCGATTGTATATTCTTTCTATAAGACCAGTTGCACGTATTACTATTGGGACTGTCTGGATATCCTTCTTCCACATTGCTCTCATTTCTGCCTGCAAATCCTGATATTTTATGACTGTCTCTCTCTGTGTACGCAAGACACTGTAGTCACTGGGTGTGGTGATTTCAATGATGAGTGCTACTTTTGTCTTATTTTCATGGACCACCATATCCATTTGTCTAGCATATATCTTTTTAACTGTTGGTAATGGATGATCCCATGTGATGTAAACTTCATCATTTTCTATGATGCTTTGTGACTCATGTTTCCAATATTTTTCAGCCACTTCAATACCATAGTGTTTGCATAATCCCCAGTGCAACAATCTTGCCACATTCAGTATACAGTCCTTCTGCCATTAGTATGTCACAGCCAGCAATAAGGTGTGCAACTGCTTCCAATTCACTTTTACTAAACCTACATTTGTCTGTTTCTTCCACATGTTCAATAGACTGTAAACCAATGTGCACGCAGTCCACTATCTTGGGCTGCCAGTAATAACCTTTCATCTCTTGGTTTGAATTTGCCTCTACTTAACCATTCCTGTGTTTGTTCCTGATGAACATGAGGTTCTTCCTGAAGTCTTCTATACTTGCAATTATATTTATGCATTTTCCACATTTCTTGCCTTCTGCCTTCTCATCTGGTCCTTCACCTTAGTCTTTCTTTTGTTTTTTGGCACATTCAGTTGCTGCCTAGATTTTTATCTACTTCTGGTTTGATTTCCATTCCTACTTGCCGCCGATATACTTCTACTAGATTAACCAGAGAAGTCATCTTAGATTTATTCTCCTCATGTTTCAAAACTTTCACTACATTTGGGTCTTGTGAGGTCAGCAGATAAGCATGCAGTCCAACAATTGCAGATCTGTACATGTAGTCAATTTCAAGGAGGCCAATCCCTTCTTCAGAACGAGGAATATATTATCTTGGTCTGCACTGATTTTTATAAATCATTTGGTGAACATGAAGCATCCTTCTTGTTTTCCTATCTAATCTATCCAACACATTTTAAGGCCAATCAATCACTCCAAAACTGTAAGTTAGGACAGGAAGAGCAAATTGGTTTATAGCCTGGATTTTGTTACTAGATGTTAATACTGTTTCCAGGATTAATTTAAATCTTCTGAAGTATTCCTTACTAAGTTTTATTTGCATTTGTTCATCTATTATTGTTGGTCTTTCATTTTCCAGATATGTATACACTCCTTGGTCAAGTTCTTTTATATCACATTCTTGTCCCAAACTGATGTTTTCCTGGTGTTGCAGCTTTCCTGCTTTAATGGTTGCTTTTGCACATTTATCAAGACCAAATGACATTCTTATATTGTATGAAAAAGTTTTGACAACTTGCAGTTGTGCTTTCAGTTCCTCATCTGAGGTGTACAGTTTTAAATAATCGACAAAGAAGGTAATTCTTTACACTTTTCTAGGAAACAAATTATAGCCATGGCCTAAGCTAAGTAGACAGCTTAATGGGTTAAAGGCAAGGCAGAATAGCAGCAGTGACAGAGAGTTGCCCTGGAATATCCCCCTTTGAATTTTTATCCCTGGGATGATAATTTGTCCTTTATCATGGCTTAATTGCAAAGTGGTCTGCCACTGTTTCATCCTTCCCTTTTTATAGTTCTCCATTATGACTTAACAACAAATGATACTTTGTTCCGTATGATTTTCTTTTATTGCCCTTTTGTTCTACTGCCATTATTGAGTTTTCTTCTAAATGACTACAAACTTATCAGTTTCTGTGTAGTTTATATGTCATCAGAAAACAAGTTATTGGCCTGTAATTTTTAGGGTAGCTTGCAGGTTCACTCTTAAGTAGAAGCATTGATCTGAAGTAGGCAGACTTCATTCGTCTGCAACCTGTGGGTATCGGATCCGACCTCGGATCCGAGCCGGCAATTCAAAAGCTTAGGCTCCGAGCTCCTAGCTCCTCCCTCTTACCCATAACCCCTTGCCAAGCCCTGACTGACCTCAGATTTCGTTTGCCGCTTTTCAAGTAGCTACGGATTCTAGAGCTCCTGGCGTTGTTGAAGAAAAGATAAGATTTTTTGACTAAAAAAAGTTTTGAAAATCTCTATTTTTGTTATTGATATTGTTAGTGTTGAGTGTGTATAGGCTTTCCTCTCTCTTTTATTTAATAGTTCTCGGGTTTTTGCGTAGTTTGTTTGTGTGTGTGTTGTGTTAGGCCTTAGGGTTTGTGATGTCTGAAGCCCATAAAGCTGTTTTCTCTAAATGTACCGAGTGTGGCCATAAGCTGTCCCCAGCGGATGGCCACACTCTTGGTCATCTTGGGGTTGAACACCTGTCATCTGGTTGTACCATTTGTGCAGGGTTCAACCCCTGGGCTTTGAGGGAGCGGAGGTCGAAGCTGGTGCTGGCGGGTCTTTTACCTCCAGATACCGCTTCGGCCTCTGCCCCTTCCACTCAGCAACCTGTTGCTGTGGGTTCTCCCCCTCCGGCTGGGACTCAACCTCCCTCTAAGTTGCTGGAGGGGAAAGAGTCCTCTAGGGAGAGAGAGAAGGAGAGGCACAGGGAGAGGCACCACAAGCGGAGAGCCGAAACTTCCAGTTCGGCTCCTCCATCTAAGCAGGCCTCCCCTGTGCCTTCTAGCTTTCCTCCTCCTCGGCTCCACTCCCCTCGGTTCTCTCCTGGACCTGAGGAGGAGGAGGCTAGCCCTTCTAGGAGGTCTCCGAGGTGGCTCTCTAGGTCCGCTTCGGTGGCCTCCACCAGGTCAACTTTTTCTATGAGTGAAGCTGATATGGACCGGATGATGAGGAAATTCATCCAGGCCCAAATGCAAATGGGAGTGCTCCTAGCCCCCCCCCATCCGGGAGGGGCTTCGACCCCTTTTTTCGCCTCCTTGGCTCCTTCTCCGACCCATACCACGGGTTCGGAGCTGTCGGCGCCGGGCAGACTTGGATCCGGGGGTGGGTCGGATCCGATGGGTCGGCGCACCTCGGATCCGTCCCATCCCTTGAGTGCTTCGGGTACTTCAGACCCGACCTCTCGGAGCCGAGGGCCGAGCCTCGGATCCGAGGGAGCTGGTGTGTCTTCGGCTCCGTCCAGGTCGGAGCGCACCGGTTTCTCGGATCCGACGGTTTCGGCTCCGACTCCGATCCGTGCGTCGGATCCGAGTGGGGGTCGGCTCTCGGGGTTTAGAGAAGCTGGCTCCCCCTCGGCTTTCGATGTAGTGGAAAGGGCACTGTTGAGGACGTCCGGACCCCCGGTCCCTGCCACGGCTCCATCCCGCACTCCCTTGCAGTTGGGCCAGGCCCCCACCAGCCGGTCCCAGGGACAGCCCGCCTCGATGTCCCAAGTGGTTCCCTTGGAACATCCAACTGCTGAAGAGTACTCCTCGGACAGCCCCCCCGATGAAGTACCTCGGAAGCGTAAGTGCAAAAGGAGGCACATGGACTCCCCCGAGTCCGTTACTGAAGACACAGACTTGGATGAAGGGGATGGCTCCCCTAGGTCACCCCCTGAAGACGTCTCATTTGGAGACATTATGGAGATGTTAAGGATCGGGGGGGGGTGGTCTGCCCCCAAGGCTTCCTCGGACGAGTCTGTGTTCTTGGAGGCATTCGAGGCGGGCCCTTCTACCTCTTGGGTGTCCCCTCCTGCTGACCCTCTGGTGGATCTTATTTCCATCAGAGCGTGGAAGGATCCGGACACCATTGAGCCTGTCCCCAAGCGCCCGGACCGCATCCTTTCCCCTCCGACGGACTGCACTCACTGGAGCAAGGGCCCCCCAGTAGATGCCATGATGATGGCTGCAGCCACGAAGAGGGAACTGGCCCAGGAGAGTCCCTCCATGCATCCTCCGGGCAAGGAGTCCCGCTCGATGGATCGCATTGGGAAGCGAGTTTTCAGTTCAGCAACCTTCTCTTTGAGAGCGCTGAACTACATGGCACATGTCATTAGGATGCAGCGGGATCTGATTAAAGAATATGCTGCATCTCCCCCGGAGTCCATGTCGAGTGAGGATAAACAGGTATATTCCACCCGAATGGCCACTCTCAGATCAGTCTCCAATACGTCTATGCGGCTGCTTTCTCATGCTACTGAGGGAGCCGCTAGAGCCAGCGGAGCAGGCCTAGTCATGAGGCGACAGGCCTGGCTCCGCCACTGTGATTTTGCAGAGCCCTTCAAGGCGACCTTCGCGAATGCCCCCTTCGATGGTTCTGCCTTGTTTGGCAAGACGGTTCGCGAAACATTAGTCCAGAGCGAAAAGGACGGGAAGATGCTGTCTGCCGGCGGAGTCCGCTTCTCAGCTCCCCAGAGGTCCTTCTCTAAGAACCAAAAGGGACAGAAGAAGATGTGGTTCCGGAAATCGCAGCAGTCCCAACCTGCTCCGGATAACCAGTCCTTCTGTGGCAGAGGAGGACGGGGAGGTCGTCGTGCTAGAGGCAGGGGGGCTTCTGGCAATTTTGGGTCCAGGGAACCTTTCTCTGATAGACCCACATAGCAGCCCTGAAGGGTTGCCCAGCTGTCCGTTTCTGGAGGCAGTTGGGGGGCGGTTTTCGAGGCACCTGACTTCTTGGGAGTCCATAACAACAGACAGTTGGGTGCTTCGTGTCATATCCAGAGGTTATTCAATTCCCCTATTCAAGGTTCCCAAATCTCGCAACCTCCCAGATGTTCCACCCGACCAAAGGGAGGCGGCAGCTGTCGAAATCGAACAGCTGCTAGAAAAAAGAGCTATCCAGCGCGTCCCCCGAGATCAAACCAGATTAGGGTTTTACTCCAGGTTCTTCTTGGTGCCAAAGAAAACGGGGGACCTAAGACCAATCTTAGACCTTTCCCAGCTGAACCTGTCAGTAACCAAGCAAAAGTTCCGGATGGTCACCCTGCAATCTATACTTCCCCTCTTGAGGGAGAACGACTGGATGTGCTCCATCGACCTCAAGGACGCGTACTACCACATTCGCATGGACAGACGGTCCAGGAGGTTTCTTCGCTTCTGGCTGGGAGCCAGTCATTATCAGTTCAGGGTCCTCCCCTTTGGTCTCACCTCAGCCCCCAGGGTGTTCACCAAGGTGCTAGCGGTGGTAGCGGCCCACCTGAGGCTCCAGGGATTACAGGTCTTTCCGTACCTGGACGACTGGCTCCTGACGGCATCATCAAGGCATCTTCTGTGCTCAGCCAGAGACTATTTTCTTCATCTGGCCCCAGGGCTGGGCATCACGATCAACTGGGAGAAATCTTTGCTGCATCCAACACAAGTTATAGATTTCATAGGAGGAAGACTAAACACCAGATCAATGCGAGCCTTCCTCACTCCAGACAGAATTGCCAACCTGAAGTGTCATGTGACAGCGGTCCTGCAACCATCTCCAACTGCAGCTTCGGTCCTGAGAGCCCTAGGTTCGATGGCGGCAGCTATTCCGCTTCTCATTCATGCTCGCTTACGCATGCGGGTTCTTCAATGGACCCTTCAGGTTCAGTGGTCCCCTCTTTGTTCCCCTCTCAACGCTCCTATTGCGGTCAGCAAGGCGTGCAGGGACTCCCTTCTTTGGTGGCTTCTTTCTCCGGAGCCCCTGGCAGGGAGACCTTTTTGTGCTGCATTTCCCCGAGCCACAGTGACCACGGACGCTTCTTGCCTTGGGTGGGGGGGGCATTCTGCGGGGAAGATTGTCCAAGGCACGTGGAATCCCACAGAGACGTCTTTGCATATAAATGTCCTGAGAATGAGGGCGGTGCTCCTAGCGTTGCAAGCACTTCACCACGTTCTTCCTTCAGGGACTATTGCGATTCAGACAGACAACATGTCGGTAGTCTGGTATATCAACAAACAGGGAGGAACCAGGTCTTACCCCCTTTGTCGAGAGGCCATGAGAGTCTGGGAATGGGCAATTTCCACCAAACGCTTTCTGGTAGCAACGCACATTCCGGGAAAGTCCAACATCCTTGCGGACAAGCTCAGTCGCACCATTCTTTCTCCACACGAGTGGTCTCTCAATCCTCAAGTAGCGAAGAAGATTTTTGCCGTCTGGGGGCAACCCTGTTGCGATCTTTTTGCCTCTCCCTCAAACGCCAAATGCGACAATTTCTTCGCTCTGCTTCCCCCACCAGGGGAGTTCCCGAGAGATGCTCTGGTGAATGCTTGGCCTCCCGGTCTCCTTTATGCCTACCCTCCACTTCCTCTGATGCAGAGGCTTCTGCAGAAAGCCAACAGTTTGGGGAGCAGAATGATTCTCATTGCCCCGTTCTGGCCTCGTCAACCTTGGTTCCCCTTCGTATGGTCTCACAAAATCAATCCACCCTGGATTCTGGATCCAATTCCGGATCTCATATCCCACCCTCTGGGAATGTCGGTTCCCAATCTGCACCCTGAAGTTGACAGCTTGGCTGCTCCAGTTCCATCCTTGATTAGGACTCCCGGTATCTCATCACCGGTCAAGGCCATTTTAGTGGCAGCTCATAAACCCTCCACCAGGCAGGTTTATTGGAGTAAATGGAAGAGATTCTCTATTTGGGCGGTACAGAGAACTTTGGATCCTTTCTCGGCACCTATGTCAGCGGTGCTGGATTTTTTAACAGACCTCTTTCATCAAGGGGCAAGTTCTTCCACGATTAAGGTACAATTGGCAGCTATCTCGCATTATCACATTGGTCATGAGACAGCTCCCCTTATGACGGCAAAATTATGCAAAACATTTCTCAAAGGAGTTTTTTTGTTGAGGCCTCCGGTCAAGGAGGTTGTACCACCTTGGGACTTGTCTTTAGTTCTGCAAGCCCTTACTGCTCCTCCCTTCGAGCCTGCAGGTTCTACAGATTTAAAGTACCTTTCCTGGAAGACTGCCTTCTTGGTAGCTATCACTTCAGCCAGAAGAGTGTCTGAGATTCAGGCTCTATGCGTCAAGCCGCCTTACCTTTCTTTCTTCCCTGATAGGGTGTGCCTCAGGACCAATCCATCTTTTCTTCCGAAGGTCTCTTCTGAATCCAATATTAACCAATCAATTAATTTACCTGTGTTTTTTCCCAAGTACTCAAACAAAGGAGAATACAAATTGCATTCCTTGGATGTTCATAGACAATTACGTTTTTATATTCACAGAACAGCTGGTCACAGGAAATCAGATCAGTTGTTCGTCTCCTTTGCTAAATCTGCTCTGGGTAAAGCAGTATCTAAAGTCACACTATCTAAGTGGATTGCTAATTGTATTCTGCAGGCATATGACACTTCAGGTAGACCTGCTCCTCAGAGGGTTACGGCTCATTCTACTAGGGCAGTTGCCACGTCAGCCGCCTTTAAGTCCCGTGTATCATTGGATGATATCTGCTCGGCAGCTACTTGGGCCTCGCCTCATACTTTTATTTCTCATTATAAGGCGGATGTTGTTTCTAGAGGAAGAGCATCCTTTGGCTCAGCGGTGCTCCGAAACATCCTTCCATGATGGCCGCCCAAGATTCAGGTAGCTAGGGACTCTGTCCCACAGGTTGCAGACGAATGAAGTCTGCCTACTTCAGATTTAGAAGTTATGTACTCACCATAACGTTCCATCTGAGTAGGTGACTTCATTCGGATGCAACCATCCCCCCCTCCATCCCCCTGACCTTTATAGAGCGAGTATTTATGCTGTTTTCGTGTACTGTAGTCAGTATTTTGAGGCAAACTCAATCTGAGGTCAGTCAGGGCTTGGCAAGGGGTTATGGGTAAGAGGGAGGAGCTAGGAGCTCGGAGCCTAAGCTTTTGAATTGCCGGCTCGGATCCGAGGTCAGATCCGATACCCACAGGTTGCATCCGAATGAAGTCACCTACTCAGATGGAAAGTTATGGTGAGTACATAACTTCTAATTTTTCCTGTTAGCCAGGTTGATGTCTATTCAGGGTGCACATATAAGTAGTTCTTACTCATGGCAAAATCTTTGTGCAAAGATGTTAATACTTTTAACCAGAAGTTAGATACCGCATCTGGGCCTTGGGTTTTCCAATTACAGGCTTTTCTTAATTTTATTTCAATCTCTCTGGTTGTTACTTCATCCCATTTGATATCCGGTACCTTTAAACTTCTTATTCTTTCTTTTACTTCTATCCATTTAGTATCTTTGTTATGTTCCACAAGATCGTCACAGACACTTTTCCAAAATGTATCTATTTCTTCCTTGTTTTTCAACTCCTTTTACCTTATTTCCCAATTCTCTAAAACTTTTTTGGGTCATCAATAAATTGCTTATTTTGTACTTTTCCTTTTGTATATATCTGTGTATCTTCTAAGTTTTTCCACCTGCGCTGAGGTTTTTAGTTTATTTGTGCTAGTGCATGATAGAGCCTGGTCTGTTTTAATACTGTGCATTGCTTTTATCATGTCTGTCTGTCTTAGTATTTTTTGTTGCTCTGTTCGCTCTTCTCTAGTCTTTTAACAGTGACATTTCTTGTCTTAATTGCTTTATAGTTTTCTCTATTCGATACTTCCATGATGGTATTCGATTTCTCCCCTTCGTTTCCCTCACTACCCTGTGTTCTTGTCATAGTACTTTATCAATTTAGCTGCACAGTAATATATCCTGTTTACTTCTGTTATAGCACATGGATCTTTATGGACAGTCCTAATTACCATGTTCATTTGTTTTATTAAACTTCTGACTTTTTGGGTTTTATTGACCTTCTGCAGTATATTTCTTTCATTGATCTTATGTCTATGTCTCTTAAATCAAGCAACTCTTCTCTTAGCTCATTTTCTTCTAAACTGAGGGCACATTTTTTGTTTGCCATTTCCTGTGGGCATTCTATAGAAAGTTCTATAGCATCTTCCTGTGGCACATTCTCTTCAATTTCATCCTATGCCATCCGTTGCTTTGTCGTATGGGATATCACTGGCTTGTCAGTCCTCAACATTGACTAAATCAGAGTCTCCACAGTTTCCTGTTCCTTCCCTTGCTGTCTAGCTTCAAGTGAATGTTTATACTGGTTTCCTGTGGAAGGCTTCAACATATCTTCATATGGGACCTGACCAATTGCTTCCTGTTCCACTGCTTTCCCCTTAATTTGGATACCCATTGCTGTATCCTGATGTTGTGCTTTGTGAATGAGATTTTCTAAACTGAATCCACAGGTACTCCATAGCCTCGGTTTCTATTCCTTTAACTTCCCAATTACTAATCTCCTTTTCTACATTTCCTCTCTTCTTATTTTTTGTATTGTAAAGTTTTCCATGTCCATATTCCTTTGCCTGTATTTCTCTTCAAATATCTTTGGTGCTGCTCTTTTTGTATTGGTTAGTTTTGCTTTCTCCTTTGCATAAATATTACACCATGTTAAATCTCTTTCTTTCCCATGTCCACATTTCTTGAGAGGTCCCCTGATCTTCTTGCTTCTCCTTACTTTGGGGACTCATACTGTGATGTAACCTGTGTTAGACCTTCTACACCAAATCCTTCACTTTGCAGGAACTCCATAACTTCAACTTCTATTTTTTAACTTCTACTTTGCTAATCTTCTTTTCTACATTCCTGCTTTGTGATATATTTTTTTTGTGATATGTTCCATATCTGGATACTTTTGCCTGTACTTCTCTTCGAATATTTTTCGGGCTGCCTTCTTTATATTGATTAATTTGGCTTTGGCTAATATCCTGTATGACTACTATTGTTCTCCTTAAGGATCTGTATCCACAATCCCACTCTTTTCTTACTTTTTTAATTACCCCCTGGTTCATCATCACCCCTTCCAGATTGAATTGTAGTTTTCTGCATGTGTTATGTTCAAGAGCCTTAATTGTGTAGGTGTAAAATATCCCTATAAATTGTAATCCTAAACTTCCTTGTTCTGTTGGGAGGATCAACATGTCTCATGTGATTCTTGCCCTCTTCTCTTCCCAGATTAAATCCTTCATCTCTCTATTAATTACTATCCACAACTTCTAAAATATGCCTGACCGATATATGAAACTAATGGGAATAAGAACATTTTTACTGCATCTACTTTGCTGTCCCTGTCCATAAGTAAGAGCTTCCAGTTAGAACTTTTTGTATTCTTATTAGTCTTTATCCACATCTTTATCCACATAAGCCGTGGTGGTGCAGTGGTAGCATTGTTGCCTCACAGCAAGAGGTTCTCCCGTTCAATTCTCGTCTGGAGCACCTTCTGTGTGGAGTCTGCATGTCCTCCCCGCGGTCGAGTAGTGTTCGAAAGACATGCATGAATGGACATGCCTTTGTTGAAGGTTGGGCGTCGAGCTGACACCTCGGCTCCGTAAAAATCTACTGCCAGTCATTAGCGGACCAGAGTTCCGCTGTGGTGACCCATAACCGGGACAAGCCGAAAGAAAAACAACAACAACATTAGTCTTTATCCACATATCTTTACCAGCCATAACAGAATTCTTTATTAATCCATACTCTTAAAATTTTAATTTGGTTATGTCCCTTTACATATGGGTATTGAACGACTTTGTGTGTGAGTACTTAGTTTATAGCTATAGCCTTTGTTTTATCTTTAATAATTTTATATCTTGAAAAAACTCAGAACTGTCTCAGAATGATGTCGTCCTGTATCAGTGTTGCAGCATTCTGTACAATAGGGATCCCTGCCTAGGGCGACCCAACATCTGGCCAGTATAACAAAGCCTTTAGGTTGTTATGGGTATGCTTTACGTCACACATATGCTCCCTGCGTGTGGCATAGGGCATAAAGGCGATGTCCAGACGTGCCATCCTCAGAACGTTTGCCACCAGTCCAAACGCCATCTTTGCTTGTCAGTTTGAAAACTTGTTTGTCTGGTTACCAAGGTAAGTGCCCCATTGGGATTTTTGTTGTTCTTGTCACTTTTTTGGCTTGTTTTGGTTGTTGATTTCATGTCATCCAGAAAGAGGAAATGCAAGTTTGGGAGACAGATTCCCAATAAAGATCGTCAAAAACAGTATTTATTTTGCTTAGATGCTTCTCACAACCATACATCTTGTGAATTTTGCCAGGCTTTTTTCCCAACACATTGCATAGTCTGCTTTCCTCCTTATCTATTTATTTAGAAAACCAGCATCTTAAGCTGTTGGCTAAAGACACTATGGAAGGATCTTCCTGGTCTGAGGGTCAACCATCTGCAAAGACCTACCAAGAAAGCTTGGTCAGATTCTTTAGTTGTGCCACCTTCACTGGATGTTTCTCTTGAGGCTAGTGAAAGCCTAGAGGACCATCCAGTCTGTCAGATTCCTCTGCCACAACTGTTTTGGAGGCCAGCATGGATCCAGCTTCATGCACCTGCATGGAGGCCTTGCATACATATGTTTCGGATGTTCATGAGGAACTGCAGCTGGTAATTACCAATGGGCCTAGGGGTGTTCCTCAGATTTTGGTAAGGGAAGAGATATCGACTACACTAATTGAATGCATGCCATCAGGAGTCAGAGCCTCCTAAGATATTTAAGACTGATGTCCCCTTAAAAAAAGAAGCAAATAAACAAGCATATTTCTCCTGCCCCTAAAGATCCTCAGAGTGAATAGAAAAATTTCACTTGAGGCCTGCTTAATGCCCTTATGGCTCTGAAGCCTCCAAAAGGGGTTTCTGTTCCTGCTTCTCCTTGGCATTCTACCGGTCTTAAAAGGCTTAAGGAGCAAGATTCCTCTGATGAAGATGCAAATTCTGATGAAGAATCCTTGAATTATTTTTCTCAGATTCCTTCTCCCTTAGGTTATGGTTCTGAGGAAGAGGGGTCTATTAGCCCTGATTCTCATTTTGAGGAGATTTCTTTTTCTGATATAATTTCCCCAATGATGGAGTTTTTTTTAAATGGGATTGTGATTGTGCTAAGGTGTCTGATGTTCAGAAGCAGTGCTATGAATGTCTTCAAATTGAGTCTCCTAGGCCCTACGCTGTCTCTCCTGTTCTTGTTGCCTTGCTGGATGCCTTTTCCACTGCTTCTCAGGTACCTGATTCCCAACCCTCTGCTCCCCAAAAAACTGATAGGTTCTATAAAGTGCATGATGATTGCAGGTTTCTAAGTGATCCTCTGCTGACCCTTCTTTATGTCAGTTGCCTCTGATAAGCCTTCTACCAAGTTACTTCCTTCTGAAAAGGACAGCAGAACTATACAGAGACTGGGCAAAAAAGTGTATACTTTGGCTACACTGGCCTTTAGAGCTGTGAACTATCAGACACATATGACTAGGTATATTTTGGCTTTTCTTTCTTAGGCCTGTCAGGTTATTTCAGATCTTCCTGACTGAGGGGAAAATTTCTTTCTTTACTAGGGACATGTTGGGTTGCTTGCCATTTCATTAAATGCAGCTATGATGTAGCTGATGCCTCATCTAGTGTTGCTGCCTTTGGTTCTGTACTGAGGAGGTATTCCTGGCTTCAACTTCCACCTTTGCCTTTTGATATCAAGGCTGAGTTGATGGATGTTTCCTCTGGATAATAAACTTCGGTTTGGTGCTGCTGAACTGTTTAAGTCCATGCAGTAAAAGGATAAGGCTTTACAGGATCTGAAACATGTTTGTTTCACCTGTTCCCAAATTTCAAAGGAATTTCCCTAACAAGCCTGTTTTTGTTCATAGACAGTCTCACCCTCTCCAAAGGGAAAAGGGGTAGTAGAGGGGCTCCTTCTGCTAAGGCTACCCAAACACCCTTCAGCTCAGACACCTCCTTTTCCTGACAAACTAAGTGCTGTCTGACTATCCTTGCCCTGCTCTTGTCAGTCACATTCCTCTATCCCTGCATCTTTCCCTGTCCCTTCCTATTATGTTAATGTTCACCCAAGACTCCTGGGTTCTTTCCATAATTCACCAGGGGTATTACATAGTTTGGAAATTGCATCCCACTTTTTTAGACATTCCTCAGCCTCCCCAGGAACTACTGCCCTTTTTTTCCAGAGGTGCTTCAGGGTCTGCTGGCTCAGGAAACTCTTCAAGAAGTTCCAACTCCTCAGAGGGGGAAGGGATTTTACTCCAGAATGTTCTTGGTCCCCAGGAAAGAAGGCACATGGAGACCCATTCTGTATCTCTTGTCATCTAAATACCTTTTTGAAGTTTCCTTCCTTTCAGATGCTATCCCTCCAAAACTTGCTTACTCTTCTATTTCCTCAGGCTTTTCTAGTTTCTGTGGATCTCAAGGATGTTTATCTCCATATTCCATTTCAGAAAGTTTTTACATTTCTCTGTTGCTTCCTGGCATTTTCAATTCTCTACAGCCCCAAGAGTCTTCACCAAATGCCTCATTCCTGGGATTGCTTTCTGCAGATTAAGAGGAATACATATCTTCCCTTATCTGGACAACCTGCTCATTCAGGCCTGGTCTCCAGAGATTCTACTTCAGCATCTTCACTTTACTATTTACTTCTTGCAAAGCCTGGGGTTTACAGTAAATTTCCAAAAATCATTCCTGACTCCTCGGGATCATGTTTTTCTAGGTTGCAGGATCCAGACAGTTCTAATGTTGGCATCACTGCCTCCTCCCAATGCTTTAATTGGGATTTATTTCAATCCCATCTTTCTCTGGCTTCAGTTACAGCCAGATAGTTTCTCAGGGCTCTCTGTTAGATGGCTTCCACCATTCCCATGCTTCCTCTAACCACGCTTCATATGATAACTCCAGTGGTTTCTAAAGTCAGTCTGACTTCACCATTCTCATCCTTTAGATTTTCTAGTCCCTTTTCTTCCATGTCTCACAATGGAACTTCAGTTGTGAATTTATCAGTCGTCCCTCAAACAAGGGCATCCTTTCTAATTTCCATTTGCCTCTAGGAACTCTTCACAGATATGTTGGATGTGGGATGGAAGGCCTCCTTTGGTCCTCTGAAACTGCAGGGCCATTTGTCTCTTAGACAAAAGATATGCCACATCAGTTTCCGAGATGAGACATTCTTCTGGCTCTTCAGGCTTTTCATTCTCTCTTCCTTCTAGGGCCCCTCAGAATTCTCACAAACAGTACCACAGTGTTGTGGTATATTAAAAAGCAAGGTGTTAGGGGACAAGGACTTATCTCCTCTGCAGGTTAGCTCTTCAGATTTGGGATCTAGCTACTCAGTATCAGGAAGTTTGCATTCCCACAAATCAGAACATAGTGCAGATTCTCTGAGCAGGTCCATAACAGTCCTGCCAATGGATGCTTCACAGGGATATGCTTCTGGACATTGTCCACCAGTGGGGTACTCCTTGAGTAGATCTGTCTGCCTTCCATCTGAACCGATAACTTCCTCTGTTTTGCACCAGAGTCCCATGTCATCTGTCTTGGAAGGTGGACACCCTCTCTTTCTCTTGGAATGTGATATTTCTTTGTGCCTTCTCTCCCCTTCCTGTCATTCCAAAGGTCCTGTTGAAGATGGAACAGGATGCCCCCAAAATCTTGCTGGGACTTCCTTTTGCCCCAGACAACATTGGTTCCTTCCCCTTCTGCTTTTAGCCAAGGGCAATTATCACAAGTGACCTCACAGGGTGGATCTAATCACGCAAGACAAGGGGTCTGTCATCCATCCCCACCTGTCCACTCTTCAACTGACATTGTGGGTGATAATGTTTTGATTCCCTCCAGGCACCTTTTTTCTGAGGACATGCTTTGGGTACTGCAGGAGGCTTGTCCAAATGGAAGAGATTGTCTGTCTGGTGTCTATTTCTCATAACCTGGATCCACTTAGTGTGCATGTTCCTTTGGTTCTCTTATTTGTGTGAACTGCTGAATGCTGGTTTGGTATATTCTTTTAAGCCCACTTTTCTGCTTGCCTGCCTTACACACACACACACACACACCCGTTGGCCTCTAGAGTTGAGGTGAAATAGTTTCTTAAAGGCATCCTTAATGATAGGCCTCCCAGGAGGCCTGTTCCTCCTTCCTGGGACCTTAATTTTGTTTTGTAAAAGTTAACTAGAGCTCCTTTTGAGCCTGCTGTTTCAGCTTCCTTAAAGCATTGTTCTTGGAAAACTATTCTTCTGGCAGACTGGTATCTGAGCTGCAAGCCCTTATGGTTGTCCCTCCTTTTCTGTTTTTTCATAAGGACAGGGTGTCCCTTTGTACTAATTCTTTTATGCCCAAGTAGTTAATGAGTTGTTTCTTAATCAGTCTATTCATTTGTCCAATTTTTTCTCTTCTCCACAATCTGCTAGTGAGAAGGTTCTTCACACCTTGGATTTACATAGACCGCTCCAATGTTATTTAGATAAAACTAAAGACTTTATTTATTTATTTTTATTTTACATTTGTTGACCGGGCTAGTCTAGCTGGATATATGTCCATTTTCAGTAGATGCCCGGGGAGAAAAGCTCCATTGGTTATTACAAGTTTAAACAGAGATAGGCAATACAAGGTTATAATTTATAAACAAAAGTAGATAATACAAGTTATTACAGGTATTATGATAGGAGCATAAACCAAAAAGTGTAATAAAAACTTTCGTAATTCTGAGCAGCTTTTTTGTTTCCTTTAATCCTAGATTTTTAGGTTTGTCTGTTTCCAAGAAAACCATTTCTTCTTGGATATCTGAAGCACATTTTTTGTTGTTCCTTTCATGAGAAGAGCCTCCCCTTTCTGTTAAGGCTCAATCTACTAGGGCTGTAGCCTCTTCTGGTGTTTTTTCAAGGATTTGGATACTAACTCTGTTCTTGAGGCAGCTACCTGGACTTTTGTGCATACTTTTAGCTAACATTACAAGTTGGATGTGGTTTCTAGCTTTAGAGCTGGTTTTGCCAGGGCTATTCTTCTTGGCATCTTGAGGGTTCTGCTGCCCCTCCCTCTTCCCAATCTTCTTTCTGAACTTTTGTACTCTCCCCGTTGTAAAGAATACTGTAACAGTGATATAGAAGTACATAATACAGTTGTTTAAAATCCTACCATAACAGGAGATGTCCTTCTCTTCACTGTTGCAGTATACATTCCATCCCCTGATCCTTTTTATTTCTGGATGTACTTCCTACCTGCTAGTATCCTTAGATTGTCATTCCTACTCAGGCTTTTTCACTTCTGAGGATGTCCTGCGCTGGGAGTATACTTGTGATGTACGGCGTATTCATTACAACCTAAAGGCTTTGGTTTACTGGGAACAACCAAATAGCACAAACCAAATGAGAAAAAAGCAAAACCACACAGCTGAAAATAAGGACCATGTTATTTACTGAAAAAACACTCAGTAAAAATCACAATGTTAGTGCTTTCATAAGGTACACAGACCAAACTTCATCAGACCTGATCTGTGTACCTTACGAAAGTGCTAACATTGTGATTTTTACTGAGTGTTTTTGCAGTAAACAACGTGGTCCTTATTTTCAGCTGTGTGGTTTTGTTTTTTTCTGCTTTGGTTTACTGGCCAGACAGGCTGCTCTAAGCAGGGGATCGCTGTTGTAAAGAATACTGCAACCAAGAAAAGAAGAGCGTCTACTGTTAATGGTAAGATTTTACATAACTGTGCTTTCCACAACAGTAAGATGTCATGTTCAGTTCATTAGGATGCAAAATAATGTCATCGGCAAATAAAGCCAGTTTTTCTTGAACACCATACCAGTTATATACTTGAATTTCAGAGTCCCTTATTTTCTTAATGGTTCTAAATATGCAAATAACAAAGGGGAAAGAGGACACCCTTGCTGCTTGGTTCGTCTGTTCAGACACAACATATCAGAGAGGAACCCTCCCACTTTGATTTTTGTCTCTGATCCCTCATATATCCTCCTAATTAACCTTATTATTGTATCAAGAAATATAAATTATTCCATTACTCTGCTCATAAAATACCAACTTACTCTGTCATTTGCTTTCTCTGCATCAAGACCAACTACCAACAGCAGTATTTTCTTACATTCTGGTTCCCTCTGGATCATCATTGTTATATTAATGTTTTCATATGTTTGCCTCCCCTACACAAAAATACATTGATCAATATCTATTTTAGCATCACATTTGTCATTCTTTTAGCCATTATAATTGTGGTTTAAAATTGAAATGGGCCAATAAGAAATTGGATTTGATGGGTCTTTACCATTTTTAGATATTACAGCCAACACAGCTTTTTTCCAGGATGTTGGAGTCTCCCCTTCTTTAAGATACTGTTAAAGCCTTTGCAGTGACTATCTCCTTGATCTGTTTCACTGGGTTTCAAATGAGGGTCTTTCAGTGGGCCCTCTAAGTCTAGTAGTCTCATAGCACAGTTCAAAACATTTTGCCAGTAACTATCCTGGTAGTTTCATTATCCCAACCTGCCCCATGTAGCCTCTTTTCCCCCCTTCCTGTTAGTGACAATCACGACTGATACACATTCACTGAGATGCAAAGTATAGGTTTGCAGACTGAAGTCAACTTACATATAAATGTTCTGTAAATTAGCCTTCATATTGGAGACACTCCTGGGGTGTCTCCCTCAAGGAGCAAATGTAATCAACTTCAACATGACAGTGGTGTGCCGCACCCCAGCCCCATACTGGGAGGCCATAAGGTTGTGGGAATAAGCAGTCTTGTTTTACTTGCTAGCCCCCCCCCAAAAAAAAATTCTGACCTTGTCAGTTGTCTAACAGAGAGGCTTACCGGTTGCTTGATGATGCAGAATGAATAGCCTTTCAACTTTCAGTGAAAGAAACTATTAACACTGAGGCAAGCTTATTAAGTGTTGCAATTTTTTCTGCCTAATCCCTTAACAAGGACTGATTTTTGTCAGGGATGATGTAGTTCAAAAATTGGCTGCTGTTACTCTTGCTGCTCCCCATCTTCCAATTTTTCTAAAGTTGTTAAAGCAATGTAGAGCAAGGCCATGGTCATCGGAGCACTTGTGCAGTGCTCCTATCAAGTTTAGTTCTCCCTGTTTTGGACTTAGTTCTTCACAAATCTTATAGGTTCATAGGTTGGTAGTAGGCTATCAGCCCTAGGGCCTATACAAGCCTAGCCATAACAATTCCCTGGCTATTTCTTCCCACAATATTTACTTCCTTGGACCCCTGTCTAGCAGGGCGACTGACGTGATCCCTGGGGTGAATTTCCTATCTCCCGTCCAATCGTCAAGGTTCCTTTTGAAGAGGGGTTCCTTTTGAAGAGGGCCAAAGAGGCGCTCTGCTTGGCATGTATGGGCAGTCTATTCCGGAGTCTGGGGAGTCTCTGAGTCAGGAACCTATCCTTCCAGCATGTTTTGTTCATTGTGATGACAAGGTTTAGATCCCTGGAACATGTGGCACTGAGGGATTGGGGAAGGTGGTCCACACAGCCTACCTGGACCTCGCAAAAGCCTTCGATACAATACCCCACTTGGGCATTATAGATAAGCTTACCAGCTTAAATATAAACCCCTATGTCACTAGATGGGTTGCAAACTGGCTCAAGGACAGAACCCACATGGTTAGAATTGCTGGAGCCATGTCAGACTCCAAACCAGTTACAAGTGGCGTCCCACAAGGCTCAGTCCTGGGACCTCTCTTGTTTGGTATATATTTCTCAGAGGTACAGGCCAACACGGAAGGACTGTGGCTGACCAAGTTCGCAGATGATTGCAAACTGGGCGCCATAATAGACTCTCCAGCCGACACAAGCATCCTCCAAAAGGGCCTCATAGAAACAGACAACTGGTACCAGAGCCATGGCCTCAAGCTAAATGCCAAAAAGTGTATAGTCATCCCCTTTGGCAAAAACAAAGTGCCCACAAATTACCACATAGGTTGTAATCCATTAAGTACGGAAGAAGTAATTAGGGACCTGGGGACCCAAGTTGATAGCAATCTCTCATTTGACAACCACGTGGCCAAAGTGGTTAGAAAAACATTTTATATAGCCCACCTAATCATGAAGGGATTCACATCTAGATCAGGGGAGGTCATCGTGCCTCTTTACTCATCCATCATCAGGCCCATAATTGAGTAAAATGCCCCTTTTGGGATGTACCTTACCAGACACCTGCAGCAACTGGAAAGACCCCAAAAGTACCTCACCAAGAGGATCAAAGGGCTCAAACAGACAGATGCCATATGCTGCCCGGTTAAAGAAACTCCAGCTCTACTCAGTGGCATACCGCCTGCTCAGAGGCGATCTGTGCCTGACATATAAAGCCATGTCCAACCCGGAATTAATGGACATGCTGCACCTCAGAAAATCCAAATCCCATCGAGCTACATGCTCGAGAGACTTGAACCTCAGCACTGAAATAAATAGGACATGCTAGAGGGACAGATTCATAACCCAGAGGCTCCCTTCACTCTGGAATAAAATCCCAGTCCAGGTTAGGCAGAGTCTCTCATTGACTCTCTTCAAGAGGAATCTTGATGAGTGGATGGGGGATCGTAGGTTTACCCCGGGTATCACTTCTGTGTCAGTTAGACAGAGGCACAGTATACTAACCTCGAAAAAGGACATAGCAAAATTAATTTAAAATGGGTGGCGAAAGCCAAACACACTCTGGCTAGGCTTATAAATGCCCTAGGTCAGATAGCCTAGTATGAACCTATGAACCTATTTAAGTGTAGCATGTCCAACAGCTCTGGGTTTGACATGGCCTTGTACGTTAAGCAGAGATCACCTCTGAGTAGACGATATGTGACAGAGTATAGCTGGAATTTTTTTTTAGATGGTCAGCATAGGGCATCTGCTTTAGGCTTGTGATTCTTTTAGTGATTCTTTTCCATCTAAATCTTTTCTGGAGTCTTCTGACCCATCTTTCTGGGAAGTTGCATATAGATTTCTGTTCTTTTTCGCTAAGTGCTTGGTTTCATTAATGGCCAGGGACTCCACATACCCATAAAAGATGGTTCAAATCATTTCTGCTCAAAAACCATCAAGCAGGTTGACATAAAGGAATAAAGTTAAGGTTTCCATTTTGGTTGACTTATAAGTGGTTGGTTCACTTAACAGCTCCAGTTGGTAGTGTTCTATTACTTGTCACAGATTTTTGACTGTAACCTGAGATAACTATTTGTTGAAAGTGCATTTATCAGTGATTTCCTTCACCATGTTCTAAATTCCTTTTAAGCCTCTTTAAATATGCAAGCATATCTGAGGAATGGCTTGTGTAACTCCTAGCAACCCACTTAACTAATTTAATCCTGAACAGCAGGAGGCTAATTAACACCCCTGCTTCATGTGATCTAAACAAGCAAAACCACTTGCCCGAGTTTTATTTTAGAAAATCCTTTACAGAAAACATACATCATTAGATTTTTAATATCTATTAAATGATGAGAATTAAAACAATGTAAAATATAATGGCTCTTTGATAGGCAATGGGCTGTATTCTGATGTTAGCATAAAAGGTCTGTAGATGCTGATATTATGCTGCATATTTATAAAAGAAAAGCGGTATTTTGTTTGCAAAAAAAAAAAATTAGTGCTTTGGTCAAAGGGTCATATCTGTGTAAGTGTGTAAGATAGATCCAAGATACCTGAGAGGAAATTGTTCACCACGGTTTACTTTCTCCAAGATTTTTGGGTTTCTAATACCATGACAGGAATGGACCCCATTCCTAAGTTATAGTATGTTTAAAGTTCATGAAATTAGTATTGTTTCAATCTTTGATGTTAGCCAAAAGTATCCTTCACAGCACCCGCAATGTGCCCAGAATTGAAGACTGCTGCAATTCATAGAGTTGCATGTATCGGTAACATATGTAAGTATGATTGATTGTGAATTCTTTTTTACAAGACCCATTGCTGCTACTACTATTGGAGCTGTCTGAGTATCCTCCTTCCAGACAGCTCTCATTTCTGCCTGCAAATCTTGGTATTTTATAACTCTGTATGTCTCTATGCAAGACACTGTAGTCACTGAGTGTCGCAATTCCAGTGATCAGTGCTACTTTTGTCTTCTTTTCATGGACTACTACATCTGTTTTTTTGAACTGTTGGTAATGGGTGAACCCATGTGATAGAAACGTCATTGTTGTGTATAATACTTTGTGGCTCATGTTTTCCAGCTACTTCAGTGTTACAAGTTTGCACAATCCCCAATGCATATGTCTTTCAGTATACAGTCGTCCTGCCATTTGTATATCAACCAACAAAATGTGCAGCTGTTTCCAGTTCTGTTTTGCAAAACCTACAGTTGTCTGTTTCTCCATGTTCACTGGACTTAGTATACTGAGTACATCTTAGTTTACAATCTTGGGCCACTAATATTAGTGTTTCATCTTTTTGTTTAAATTCACCACCTCTTAACTATTACTGTGTCCCATCCTGATCAACATGAGTTTGTTCCAAGAATTTTCTGTACTTGCAACTATATGCATTTTCTAAATTTCTTGCCTTCTGTTTCACCTTATATTCTTTTGTTTTTTGGCACATTCCGTTTTCATCTGGTTTGATTTCCATTCCTGGCTGTCACCGATATGCTTATGCTAAACTAAGCAGGGAAATCATCTTAGACTTGTACTCCTCAAGTTTCAAAACTTTCACTACATTTGGATCTTGTG
Source organism: Protopterus annectens (assembly GCF_019279795.1). Classification (NCBI taxonomy): domain Eukaryota; kingdom Metazoa; phylum Chordata; order Ceratodontiformes; family Protopteridae; genus Protopterus; species Protopterus annectens. The sequence continues at coordinate 1,384,044,283 of NC_056729.1, forward strand.
AGATCAGCAGTTATGTATGCAGTCCTACAGTAAATGTAATCAGTTTCAAGGAGGCTCATACCGCCTTCAGAACAGGGTATATATAATCTTGGTATACTTTGATTGTTATAAATCATTTGATAAGCATGAAGCATCTTAGTTTTCCTGTCCAACCTATCCAACACCTTTTGGGATCAGTCATTCACTCCAAAACTGTAAGGATGGGAAGAGCAAATTAGCATGGACTTTGTTCCTAGATGTCAGTGCTCTTTTCATAGGATCATAGGAGGTTACTAGGCTAATGGCCCTGGGGCCCTTACAAGCCTAGCCAAGAATTTATCCCCAAAAAGAAACCTCAGTCAGCACCTGTCACTCCTGTCAATGATGGACACAGGTGGAACCCTTAGGACAAATTTGTGGTTTCCCATCCACTCATCAAGGTTGCGCTTGAAGAGGGTCAGTGAGGTATTCTGTTTGATGTATATGCAAAGTCTATTCCAGAGACAGGGCAGTCTCTGGGAGACAAACCTGTCTCTCCAGCAGGTTTTGTTGATGGCGCATATTAGATTCAGCCCTTTTGAGCAGGTAATGCGCGAGGAGTTAGACTTATGAAGATGCAGCAGCTCTAGCCTGACAAGTCTGATATGGACTTAATAAACAAGGATATAGGGAATCTCCAAACTCTGGATCCTACACAGTTTGGTTTTGTGAAGGGTAGATCGTGCTTGCTCAACTTGGTCTTCCTTGAGTCAGTTACCAGAGCTATGGATGAAGGCAAGGTGGTTTATACAGGCTACCTTGATCTGGCTAAGGCCTTTGATACCATTCCCCACTCAGGAATCATAGAAAAAAATCACTAAGCTAGGCATCAACCCCTATATCACTAGGTGGGTTGCAAACTGGCTCACAGATAGAACCCACAGTGTGAAAGTAGCTGACTCCAAGTCAGACTGTCGACCAGTCACGAGTGGAGTCCCACAGGGTTCAGTCCTGGGTCCTCTCCTGTTTGGTATCTACTTCTCTGAAGTCCAGGCCAACACGAAGGGACTCTGGCTGACAATGTTCTCAGATGATTGAAAGTTGGGAGCTATTATTAACTCCCCAAGTGATTTTGACATCCTACAGAAAGGCCTCAATGAGACCGATGACTGGTGCCAAAACCATGGCCTTAAGCTCAATGCCAAAAAATGTGTCATCAACCCCCTAGGGAAAAACCCGGTTCTCTTGAATTACCACATCGATGGTAGTCCACTGAACACAGAAGGCGTTATAAGAGATCTAGGAACACAGGTTGACAGCAACCTCTCTTTTGACCACCACATTGCCACTGTGGTCAGAAAGTCCTTCTATGTGGCACATCTCATTACTAAGGGTTTTGCATCCAGGAAGAAAGAGGTCATTGTCTCCCTCTACTCTTCCCTCATTAGGCCAGTCACTGAGTACAATGCCCCATTTGGCATGTACCTCACTAGACACCTACAACAACTGGGGAGGCCATAAAAGCACCTCACAAAGAGGATCCTAGGCCTTAAACATCTGTCTTAATGGACAGACTCAAGACACTCCCAACTATTCTCTGTACTTAGAGGCGATCTCTGCTTGACTTACAAAGCCATTTCTGACCTAGCTCTGCTAGAAAAAGAAATGCTACATCTAAAGAAATCCCAACCCCTCCACACCACACACTCCAGAAACCTCAACCTCATTACCACAATCAACAGAACATTCTGGGGGGCAGGTTCATAACCCAGAGACTGCCCATGCTATGGAATAGACTTCCCATACATGTCAAGCAGAGCACCTCATTGGCCCTCTTCAAGAGGAATCTGGATGAGTGGATGGGAAATAGAAAATTCACACCAGGGATCACTCCAGTGGCTCTACTTGACAGAGGCACTAGGAACTAAGGTCAGGTGGCACGATGACAGGGTAATCCTATGGGCTAGGCTTGTAAAGGCTCCCGGGCCATTAGCCTAGTACACACCTATGAACCTATGTGTCATGGGTGCTGTGGGAACTGTGTTAGCTGTAGCAGTCGTAGCAGTCTTGTGCTTTGGAGGTCTCTGGTGTTTCAGTAAGTTTTTTGAGAGAACCTTATGCATGTTGATTTTTATGTTTGATGCATACTGTGTGTATGAATAATGTTAATGTGTGCATGTGTAGTGGTAGGTGGGCTGACAACCTCTTCTGTGTTACAGTTTTGAGTGCAAGAGAACATGGATTCAAGATTCTTGGTGCAGATACATCTCTTACATTCTGTACTAGAGTGAGTTATTAGTAGAGATTTGTCGGTGTACATGAGGCAATTGCTACACTGCCTCAAGAGACACAAGTTAACAAGGTTGGCAGGAGAAACAAGGGTAGTCCAACTGTCCATAATGCCAGGTTGAAGACTGTTATCACTTCTTCTTCTTCTTTCGGCTTTTCCCGGTTAGGGGTCAAAAAAGTGAAACTCCAGTCCGCTAATGATTGGCAGTAGATTATTTTTATGGTGCCGAGGTGCCAACCTGATGCCCAACCTTCAACGAAGGCACACCCATTCACGCATGTCTTTCGAACACCACTCGACTGCAGGGAGGACATGCAGACACCACACAGAAGGTGCTCCAGCCGAGAATTGAACGGGAGAACCTCTTGCTGTGAGGCAACAACGCTACCGCTGCACCACCATGGCTTGAAGACACTAAGGGGGGCTTTTCGGGATCTATCAAGGAGGAGCTCATTGGATGGATATTTCCCCCTGGGTTTTTTAAGGTGGTTTAATAGGTTAGAGCTCACTAGCAGCATTTCTTTGACAAGAAAAGTACTAAGGATGAGGGCTACACTAATGTGCTACAACTATATCAAAGGGAAAAAATTGTTGAATTCACCTGTTGGGCTATGGAGCACAACTGCGCAGCAGTGCACAGTGCTGCACGATGCGCAAAAAAGCAGAAACCTGCTCAAATGCAAGGCTTAAATATCAGGAACTAAAAACTTGAAAAAAAAAACTTTAAAAAGGTTAAAAGGACCAGTGAGGATGCTTACTCCAAGCCCTAGACCAACCACCCTTCACCAGATAAGCTTCTGCTAAACTGAGCTGGGAAGTCATATTAGACTTCTTCTCCTCATGTTCATAGGTAGGTACTAGGCTATTGGCCCAAGGGCCTACATAAGCCTAGCCAAAAAGGTTCCCTGGCATACACCACCCAAGAAAGTTATTGTCCTGTGCCACTGTCAAGCAGAGACACAAAAGTGATCCCCGGGGTGTATTTCCTATTTCCCATCCACTCATCAATATTTTTCATGAAGAGTGCTAATGAAGAACTTTGCTTGACATAGATGGGTAGCCTGTTCCAGAGTATGGGAAGACTCTGGGACAGGAATCTATCCCTCCAGCATGTCCTGTTTATTGTGGTGACAAGGTTTAGGTCCCTAGAGCGTGCAGCTCAGAGGGATTGGGATTTCTTTAGGTGTAGCATGTCCAACAGCTTTGGGTTTGACATAGCTTTATATGTTACGCAGAGATCACCTCAGAGTAGGTGATATGCTATGGAATAAAGCTGGAATTTTTTGAGATGGTCGGTGTAGGGCATTTGTTTGAGGCCAGTAATCCTCTTTGTGAGGTACTTCTGTGGCCTTTCCAGCTGCTGCAGATGTCTTGTGAGGTACATTCCAATAGAGGTGTTGTACTCTATAATGGGTCTAGTGAGTGTCGAGTAGAGGGGAACAATGACCTCTTTTTTCCTGGATGAGAACCCTTTAATGATGAGGTGTGCCACGTAGAAGGACTTCCCGACAACTGTGGTGATGTGACTATCAAAAGAGAGACTACTGTCCACCTGGGTCCCAAGGTCACTTATCACACATTCAGTGTTAAGTAGATTGCTGCTTATGTGGTAGTTCATGGATACAGAGTTTTTACCAAAGGGGATGACACTGCACTGTTTGGCATTGAGCTTGAGGCCATGGCTCTGACACCAGGCATCTGACTCAACGAGGCCCTTCTGTAGGATGTCCACATCATTTGGGGACTTGACTATGGCTCCCAGTTTGCAGTCATCTGTGAACTTCATCAGCCAGAGGCCTTCTGTGTTAGCCTGTACCTCAGAAAAGTAGATACCAAACAGGAGAGGTCCCAGGACTGAACCCTGTGGTACTCCACTTGTCACTGGTTTGAGGTCAGATTTGGAGTCTGCAACTTTTACAGTGTGGGTTCTTTTTACAGTGTTTTAAAACATTCACCATGTTTGGGTTTGCTGAGGTTAGCAGATATGTATGTAATCCCATGACTGCAGATCTATACATGTAATCAATTTTGAGGAGGCTCATCTCTCTAAGAATGAAGAATGTATAATCTTGGTATACACTGATTTTTTTATATCATTTGATAAGCATGATGCATTTTTCTTGTTTTCCCATCTAACTGATCAAATACATTTTAGGGCCAGTCAGTCACCTCAGAACTGTGAGTTAAAACAGGAAGAGCAAATTGGTTTATAGCTTGCACTTTATTCCTAGATGTCTCAACGCAGTGTTGCCACAACACAGAATCAGCAAAAATGAATACAACCACTGTACTGTGATGGATTCTGAATAAGGAACAAATAAATGGGTCACGAAGCGGATATAAAAAAAATCGCTTTTAATTTTAATCAACCGCACAATAAAGTTCATTTAGTGCTTTCATCCACACCACGGTGGACTTCATCAGAATACATCGTTATTTCTATCAGTCACTTATATACCACCTTTTGGCGCCAAATTACCAAACTATTAATTATTCAACTGATTACTGCTTAGTGCAAATTTTAAAAAATTACTCATAAAATGCTCATGGAATTGATGCTGCATTTCCTATCGTTTAAAATAATTACATGTACAGAGGTGTGTAGCCCTAATCTCCAAACATCATATAGTTGTGCAACCTTGTATCTTTTTTTAGTTTATTGTATACACTGTACAATGTGTTTAAATGAAAAAGATAAAACGTTGCACAAATATATGGATGAAAGCACTAAATGAACTTTATTGTGTGGTTGATTAAAATTAAAAGCGAGTTTTTTTTTATATCCGCTCCGTGACCCATTTGTTCCTTATTCAGAATCCATCACAATACAGTGGTTGTATTCATTTTTGCTGATTCCTATATGTCAAGTCTGTTTCCAATATTCATTTTAGTCTTCTGACATAATCCTTGTTGAATTGTATTTGCATTTGTTCATTTCCCAAATATTTATAGTCTCTCTCCTGCTCAAGTTCCTTTATATCACATTCCTGACCCAGACTGATATTTTCATGGCACTGCAACTTTCTTGCTTTAAATACTGCTCTTGCACATTTATCAAGACCAAATGACATTCATATACCATCTGAGAAAGTTTTAATCAGTTGAAGTTGTGCTTTCAACTCCTTGTCTGATGAACTATGCAGTGCACTTATCTAACCAAACTGGAGGTAAAGCTCCCACCAACCAATACTGAACTTGACAGTCAAGAGGAGAAGGTAAATACTTGCACCACACCATACACATCACATAGTCCCACTAAACCTACACCACCAACATCCACACATAGAAACACAAAAACATTTGCGGATGCTCTCAATAATAATCTGCTCAAGCAACAGAGACTTCCAAAGCATAAACACAAGCAACCTCCACCCCCCAACACAACCCAAATGACACATAGCCCACAGACTCAGCGTGCCACTCAACCACAGCCCATAAGGCAAAAGAACGTATCCAACACACTAGTCATAGGTCACTCTATATCAGGCACACTGATGTCCCACTCAGAAGGCTAAACAAGGAGAAGGTTACTGTCAGCTGCCTATTGGATGCCAGGATCCACCACATAACCTATACACTCAGGACACTTCACAACAAGTACAAATATAACTCTGTCATTGTCCATGTTGGTATGAATGACCTGAAATGTACCTCCCTGGACTACATGAAAAGAAACATGCAAGAACTCTCTGATCTTGTAGCCCAGGCAGGTATGACCCTAGCCCTGAGTAGCATCCTGCATTGCCCAGAATGATACCGCAGTACAAGGACAAAATGATTGACTTCAACAATTGGCTAAGATTCTGGTGTCATTCTAAGGGGATCCAGTATCTGTCTGCCTGGGATGACATGGTCGACAGACCACGATGCTTTGCCAGAGATGGCCTGCACCTGTCACCCCTGGGATTCTGGATACTGGCTAAGGCTCTTGCCGCCCCTATATTGCCTTTTTTAGGCAAGGTTCAAATGACATATTCACCACAGTAACAGGAACAGACAAGCAAAAACTGAGGCTAATGCTACTCAATGCTAGAAGTCTCAATCTTAAAATGCACTTCCTCGAGGCACTTCTTAAAATGGAGAACATCAATATCTGTGCAGTGACTGAGACCTGGTTCAAAGCTCCAGAGAGCATCCCTGCATTAGCAGGCTATAACTCATACCACACTTTTCGGCCATCTAACCTGGACTGGAACACCACTTTTCGGCCATCTAACCTGGACTGGAACACCAAAGGCGGAGATGTGTCCATATTCATTAAGGATATCCACACCTCCAGGCTAGTTGCTCAGCATAATGCATCAGAGGTTATCCAAGTGCAACTAACTCTGGGCAAAACTGCATTCCAAATTGTAGCTTGCTACAGATCCCACACCATGCCCCAGGATTCACACTCCTCTTTTCTTGATATACTGGAAAATATTAGGGTTCAACCAAACACCCTAATAATGGGCGATTTCACCTACCCCACCATTAACTGGGAAAACAATTCATGTACCAACTCCTTCACTCAACGCTTTCTGGAGTTCATAAATTCCAATGCCCTGGATCAACTTTTCCACACCCCCACCAGGGGCAACAGTATCCTAGACCTAGTCATTACCAACATGAGTGACCAGTGTTCCACACCTGAAGTCAATTCCTCGGTCAGATCCGACCATAAGCTTATCACCCTAGATATCCACATCCTGCCCCCCCCCCCCCCATTAAGGACACCATGGTAAAAAATTTCTCCAAAGCCAACTTCATGCTTCATAAGACAGAAGTGGCGAACTTCATGACACCCATGCAGATGGACAATACAGTTACGACTGCTGAATCCTACACAAATGCACTCTATATGCACTTACATGAGTGCATGGATCATGCTATCTCAAACAGAACCAAGACACTATCCTCCAAAAAAAGGAAGTCAATCTGATGGTCCCCTGTCATAAACAAACTACAACAGAAGGAAGAAACTGTTGCAAAAGAGAGTAAAATCCCATGAGTGGAGGAGCTCCCTGGTCAGCCTCAGTAAGAAGCTAAGATCCTTTATAAGATCCTCCAAAGCTAGCTATGAAAACAAAATCGCCACTGATTCTAGGGACAACCACAAAGCATTCTATAGCTATGTCAAGAATCTCAATGGTAACACCCACATCTGCTCTGGGTTGCACCACAACGGCATGAAAATTACAGAACCAACTGATATTGCCAACATCCCGGCAGATAGGTTCAGTGCTAACTTTACCAACCTCTCACCCCCAAAAGGGCCCATATCTATACAGGAAGAATGCAGAGTCCCTGTAATCACAACTGCACAGGTAAAAGCTGCACTCTCTAAAGCCAAAAACACAGCATCCATGGAACTGGACAACATCCCAGGCTGCATTTTACATGAACTTCAGAACAAACTGGCTCCCCACCTAAGCACCATGTTCAATCATAGCCTCAAGTCAGGCTTTGTGCCCACTGAATGGCACACAGCAACAGTTATCCCACTCCACAAAGGTGGAGGCACCACTGATCCCTGGAACTATTGCCCTATTAGCCTGATGAGCCTGGTCCATAAGGCCATGGAATGTATCATCATGGAACTCATAAACAAAGACATTGGTAACATTCAAACTCTGGATCCCACCCAGTTCGGGTTTGTGAAAGGCAGATCATGTCTCCTGAACCTGATTGACTTCTTTGAGGCAGTAACCAAAACTGTAGACTAGGGTAAGGTGGTTCACACAGCCTATCTTGACCTCGCCAAGGATTTCAACACCATTCCCCACTCTGGAATAATAGCTAAACTAGGTATAAATCCCTACATCACAAGATGGGTTGCCAACTGGCTCACTGACAGAACCCACACTGTAAAAGTTGCAGACTCCAAATCTGACTTCAAACCAGTGACAAGTGGAGTTCCACAGGGTTCAGTCCTGGGACCTCTCCTGTTTGCTCTCTACTTCTCTGAAGTACAGGCTAACACAGAAGGCCTTTGGCTAACAAAGTTCGCAGATGACTGCAAACTAGGAGCCATAGTCAAGTCTCCAAATGATGTGGACATCCTGCAGAAGGGCCTTACTGAGACAGATGCCTGGTGTCAGAGCCATGGCCTCAAGCTCAATGCCAAAAAGTGCATTGTCATCCCCTTTGGTAAAAACTCTGTACCCATGAACTACCACATAGGCGGCAGTCTACTTAACGCCAAATGTGTGATAAGAGACCTTGGGACCCAGGTGGACAGTAGTCTCTCCTTTGATGATCACATCACCACAGTAGTCAGGAAATCCTTCCATGTGGCACACCACATCACAAAAGGGTTTTCATCCAGGAAAACAGAGGTCATTGTTCCCCTCTACTTGACACTCATTAGACCCATTATAGAGCACAACGCCCCTTTTGGAATGTACCTTACAAGACATCTGCAGCAGCTGGAAAGGCCACAGAAGTACCTCACAAAGAGGATTACTGGCCTCAAACAGATGCCCAACACTGACCATCTCAAAAAACTCCAGCTTTACTCAGTAGCATATCACCTACTCTGAGGTGATCTCTCCGTAACATATAAAGCTATGTCAAACCCAGAGCTTTTGGACATGCTACACCTAAAGAAATCCCAATCCCTCCGAGCTACACGCTCTAGGGACCTAAACCTTGTCACCACAATAAACAAGACATGATGGAGAGGTAGATTCCTGTCCCAGAGGTTACCCATACTCTGGAACAAGCTACCCAGCTATGTCAAGCAAAGTTCCTCATTAGCACTCTTCAAGAAAAATCTTGATGAGTGGATGGGAAATAGGAAATACACCCCAGGGATCACTTCTGTGGCTCTGATCAACAGGGGCACAGGAAAATAACTTTCTTGGGTGGCATAAGCCAGGGAACCTTGTTGGCTGGGCTTACTTAGGCCCTTGGGCTGATAGCATAGTACCTACCTATGGACCTATTTTAAGCCATCCACAAAAAGTAGATGAGACATCTTCAGACAAGGTTGTTTTTTGGGAGCCAAACTGTAACCATGGCCTACTCTGTTAAGTAAACAGCTTAGTGGGTCAAGAGCAAGACAAAACAACAGTGGTGACAAAGAATTGCTCTGGAATATTCCCCTTTGAATTTTTTTCCCCTGGGATAATAACTTGCCCTTTTGTCATGGCTTAATTGCAAAGTCATTTGCCACTGTTTCATTTTCATGATTCAAAGATTCAGAGTAAACTTTATTGTCATTTAGGACCACACACGTTTAGCCTATATGAAATTTCGTGATTCAGCTCTTTCTTGAGATTACAAACAGGAAGTAAAACAACACATACTAATAAAAGAATTAATACAACTAACATATACAATCCTACTCCCAGTACCTATGCAAAAGAGCAGAAAAATTCTAACACTTGAATACAGAATAAGTATACCCTCCCCTGAGTTATAATAACTTCTCCATTTAAAAAGATACATAACATATTGCACATTGCCTAAGTTGTCTGTCTAATATTGCACTTGATAGGGATAATATAAATAAATATCACTTTAATGTAATCGACCAATATAGCATGTATCTTGTACATCTCTAAGCACTCCTTTATTCATGAACATGGGATGCTGTCAAATGATTTTTTATAATCTTTCCCAATTCTCTATTATGGCTTTATTTAGCAATGAATAATCCTTTGTTCTGTATGACTTTCTTTCATTACCCTTTTGTTCTATTGCCATGACTGAGTTTTTTTTCTAAATGGCTATAAACTCTGTCTGCATCATTTCTAGTATATAGTTTGTACACTGTTTACAGTTTTTAGGATGGCTTACAGGTTTACTTTATGGAGGAGTATCATTTTTCCTGTTGTTAACCAGGTTGGTGTAGCTCTTAGGGCTAAATCCTTTAGTAAAGATGTTAATACCTTTAGCCAGACGTTAGATGCTGTATCTGGGCCTGGGGTTTCCAGTTAGGAGTTTTTCTTAACCATTACTTTATCCCATTTCATATGCTCTACATTTGAACTTCTTACTGCTTATTTTAATTTTTCTATCCATTCAGCATCTTTGCTATGTTCCACAGGGTCTTCATAAATATTCCTCTAAAATATTTCTATTTCTTCATGTTTGGTGGTGTTTCTATTCCTTTTGCTTTCTTTTCCAGTTCCCTATAAAACTTTTTGGGGTTATCAATGAATTGCTTATTTTGTACTTTTCCTTTATATGTACCTTCATTTCTTCCAGACCAGATGGCTTAGTGGTTAAGGTCTTTGCCTCCCATGCACAAGGTACAGGGTTCGATCCTGACCTCTGACCCATGCCTGTTTGGAGTTTGCATGTTCTCCTTGTGTCTCCGTGGGGTTTCTTCCATGTCCAAAAAACATGCTGAGTGTTTCTATCTCAAACTCACCAATGAATGGAGCTGTGGGCAGCAGCACAGACTCTACATGGTGCCCTTTAGGAGGAAGAGTTGAACAGACCAACCACTTTGGGCATCTACTATGGTGCGCAGTATCCTCAAGATAGGAGAACAGGGATCACAGACAGCAAGCCGTGGCAGGGCTAGCCACTCGACGGTGCAAAATATAGCTCTAGGTGATTCGGTCATGTTGCCTAACATCGCCAAAAATGGGCATGGGTAGTTACCGGTGATAAGTGGGTTGAGGACCCAGCCTACTCTGACCCACGCCAGGGGCCCCGTGCTAATGGTGGTAGAGGTATATGTGCCCATATTGGCCAGTGTGTGCCCGCCATAAAGCCAACAGCTCTGGGTCATAAGCTACTGGCTGGCTGGTGTCTAGTTGCCCAGCCTGGGTTACCTGAGATAGCTCTGTTGAGTGAAAGCCAGACGTAAAGCCAACCAACCTGCCAAACATGAACTGAGAATTGCTTTGCTTAATGTTGGTTCACTGACAGGACGCAGCTTGGAAGTGGATGACATGATGATATGGAGGAGGCTGGACATTCTATGTATCCAGGAGATGAGATAGAAGGGCAGTACAGCAAAGCCACTTGGCTTGGGATCCAGAGTCTACTACTCAGGTGGAGGGCAGGCTAGAAATGGTGTAGGAATTGTGGTGAGAGAGGCTTCAGAAGGCAGTAAGGGATATCAAAATTAATGACAGGGTCATGGAGGCTTCAGAATGCAGTAAGGGATATCATCAGAATTAATGACAGGGTCATGGCAGTCAGTCTCCAGTGTAATGATAGGGCAGTATTCATAATTTCAGCCTATGCCACACAGGAGGGTTGTGATAGTCAGGAAAAGAGTGCATTCAGACAGCAGTTGCAGGACCTTCTAGATAAAACAGGACAACATGAATTGGTGTTGATAATGGGTGACTTGAATGCACATATCGGGACAGACAGAACAGGATACGAGGACTGCCTGGGTCCACATGGGTGGGGCAACAGGAATAAAGAAGGAGAAGCCATTCTAGATTTCTGTCTGGCAAATGGCTTGATAGTAGCCAACACATGGCTCAGAAAGAGAGACAGTCACAAGATCACATACAAGAGTAGTCAACATGCAACTCAGGTAGACTTCCTCCTAGTAAGGAAAAGGCACTGGGGCAGAATCCATGACTGCAAAGTCATCCCCATTGAAACAGTCAGCCCACAGCATAAACCACTAGTTGCTACAATCAGCAGCAAGCAGTGGTCAGAGAAGGCTCTAAGGTCAACAGAGACCAGGCTGATGACCTGGAGGTTGATTGGAGAGAAAGTACAACAGTTCAAGGAATTACTCAGGGCTCTAGCACCCCAAGAAGAGGAGGAAATAGGTGGAGCTGTAGAAGAATGGCAGCGCCTAAAAACAGCTTGTGTTAGGACTACAGAAAATATATGTGACCGAGCCAGGTATGGAAATAAGGTACATAAGGAAAGCTGGTGGTGGAATGCAGAAGTCCAGGAAGTCATCAAAAGAAAAAAGGAGTGCAGAATGAAATGGGAGACAGAAAAGACTGACCAGGCTAGGAATGACTACTGGTTGGCTAACAAAGAAGCTAAGAAAGAAGTTGCAATAGCAAAGAATAGGGCATTGGAGGCACTCTACCAACTTCTGGAAAGTGACTCAGTAAGGGACACAAAAAACTATATCAGGTTGCAAGGCAAAGACAGAAAGATAAAGAACATAGTCAGACACCCTTCATAAAGGATGCCAGCTCATCAGCCCAGAGGACATCAAAGGCAGATGGAAGAAGTACATCCAGCAGCTTCTGAATGAAGAAAACCCCACAGAAGCTGTACTGCCCCAGAGATAGCCTACGATGACAGAAGAGGAACCCACCCTAGAAGAAGCAAAAACAGCATTAAGGAAGATGAAGTCAGGGAAAGTAGCAGGCTCAGATGAAGTCACAGCAGATATGATAAAGATGCTGGGTGAGATATAGGAGAAATGGCTCCTGAGGGTACTAATAGCAGTGTGGAGAGAAAGGCGTATCCCAGATGACTGGAGAATAAGCATATTCATGCTAGTGTACAAGAACAAAGGGGACATCCACAACTGTGGGCAGTACAGAGGCATCAAACTCCTATCACATTGCATGAAAATTCTGGAGAGGGTGATTGATAAACAGATACGCAGAGTAGTAGAATGTAAGATGGGAGAAGTTTGGATTCAGATAAGGATGCAGCACAATTGACCTGATGTTTGCATTGAGACAGATACTTGAGAAGAAGCTAGAGATGAGGAGAGAGTCCAACTGGTCATTCCTAGACTTGGAGAAAGGATATGACAAGGTCCCAAGAAAGCTGATCTGGGCAGTACTACGATGGTTTGAAGTCCCAGAAACATTCGTAGAATTAGTGCAGGCTATGTACAAGGACCCAATGACTCAAGTACTAACAGTGTTCAGCCTCACAGAGGGGTTCCCAGTGGGGGTGGGTGTACATCAGGGTACAGCTCTGAGCCCACTGCTGTTCATACTGGTGATGGACTACATTAGCAAACAGGTTGGAGGGGACGGATCAACAAAGCTGCTGTATGCAGATGATGTGGCAGTACAGGCAGACTCTGAGCTAGAACTTCAGCAAAGGATAGGAGAATGGAATGCAAATCTGAAAGCACATGGGATGAAACTAAGCACAGATAAGACAGTGGTAATGGCAGCAAATTGGGGAAATCAGAAGAAGCTGAGAATAGCGATAGAAGGGAAGACAGTGGAACACGTAAACAGTTTCAAGTATCTGGGAGGAGTAGTTGAGGAGAAGGGTAGTCTGAATGAAGAGATCGAAGCTAGAATCAGAGGAGCTGCAGCCGACTGGCATAGAGTATCAGGTGCAGTCTTTGACAGAAGAATGCCAAAGAAGCTGAAAAGTAAGGTGTACAAGACAATGGTGTGACCAGTACTACCGTATGGTAGAGAAACCTGGGCAGTAATGGCAGAACAGTTGAAGAAGCCAGAAGTGATGGAAATAAAGTGCCTGAGAAAGGTAATAGAATGCACACTGTGGGATAGACGAAGAAATGAGGACATAAGAGCAGAAGCCAAAATAGCTCCAATTGCAGAAACGATCAAAGAGAACAGATTACGGTGGTTTGGGCACATGTGTAGAAAAGCAGAAGACAATCTGGTGAGGGAGATTTGGGACAGACAGGAAGAAGGTAAGAGGAAGTGAGGATGTCTAGCAAAGAGGTGGATGGACTGTGTGAAAGATCTGCAACAGTCAGGCATGAGTGTTGAAGAAGGCAGGAGTGTGGCACTGAATTGAGAGAGCTGGCGACAGTTAACACGATACCCCGACCCCATGTTGAAAAATGTGAAAAGGGGGGGCTGATGATGATTTCTTCCAAGTTTTTCTGTATGTGCTGGTATCTTTAGTTTACTATTTATAACAGTGTATGATAGATCCTGGTCCATTTTGATATTATGTGTTGCTTTCACCACATCTATCATTCTAAAGTATTTTTGTTGATCTGTTCCCTTCTATGTTCTTCTAACAGTGACATTTCTCTTAATAGCTTTATAGTTTTCTCTATTTTATGCTTCCATGGTGACATTTTATTTCTTCCCATCCTTTCCCTTATTGCTCTATGTTTTTGTGATAAGACTTTACTGCTATTAATTTGGCTGCACTCTAAGATTTCCTATTTATTTCTGTTTTATCACATAAATGGATCTTAATAGTCTTGATTAAGGTGTTTATTGGTTTTATCAGACTTCTAACATTCTGGGTCTCATTAACTTTTTGTATTCTGTTTCTTTCATCAATCTTGATATGTCTATCCATCTCAATTAAATCAAACAACTCTTCCCTTAGATCATTTTCTTCTAAACTGAGAGCTCATTCTTTGCTCTCCGTTTTCTGTGGGCATTCTACAGAAAGTTCCAGAACATCTTCCTGTGACATATCCTCTTCAGACGCATCCTGTGTCATTTGCTGTTCCTTCACATGGGAACTCATTGGCTCAGCACTCCACAACACTGTCTGTGTCAGAATTGCCACTTTTTCCTGCTCCTTGCTGTGCTATTTCAACTGAACTTTGTTACAATTTCCTACAGAAGGTTCCAGAGCATCACCATGTGGCAAATCTTCAGATGCCTCCCACGTCACCTGTTTTTTCTAAGTTTGGGGACTCATTGTTCCATCGTGCTATGACATTACCTATTTTTTTCTACACTAAATCCTTCACTTTGTAGGTAATCCATAACTTCAGCTTCTATTTTTTTAACCTCTTCAGTACTAATCCTCTTTCCTACTTCCCCCCTTTGTTTTCTTATTTTTTTTTTGTATTGTGAAATTTTCCATACTCTGATGCATTTGCCTGTATTTCTTTTGAAATATCTTTGATGCTGCTTTTGGTATTGATTAGTTTTGTTTTATCCTTTTTATACCATATCAGATCTCCTTTTCTTTCCCATGTCTACATTTCTTCTTTAGATGTTTCCCATTCCACTTGTTTCTCCTTAATTTGGGGACACATTGCTACATCATGCTGTGACAATACCTGTGTTGGATTTTCTACACTAAATCCTTCACTTTGCAGTTAATCCATAACATCAGTTTCTATTTGCTTAACTTCTACTTTACTAATCATCTGCTCTTATCTTTTGTATTGTGAAATTTTTCCTTATCTGGGTGCTTTTGCCTGTATTTCTCTTCAGATATATTTGGATTTGATTTTTTATATTGATCAGTTTGGATTTCTCCTTTGCATGAATATTGCACCATATCAGTTCCCTTTTTCTTTCCAATGTCCATGTTTCAACCTCCAAACACTTGACCCTACACAGTTTGGCTTTGTCAAGGGGAGGCCATGTCTGTTAAATCTGGTCAGCTTCTTTGAGACAGTCACCAAAGCCATGGACGAGGAGAATACAGTGCACACCACCTACCTTGACCTGGCCAAAGCCTTTGACACTATTCCCCACTTGGGCATAGTAGGTAAACTCTCTCAGCTAAGCATCAATCCATATGTTACCAGATGGGTACCAAACTGGCTCACTAATAGTACCCACGCAATCAAAATAGGGGAAGCCACCTCAAGCAGTTGACCCGTAATGAGAGGCGTACCCCAGGGATCGGTGATGGGGCCTTTGTTATTCAGATATACTTCTCTGAGATGCAGGCCAAAACCAGTGGACTATGGCTGACCAAGTTTGCAGATGACTGCAAGCTGAGCGCAGTCAATTGCTCAAGTGGTGTGGACATCCTCCAAGAGGGTCTCTCACAAATAACTGGTGCCAGAAACATGGCCTCAAGCTGAATGCCAAAAAATGCATCATCATCCCCTTTGGGCAGAGTGACATCCCCACATATGATCACATTAATAACAATGTCCTAAGTACACAATCAGTAGTGAGAGATTTGGTACCCAGGTCGATAGCAACCTGACTTTTGACCACCATGTTGCTTCCGTTGTACAGAAACCTTTCTATATGGCCCATCTCATAAGTAAGGGTATCTCATCCAGGGACAAAGAGGTTATAACATCCCTGTATTCTTCCCTTATAAGACCTATTATTGAGTACAGCACCCCTTTTGGTGTGCACCTCACAAAGCACATGCAGCAGCTGGAAAGACAACAGAGGTTCCTCACCAGGAGAATCCAGGGCCTCAAACATCTACCCTACACAGATAGGCTAAAAGCCCTATCCCTCTACTCAGTTTCATATAGACTCCTCAGGCGGTGATCTCTGTTTGGCATATAAAGTAATCTCAGACCCCGCCTTGATGGGACTGCTGCATATCCGCAAGTCAAGCTCCATTCGAGCAACCCGTATGCGCGATCTCAACCTGGAATGTGATAACAATAGGACTTGTTTGCAGGACAGATGTGTGTCTGAGAGACTCCCCCCATCTGTGGAATAGACATGTCAAGCAGAGTATCTCATTATCCCTTTTTAGGCGCAACCTGGATAACTGGATAAGAAACAAAAAATACACCCCTGGGATTCCACCTGTGTTCCTGCTGGAGAGGGTCTTTGGATGCTGACTCTTCTAAACATGAGCTAAACTCTTGGCTAGGCTTATAAGGGCCTCAGGGTCAATAGCCTAGTAATATCCTATGATCCTACAATGTTTTTCATGGATCTGTTGTATTAATGAAAGCAAATTTGCATTTGAAGCCTTTGACAAGTTTTTTGTGCAGGTATTTTTCTTTCCTCTATTTTTTCTCTCTTAATCTTTCTGAATATCTTCTATCTGGAAAACCAGACTTATTGAATAATAGTAACAATACATAATTTCTTCCTTATCCTCGATAGTCCACTCTGTCATCTTTATGGCTCTTTTTTGCCCTCTCATTTTTTATGGACTACTACTTCTTTCACTTAAGCCTGGCCTAACCCATTTTAGGAATGTTTCCATGTCTTGAAGATTCTGCATTGCCATTTTTTCCAGTCCCGGCACCAGTGTGTACACCAGGATTTTGAACGTTTCTATCCTGGGACCTGTGCACCCAGCTGTCTTTTTTATTTTTAAACTACCTTTCTCCATGTTATAAGCTATATTAGATACAGTCTATATCAGTGTTGTCTTGGGTGGTGAGATTTTGTGAAAACAGGGTCCACCACATAAAGGTACTCACCAACATTTGATGATAATTTCATTTCCAGCAATACCAGTCTCCTTTTCTTGCTGATTTCATAATTTCTCCATTCCGCCATATGGCCCATGTTGTGTCTGAAAAGAATCTTGTACCAGTCTACTCATCAAGTTAACAAACAAACAAACAAACAAACAAAACATAACAGCAAGTGCATTATATGCCAAAAAGCCACTTTCCTTTTTGATTTTATTTTATTGAGAATCTATGTGATCCATCACCATCACACATATTTTCTATAAAGTGACAATCCATATTAAAAAGAAACATAAAATAAAAAAAAACAGAAAAAAGAAAAACCTGTCGCCATATAAATATGAGGTAACTGTCTATTAAATTAGGAAAATATTTCATCCTTCAAAGACGTTAACGTATTAGAGGTAATATATCCATTTATGTAATGGAAAAGGTGATAAGGAAAAGCCTTGAATTTTCAAATATACAAAGTTTGATAAAAATCATAACTATCATCATCCTGACAAGATCTTTATCTTGAAATAATTTCACTGTATAAAATAAATACATTTTCAGATCTTAAACATATTTTTGAATACCCTAAAAAGAGAAAATAAATGAGCAGACTTATTCCACCAATATTTAAACTATAAACAGGTCCACCAATAAGGTAATACATTTTCTTAAATATTGGAGTGCAAACAGTTGGCATTTCTCATACAAGCCATACTGTATAATTTATTAAGAGAGTAACATATAGCATATCAAAGGATCACAGGAAGTTATTAGGCTATTGGCCCTGAGACCCTTACAAGCCCAGCCAAGAATTTAGCCCATGTTCCAACAAGCCAGCACCCTATGCCACTGTCCAGCAGGGACACAGGTGGAATCCCAGGGGTGTATTTTCTGTTCCCCATCCAGTTATCCAGGTTACGCTTAAAAAGGGTTAATGAGGTACTCTGCTAAACGTGGAGAGGGATTCTGTTCCACAAAAGGGGGAGTCTCTGTGACACAAATCTGTCCCGCCAACAAGCCCTACTGATGTCACAGACCAGGTGGAGGTCGCTTGTGTGGGTTACTTCAGTGGAGCTTGACTTGCGGATATGCAGCAGTCCCATCAGGGCAGGGTTTGAGACTGCTTTGTATGCCAAACAGGAGTCACCTCTGAGGAGTCTGTAGGAGACTGAGTAGAGTAACAGCCTATCTTTGTAGGGTAGATGTTTGAGGCCCTGGATTCTCCTGGTGAGGAACCTCTGTGGTCTTTCCAGCTGCTGCATGTGCTTTGTGAGGTGCATGCCAAAAGGGGTGCTGTACTCAATAATGGGTCTTATAAGGGATGAATATAGGGATGTTATGACCACCTTGTCCCCGGATGAGATACCCTTACTAATGAGGCGGGTCACATAGAAAGCTTTCCCTACAACAGATGTAATATGCTGGTCAAAAGTCAGTTTGTTATCAACCTGGGTGCCCAAGTCCTTCACGGCTGATTGCTTGTTTAGGACCTTATTTATTTATTTTATTTTACATTTGCTGACCGGGCTAGTCTAGCTGGATATATGTCCATTTTCAGTAGAGGCCCGGGGAGAAAAGTTCCACATAGAAAACTAACACAAACAGTACATTAAAACATTTATTACAAGAATATTATGAGATGATTACATGTGTTCCAAGGTAACAAAACTTATACATTTTTTTTTTTTTTTTTTACGATGAGAAGAGGGAGAAGGATTTAGAAGTAAGTGGAAGACACACAAAGCAAAGTGATGAGCAGGAATAAGAGAACTAAGTAGTTAAAAATGGGATAGTAAGAATTAGGTGTAGGGTAGTAAGTGGTTGATGAGACAGTAAGATGGCCAATTCAGTTGTTCCTGGTTATAGTAAGTCAGCCTAAATGGTAGTGGATTTAAAGTAACAGAAAGAGAGATGCAAAAAAAAGAAGATGTTGGGCAAGACTAACAGTGGGAGATGTATTAGTCAGGCTTATTATCAATGTGATAATTTAAGGGGATGTCACTCTCCCCAAAGGGGATGACAATGCATTTTTTGGCATTCAGTTTGAGGCCGTGTTTCTAGCACCAGTCATTTGTTTGGGTGAGACCCTCTTGGAGGATGTCCACATCACTAGGGGAATTGATGACAACACACAGCTTGCAGTCATCTTCAGAATTGGTCAGCCATATCCCACTGGTTTTGGCCTCCACCTCAGAAAAGCATATCCCAATCAGCAGAAGCCCCAAGACTGATCCCTAGGGTACACTGCTCGTTACGGGTCTACTGCTTGAGGTGGCTTCCCTTATTTGGCTACATAGGTTCTATCAGTGAGCCAGTTTGCTACCCATCTGGTAACATATGGATTGAAGCCTTGTTGAGTTAGTTTATCCAGTATACATGAATGGGGAATAGTATCAAAGGCTTTGGCCAGGTCAAGGTAGACGGTCTTCCCCTAGTCCATGGCCTTGGTGACTGTCTCAAAGAAGTCGACCAAACTTAACAGGCATTATCTCCCCTTGATGAAACCAAACTGTGTGGGATTGAGTGTCTGGAGGTTGCCAATGTCCTTGTTAATGAGGTCTATGATAATCTGCTCCATGCCCTTGCAGATCAGGCGAGCTAGGCTGGTGGGTCTATAATTTCCTGGATCGGTGGATGCTCCAGCTTTGTGCAAAGGGATGATGGTGGCTGTCCATCACTCAGCTGGGATGAAGCTAGTACTCAGGCTTTGGTTGAATAGCGTGCCTAATGGTGCTGCAAGTTCTTGCCTGAGTTCATGTAGGATGCAGCCTGGGATGTTATCAAGTCCCATGGAGGCTGTATTTTTTGCAATTGAGAGGGCAGTGATAACCTGCTCCCTAGGATTAAGGGAAGGGGGGAAGATACTGGGGATGTCCTGTTTTACTGATGGGGGGAAAGAGGGGTGAAGTTTTCACTGAACCTGCATGCCAGCAGGTTGGCTAAATCTACAGTGTTTGTATATGTGGTGTCCTTGACCACCAGTTTTGGACACATCTAGGTGCTTACCTTGAGATTGCAGACTTATGACCACTTAATCTGGACAGATATGCTGTGAACAGAATGATGAGGCTTGACATCCATAGTTCAGAAGGGGAAACTATTGCAAAATGCCGATTCTCAGTTTTGCTTGCCCGGATACTAAGATATTCTTAAACCCCCAATTTTTTTTACAGTTTATTGAAAGTTGGGTTTTTTTGGCCTGAAATCGTAGATGGGGCTTATTAATTAAGCACATAATATGTCCCTCAAACAACACCAATAATTGAAAGCAGCTACTAAAGAATATTTATGAAGTCACTGGTCTTGCCGATGTACTCACCCTCCATAAGCCTCTTTACTATCCTAATGACAGTTCACTACCTGCCTATTACTTTTTTTTACCTCTATTGTTTTCCCTTCTTATCTGTTTGTTGTTTTTTTTTCCTTCTTTGTCTTTTATTTGGCAAATTTTATCTATAAATGGTAAACTCCTTAGTCTTTTATTCAATTTATATATTCACTCATTTCTCTATCATTCTTGATGTATGTTAGAAGGAATTGTTACTACATATTTTATTTTTTTTTCTACTGTTGTTAAAATTGCTTTCTGATGTGTTTTTGCGCCCTTTTAACCTTTTTCTGTAAAATTGCTTTTGTATACTTGTATTGTATAATTAGTGGAACTTTTCTCCCCGGGCCTATGTTGAAAAAGGGCTATCAGCTCAGTCGGACATACCTAGTCAACAAATGTAAAATAATAATAATAAATAACTATTTAAAAGTTCTAGGGTATAAGACTTTGTTATCCTTCAAGAAAAATGTTCCCCATGATAAAGTCCAAAATCTTACTTGCAGAACAGTGAAATTATTGCTATAGTACGTCCCCATGGAATATAATACTTATTAATCAAGTAACTAATACTAGAACATGATTATAAAAAAAACCTTACAATTATTTGTTTGGGTATGTGATAAAAGGGGTGTTTGTGATCAACTGATAATTTGTCTTATTAATGGACAATTCACATGCTGTTCACACTGCATTTTTATGACATTAACAAATTATATTGTTAATTATTTTCTTAACTTCTAACATGTTGTAATAGCAGTCCTTTGTCTTCAAAGCAAATATATAGTAATCATGTAAATACTGGATACCTAAGAAAGTATAGTTGGATTATAAACTTACCATAATTACAGATGTTTGAATACATTCACTGTTGCAGTTCTGACCAATGGTATATCCCACCTGCAAGCAGCCCCATGGACAGTTTAACTCTGACAGTTATATCTTCCCCCAGTTGCCTCAGCTGACTCCCTCCCAGCTGAATATCAGAACATCAGTGGGTATAAAAAGGGCATTGATCTATGCTTTCTTTGGATCTCTGTTGCCCTGGCTACATCAGGAGACTGTCCCAACTGTCACAGCATGAGTGGACTAAAGGGCTATTATCATCACAAGCCACTGTTACACCACTAAACTCATAACATCCAAGTAGGAGGGAGTTTCCTTGGCCATTGGTACAAGGTACAGCTCTGCAAGGGAGGCTAGCCATCAAGCTACCTGCAGGCAAGATGTCCTATTGGTAAGGACTGAATAGTATGACGAACATCCTGAAATGAGAACTAATTCTTCTATTTAACTGTCAAAGTAATTGCAATAAGCTATTAGTTCAGATTTCATAAAGTTCATTTTAGTCTGGAAAAAGACTGAAATTGATTCAAGATTAGTATTTTTGCCTTATGACATTGAGAAGCTAGTGTATGACTGGCAGAGATACAAGATTCAGTTCATATTACATTTTCCCTGGAATTGCAATTTTTTTATCTTACCTTCTCCACATTTTGATATACTATTCATAGTTGCATTTAATAATTTAGCAAGACTGCCAAGGATGGTCCCAAGCCTGCCTGCAAAAGAAGAAGGGTGGTCACCCCACTGCAGTGCCCAGAAATGGGAAAGCAGGCAAGAAACTGAATGGAAATTTGAACAAAATCATTCACTCATGCTACCGCATCTGGCGTAGCCAATGTGTCAGCACTGGGGGACCCAGCATGCTAGTAAGCGGTGGGCTACTGGCCGAAGGATATTCATTACACCAAAGTTGGAAAACCATATCACCGCTTGACACATTTGAACTGACCACCATGTTGGTCAAAAGGAAATCATTGCAAAGGAACTCATGAAATGCAAAATCTCAATCATTGCAGTGTCGGAGTTATGTCTCACTGGATCTGGAATATTGATCATCCAACCACCTACAGCTGATGAAATGATGATGCTGTTCTACTCTGGCAGTGAGAAGTTGGCATTGGGTTTATGGTGGATAGCTGGGCTGCAAGACCCATAATTGTTTTCCAACCAATATCAGACCACCTGGTAGCCCTCACCATTGATGGCACCATCAAGACCCACATTATGTCCAAGTACGCACCAAGATGAGTCTGGACCCAGTCAAGGATAACATCTACACAACCAGCTCCAATACACACTGGATTTGATCTCATGGACCAAGTAGATCCTCTTTGTGGGAGACCTCAATGCCCACATCAGCGAGGACAGGTCTGGTTGGAAAGGAATGATGGGTAAATTTGGCCAAAGGAACATGAATGACAATGGCCTGCACTTTCTGTCCTTTGCTTCATCAAATGATCTCATTGTGTGGAAACAGCTATTTCCAGCATCCCCACAAACACCAGCTCATATGGCGAAACACATCTGGTGAGGACTCGGCCATATTAAACTACATTCTGGGCAACTCCAGCTTTTGATAATCACTCAAGGATATCTGTGCTACTGACTGTGGCTTCAATCATTACCTTGTTCATGCCGTGGCACAGCTTTGCTTACAGTGTGCAAAGTGCAAGTCACCTTCACCAGCCAAGCTGGACTGGAAGCTACTGATGGCCTCTGCCCACAAACAGGAATTCCAGATCGCACTGTCAAACCAATTTGCAGCATTGACCCAAATGGGTACGTGGATGAGGCAGAAAAGCAGATATCAAACTCCATCATGGAATGTGCCAAATTGCTATTCTCACCCATCCTCCGCTGACTGTAGCCATGGATATATGATGAGTGACTGGATCTTGTAGCCCAATGAAAGCAGGCAAAGCTGGTCAACTATGAATGATACCGACAACTCAATGGAGAAGTTCACCAGAGGCTGAAAGCAGAAAGGGAAGCGTATTGGACTCAGGTGGCAGACAAACTTAAGGAGGCAGCATCCAAACATGAGTACTGCACCCTCAAACAATTGAGTGGCAAGACCAAACCTACTAGTGACAATATAAAAAAAAAGCAGACAGGACATTTGTCCGCTCAGCTTGTGAACACCTGACACATTGGCTGAAACTCTTTCAAGAGCTTTACAACCATGACCCACCTCATGGACCAATGGTTGATTTGCCACCCATGGATCTCCCTGAGGACCCAATGACTGATGTGAAGCCAACAGCTGAAGAGGTGAAATCAACCATCAGAACACTGAGAAACAGCAAGGCACCAGGAGTACATCAGGTCACCATACCTGTCAACCTCTTAGTGCAAGAAAATCTGGACAAAGCCAGACAAAATGGGAGGACAAAGGTCCAAAAAATAGAGACACATTTAAATATTGCTCGTATAAACTTAGAAGGTCTCTAGAATAACAGGATTTGTGATAGCATGCATTTTCTGAAGGATATAAAGTATGAAACGCAAATGCATGTCATTATTTACGGACTTTAATTCTTAAAGCATTACAATAATTTGTCAGAAAAACAGAAATTTTAAGAGGAACAGACCAAAAGTATGAGGCAAAAATCTGGATATTCTGCAAAAATCTGTAGAGTTGAGAGGTATGTGAGGTCATTGTGGAAGCAATCAAGGCTTGAGGCGATATCCTGCTCCACTGAATCCACGCACTGATGGAGCTGCTATGGGTTACAGAACAGATACCACCCTCATGGAAGAAGGCCATCATGGTACCCATCCACATTAAGGGGGACACCAGGGAATGCAAAAGCTACCAGGTCTATATCATATACTACCAGGTCTATATCATATAAGGGAAAAAAGAAGTTATGTTCTTACCGTAATGTTCCATGTGAGTAGTTCATCTCGCCTTTGTTCTTACACGTGGGTACGGAGCTGATCCATCGGCTTTGAGTCAGCCGCTTTCCAATCTCTAGACCTCTGAGAAGCTCGAGACACAGTCCCTATCCCATGATGCTCTGCTGCCAAACCCCAGATCTAGTTTGCTGAACCCAGCAAGAAACACAACTAAACAACCCAATATAACAAAGTAACTATTTACAATTAGTTAAGAGATAACCTGGCTGACAAGAGGATACTAGCAAGACCAACCAGACCACCAGCCATACCCGGTCTTTCAGAACATGGAGGGGGAAGGTGGGAGGGAGTGTAAGAACAAAGGCGAGATGAACAACTCACATGGAATGTTACGGTAAGAACATAACTTCTTTATGTGAAGTTGTTCAATCTCGCCATTTGTTCTTACATGTGGGTAGCGTCCCAAGCACCCTAATCCTGGGCGGCTCACGGGAGTACATTCCTGAGAACGGTGGAACCAAAGGAAGCCCTGTCCCTGGAGGCCCTGTCCACTTTGTAATGAGTAATAAACATATGAGGTTTGGACCAAGAAGCAGCTGCACAAATGGTGTCCAAAGGTAAATGAGCTGCATGAGCTAGGGACATAAAAACAGCCCTGGTAGAATGTGCTTTCACTTCATGTTCTAAAGGTTGATGGGTTGAAGAATATGCAAACTTTATACAATCAGAAAGCCATTTGGACAATGTAACTTTGGATACCGAAAGGCCCTTCTTATTGTCTACATGGGAAACAAATAGTTGATCTGATTTTCTGAATTCTTTTGTTCTGATCAAATAAAATCTCAATTGTCTGTGAACACCAAGCTTATGCAACATGTATTTGAATTTACTGGCATGACGCCTGAAAAAGTGGGAAGTTAAATGGACTGGTTCAAGTTCGCTTCGGAAAAGACCTTCAGGAGAAAGGATGGATTTGTTCTTAGAGACACCCTGTCAGGGTGAAAGACCAAATATGGGGGCCTAATAGAGAGTGCTTGAAGTTCAGAAACTCTACACGCCGAAGTAATGGCCACTAAGAAAATTGTCTTCCAAGAAAGGAACTTCAAAGGACAAGAAGATGCAGGCTCAAAGTGGGAAGCATGAGTTGAGACAGCATCAAATTTAGATTCTGGGGAGTAATCGGATGTCTGATAGGGGGTCGAAGGTGATGAGACCCTTTCAAAAAGGCTCTACATAATCTGAGGGACATAATGTTAGAACCTAACATGGAAGTTAGATATGGCAGCCAATTGAACCCTTATATTAGCGGCTGCCGCACCATCATGGAAAAGTGAAGTCAAAAATTCCAAAATGCTATGAATAGGGGCGATAAAGGGATCAATACCATGTTGAGAAGCCCAATGACCAAATAATTTCCATTTGCTGTTATATAGTTTCCTGGTGGAAACTTTATGAGCGGAAACTGTGGGAGACAAATCATGAGACCTGGCTAGGTTGGGAAGTGAAGCAGCCAAGCTGTCAGTTTGAGGGAGACAAGAGAGGGGTGAAGAACTCCCGACGAGTGAGTCAGAAGGTCTGGCACTGGGTCCAGAACCCAAGGTTCTTCCACTTGGTATTGTTGAAGGAAGGGGAACCATATCTGCCGCGGCCAAAACTGGGCTATCAGAATAACAGTCCTTCCCAGGCTTTTGGCTTTCTGTAAAAATTTGGGGATCAGCAGGGATGGAGGAAAGACATATAGAAGACCCAAGGGCCAATTGTGTACGAGTGCATCCCTTGGGATGTCCCCTGGTGGAGGGTACAGGGCAAAGTAGCTTCTGCATTTAGCATTCATCTGGGATGCAAAAAGGTCGCAGCAAGGCTGGACCCATTTGTGGAATATCATTTCTGCCACTCGTTTTTTGGGGGACCACTCGTGAGGCAACAGAATGGCTCTGCTCAATTTGTCTGCTTTCACATTGGATGACCCCGGGATGTGCATTGCTATCAGGAAGCACCCGGTGGATACAGTCCACTGCCAAATTCTCAGGGCCTCTTGGCATAAGGGGTAAGATCTGGTTCCCCTCTTGCTTGTTGATATACCCGACTACCGACATGTTGTCTGTCTGTATTGCAATCGTCTCATGAGGTAGAGAGTTGTGAAAGTGTTGTAACACTAGGAACCCTGCTCTCAACTCCAAGACATTGATGTGCAAACCGGATTCCATCTCTGACCAAATACCTTGGACAGTTCTTCCCTGACACAGCCCCACCCACCCTATCAGGGAAGCATCCATGGTCACTGTGGTTGTGGGAGGGGGGAGTACAAACGGACGACCTACAGTAACTTGATGGCTGTTCAGCCACCAAAGGAGGTCCTTTTTGCAAGTATTTGTCAGCAGAATCTTGTGTGACATTGGAAGTTGTTGATAAGACCACTGTGTGAAGAGTAACCATTGGAATATCCTCATGTGCATACGCCCCAGAGGAACTGCTATGAGAGTTGCTGCCATGGTGCCTAACAGCTTCAGAACTTGGAATGCAGGGACTTTCTTTTCCATCAACAACAGGGATACTTGGTTTCGTAAAGAGGTTACTCATTCTTGAGGCAATCTGACCAGGGTGGTGGTGGTGTCTCGATCTGCTCCTATAAAGGAAATATGCTGCGACGGTTATAAAGCAGATTTTTCGAAATTTAAGGTTATGCCCAACTGGGAGCACAGGCTGATAGTGTAATCTCTGGCATGAATCAGTTGATGCCTGGTGGTGGTGGTGGTGAGGAGCCAGTCATCGAGATATGGAAACGCCCGGAATCCTAAACGTCTCAAGTGAGCCGTGACCACTGCCATGCATTTGGTGAACACTCTGGGGGCTGTGGTGAGACCAAAGGGCAGAGCTCGGAATTGGTAGTGACTGGCCCCCAGCCGGAAATGCAAGTGATCTCTGGATGGCCTGGCCATTTTGATGTGGTAGTACACATCCTTGAGATCTATCGAGCACATCCAATCCCTCGTTTTGAGAAACGGAAGTATCAATTGAAGCGTGACCATCTGGAACTTTTCCTTTTTGACAAAGATATTTCGTTTCCTGAGGTCTAAGATGGGATCCAGTCCCCTGTTTTCTTTGGAACTAAAAAGAACCTGGAGTAAGTTCCAGATCCTATCTGGTCCACCGGGACTGGCTGGATGACTCTCTTTTCCAGCAGCCTTTGAATTTCTATGGCTGCTAGATTCTGCAGACTGGGTGGAATGTCTGGGATTTTTGCACAAATGTAAAGGGATTCTGAAAAGGGAATGATGTAACCTCTGGTAATTATGCTTTTTACCCAAGAATCTGATGTAATTCCTAGCCAGGTGTCTGGGTATAAAACTAAGCGATCCCAGACTGCCTCCAGAGCAGGATGTCTGCAAATGAGACATCCTCTGAGGGGGACCGTGGGGACCCTTGATGATTCCTCTAAGTCGGTGTCTGATGTCAAGGATTCCTGAGGGGAATCCAAGTGCCTCCTCTTGCACAGTCTCTTCCTAGGGACTTCATCAGTGTGGGCATCTGGTGAAGTCTCCGTAGAGCAGGGGTCACCTGATGGGGTTACCTGAGGCTCTGGGTCTCGCTTGGTAGGAACCTGTGATACAGAGAGAGAACGGGGCCCTTTAGGGGAGGAAGAGGAAGGATCTGAACAGGTAAAAGTCTTAGCAGACATGACCTTCCTCATGGCGTCGAAAGCACCGGTGTCTCGGCCCAAGGAGTCCGCTGGTTCCGAAGAAGACGGCAGTCTCCTCGGGGCTGAGACCATGAGCTCCAAACCAGAGGATTGAGCCAAGCTCAACTGCGCTGAAGCCCCGAGAGTAAGAGTCAGAACCAAAGCCTCGGTTCGACTCTCTCCCCTGGAACCAGCGAGAGAGTGTCGGCTCCAAGACCCTTCGATCAGAACTGAAGATGTCAAGGTCGACGGGGCAGAGGCACTGGAATAGGACTTGGCTCCGAGGGTTCCATAACTATCAGGTCCTCACCTTCCGGCTCCAAAGGCTCGAGTGGTCTCGGAGGAAGAGGAGCAGAAATTGTGACGGGGGGGGGTGTTGGGCTTTGATGCCAGATGAGATGAAGCCAAAAGCAATTCGGCCAAGGCTTGGTTCTCCAAGAGTCTCTGCACTACATGGTCCACATTGATGTCCGAGAGGTTCCTGGAAGAACGGGTCAAAGAAGCCGAAGAATCCACTGAATGAAGGATCAGAGACTTTAAAACCTCCGATACCAGTTCCAACCAAGGGACTTGACTCTGAGACAAAGGTTTGGTGCTCGGCTCTGAGGGCTGAGGAGCCGGTGACCGAATCTTCCCCGAGGTGCTCGGAGCTGATGACTTGGGCTCCGATGACACCTTGGAAGACTTCGACCCCTTCAAAGATTTGGAGGACTGTTCAGACTTATCTAAAGACTCTAGGAAGTCTGACTTTAACAGGCCTCTATCAATGTCTTTCCAGCATAACTCTGCCACTAAAAGAGTGGCAGATGGAACAGTCCTCTTGCAGGTGTAACGGCCCTAAGCAATAAACACATGAAGTGTGGTGGTCGGTGATGGACATCTTCTGTCCACAGCCACACCGCTTGAACCCTGATCTCTGTTTCTCTGACATATGTAAAAACGAGTAAACAGAACAACTGCTAAAGATTCAGATCCCTGAACTTTACAGATATTAAGACCACTAACAATCACACAAAATGTTCAGATCCCTGAACACTCACTAAATCTATTTCACAAAAACAACAAGTATTACCAAAAAAGGAAGAATAACTGACAGAGCCCTGTGAAAAAATGCAACTAAAGAAACGGCCAAAGGCCTAGGAGCAACCGCTCCTAAGAAAGCACACAAAGCACAAGCTAAGTATCTCAAAAAAAAAAAAAACACAAACAGGAAATATTTAGACTACTACTATATATCAAAAACTATCACAAGTATTGACAATTTTCTGTCAAAAGACAAGAAAAAAAGGTACTGGCCCGAGCTTCTTGCGAACAGCGTGAGATCCATTGCAGCGGCAAACTAGATCTAGGGTTTGGCAGCAGAGCATCATGGGATAGGGACTGTGTCTCGAGCTTCTCAGAGATCTAGAGCTTGGAAAGCAGCCGACTAGGAGCCGATGGATCGGCTCTGTACCCACGTGTAAGAACAAACGGCAAGACTGAACAACTTCACATCAACTGTTTGTCGAATGCTTACTAGTTGAACACTAATACGCGAAAACTCTAAATATCGAATGTACATTAAAATGAAAAATTTCGTTGGGTTAAAAACCAGTTGGCCAACCCAGCGAACTACACAAAAACATCACCAAATAAAACCCATTCTAGTGGGGAGCTGCAGTCCCCCCATGCCCCCCTAACTAAATATACCAACTATGAGATTGCACTACAGTGGGGAAAAGGGCAAATCCCTAATGAATGCCTGACTGGATGTTTCCCCAGAGAAACTTTGCTCTTAAACAGAAGTTTGATGTTTTGCGGTTTGCTGATTAGTGTTCAATTAATAAGCGTTTGACAAACAGTTGTTTCGACCCAGAGCTACCACGGCATCAGCCTGCTCTCCATCACTGGTAAAGTCTTTATGAAGATCATATAATCTAGGCTGTAAAAGCACAGAGAGCAAACTAGCAGGGAAGAACAGGCCAGATTCAGACCAAACAGAAGATGCTGTGATCAAATCTTTGCCATCTTGTCAGCTAATGGAGGAAAGAATCCAGTGTAGACAATGTACAATTATCCTCTTTTACAATTTCAAATCCACATTTGACTGCGTCTACTGGCCTGACCTGTGGAAGATACTGGAGACCGAGTATGTGCCAAAAAATATCATCAAACTCCTTCAAACATTGTACAATGGTTCATCTAGCCAGGTGCACACTTGGAATGAACTGTCTGAAGAACTTACCATCTTGACTGGAGCTCAAGGGGATGTGGTCTTTCCACTGCTGCTCAATATAGTGGCAGATGCCATCATGAGGACAGTATATGAGGACAAGACTGGAGTCCAGTATGATGAAGGTGATTCTGTGACTGACCTGATGTTCGCCGAAGACAACTTCGTTTTTGCATATAGCGATGCTGAAGCCACAACTATACTCTAAAACATCACCCATATCACCCAATCTAATGGCCTGCAGACAAGACCAAATTAATGGCAACCAAAAGGTCACAAGCCACTGTCCACCTCGAGGGAGTTCAGATTGAACAAATGCAAGAATTCAAGTATCTGGGTTTGCTGGTCCAGGAGAAGAAGGTGGCATCAACAGCTGATGTCCATAGCAGGATTGGACAAGCCACTGCAGCATTTGCCTCACTCAGGTGGTGCCTATGGAAGAGGGCAGACATCTCTATCACCACCAAGATTTGACTTTTTCCAGGCAGTGATCTTGTCAATTCTACTTCATAGATTGGAAACATGGATCCTCCTCAAGCCAGACCTGAATAAGCTTGAGGTTTGCCAAATGCGATGCCTACACCAAATCTTGGGAAGTTTGCTTTGTGACCGTATTAGAAATGAGAGCATCTGGACCAGATTTGATTAGCAGTCAATGATCAACAAATAGATCGAACAGGAGGCTGCGCTGTTTTGGACATGTGTGCACAACAGACACCTGCTGCTTGCCAGAAGTGTCATGATGGAAGTCTAGAATCCGGTAGCACCCACAGCAGTGTATCGACTATGGAGTTGACCACCTCTGCCTGCTGCCAGTTCGGGAGAAAAGAAGAAAAGAAAGAAAGCTAGAAGAAGAATGTAGCAAACAAAGGCAATTTGGAATTTTAATAAATTTTGATGCTGAATAATAGATGGCACCATTTCAGCATACATATACGTTTTGAAACATCCCATTTAGTATTAAATGAAGTTAACTGAAACAAGTCGGTCTATTAAAAAATATTCTTTTACGTGTAAAGACAGGATGAAGGCATGAAGCACTTTCCCTCCTGGAGCAAGAGAGAGAGAGAAACTTGCTGCTTTTAGGTAGTATTAGGAGTTCTGCTACTAACATCTGAGTTAGCGAGCTATGAACCCTATGGTTGCCTTGGTCAGAAGGGATAATAGAATTAGATTTGCTTTTTCACTTTTTATCTTTAAAACTACTTATACTATTAGAGAGTTTGGGTGAATACATAAAGAAGACCCTGGTTTCATGGCATTGAGAAGGTGCTTGCTGCCAATGTAAGAAGATAAGATGTGGAGCTAAATTTGGAAAACTGGTTATTCAGGTGTGATGCAAACATGTCTAGAACTGGTCAAAGCCACCCCTTTACTACATTCTGGAACACCTTTCTGTCCTGTGTTCTTTCGTGAGCATAGACATGGTTCTGCTTAATGTATCTGCCAGTTTATTTACTGGCTTGGTATGTAGAATAACAGCAAGATTTGATTTGCCTTGACTGACTGATCCCAAATAATCACTGCCAACCATCACAACTGGAAGTGTGTTCCCCCTTGCTTTATGTACCACATCACTGCAATAATGCCTGTCACTACAGAGTCCCTTGTTGACAAACTAATTGAAAACTTTTCTGTGTGAGGACAGCTAACTTTTCTTTTACATTTTTTGCGGATTTTTTTTCTGAGATGGAGGTCAGTTTTCTAGCATTGGTATCCCTGGGTAGTGGGCTTCTTAAGTATAATCTAACACAAGAGTAGTTAGTTACTTGTCTGGATGAGGAGGTAGGAATGCAAAACGTAGGTTCATAAAAAAATGATATCTCCACTACTAACTCTTCTATAAGCAAATGCAGAACAGGAAGGTTAAAATATGAAGGTTAATCTTCCTGATTCTATAAGGTTCTCACATACTGCTGAATTTTTCCCATGTGAAGCTTTGCACAGGGAATTATTAGGATGAAGGACATGACCTCCAGTATCTTCAGGAATTTTGGGGTTGACAAATGTCATTCATTGTCTAACTAGAACATTCTACAATGTTTTGAATCTTCAATAAAATGTTTCTACATCTAGAACCATTTCGGCTAGCAAAATATAATTTTGCAGAACTGGAAGGCTAAGGTAAGCTACTGATCTTAATATATAAGTGGTGGAGCTGGGGGCCAGATTATTGTAAAATTCGATGCGAGTAACATCTAACGCTACCTTTATGACCCACTGATCTGATGTTATTTGTGCCCATTGAGCTGTGCAAACAGTCAGCAGAAGGGCTAGCCATCCAGTGGTATGACCATTGGCCCTAGGTGATCGTCACTGTTGATGACACCCTGACATATGTACAAGAATGGGAAAAAGGGGTTTGATGCCGATGTAAGTTTTGTATGCAGAAAATCTGGCTCCTATTTGTACTAACTGGAGAAAGGCAGGAAACAAGTGAATATGGCTCCATGTCTTACAAATGGGTAGGGAATAACAGCATACATACAACTTGTTGAAAAAGTCAACTTGTTGAATGGGGAAAAAAAAAGCTGATCAAAAATCAGCTTATTACACACATGACTTTTTGTTCTCTGTGGGATTTGCCACTGCAGTGCAATCTCAGAGTTGTTTATATAATTAGCAGAGAGTTTGAGGAATGCAAAAACAAGTTTTACCTTTTTTCTTTATGATAGGCTACTGATCAACCGGTGGTACTTGATCTGGTGCCATTTGAGATACTGCATTTTTGGTGTATGGATATACATCTGGGAATAATTCATCCTGCTAGAAATGAGCCCCTTGCTGTTGATACTGCAGAGGTCTCCTTCCCTAGATTGCCTGCTGTTTTCTTTGAAGCTGCTTTTGGTTTTGGAAGCTGCTAGTGTCTGATATGCTTTCTGTAAACTAGCCATTTTTTCATGAGATAATTTGTATTATATTTTGGAAAATAAGTGTGAAACTACTTAATACTCTTTATAGCTTCACTGCTTTCTTCTGACTACTGCAGAACTTTATAAGATGGGGTTCCAAAGAGAAAAGTTTATCAAAATGTGTGATAAGCACTGATATGGTATGCTTCAACGAGTCACTCTGCAGTGAACAACAATACCATGGGCTCTTTCCATTAATGGGCTCACACCTATACATTTGTTTTACAAAGAGGCAGACCACTCACATCTTCTTTGCCAGAGGTTTTATCCCCTGTACACCATTACTTAATATTACCAAGTAAGAGGTTGCAGAACCTTGGGATAAGTTAGAAAATGAGTAGCTGGCTTGATGGAATGAGAGGCTTGTAGGAGCATGGTTCTCTGAAAGTACCACAATGAATCAAATAAAACCCATTTAACATACACGTCTTCATATCATGAAAAAATGGTTGACTTCTAAGCCACGCATGCCTTTAAATGACAAAACCAGAAGTAGCAGCTTAAAAGCAGGCATTTACTTGACTTGCATACACTTCTGACTATATGTGATCCCACTGTGTCAAACAAATGGGTTACTTTAGCTTTTCTCTGAAGGAGATACAGCTGACTTGTTTTTTAGTATGGTCATCAGTCTGATTATGGCCATCAGTCTGCATGAGATATCAGACTGGTAGTAATCCATACAGGTCTGACAGCTAATAGCTCTTTATCCAGAGTGGCCCACACATATGCCTTTTTTTCTGAATCAATGAAGCACCCTGTTGTCTTTG
Source organism: Protopterus annectens (assembly GCF_019279795.1). Lineage (NCBI taxonomy): Eukaryota > Metazoa > Chordata > Ceratodontiformes > Protopteridae > Protopterus > Protopterus annectens. Next base: position 1,384,078,105 of record NC_056729.1, read on the forward strand.
TCAGAGGGTAGAGTTCTCAATGCAGGACTGACAAAAGCTCTATGGTAGCATGGTCAGCCACTTGCGTCTTATAAAGATAAATATGCCCTTCAAGAACTCTGTAAAACCCATCAGATTATTGTAGGAGTGGATAGCATGTAATTTGACATACTTTTATGCTTTAAAAAGAATCACTGAACTACTGCATGGCTAGAAACTTGGTATGATTCAGTTTGAAAAGCCTAATTTATTTCTGATTTGATGAATAAAACTGCTTGCTTAGTACTTGAAATGTCTGTTTATTAAACTGCTGTTATAACCAAAGAAAACCTTTTTTGGAGGAGAGCCCAAAGATATCATTATTGTCAGTATCAAAGTCTATTACAGAATGCATCTGATCTGAACAGATTAATTCTTAAGTCTTCTTCCTTCTCGGAAAAGAATAATAAAGTTGTAGGTTCCCTCTTTTTCACTAATGCTGTCCCAGAGGTAAATAGTATGAGTTCTCACTTCTCCCATGATAAAAAGGTGCAGCTTTCTTTACAGGTCATAATCCTCCTATGCTATCCTTTTATATAGAATAAACACAAGAGCCTCTTATGCCCACAGGCCTGACACTTGACTCTTGGAACCTTGTCTTTTGATACCTAGGAGTCAGAAGTATGCTCTCTAGCAAAAAAATAAATTCAGCTCCTATTTTTATATAATACAGCTGATATATTTTTCTCCTGGACATTCCCAATATAACTACAGAAAATATAGTAGGAATGGGACAAAAGAAATTCCAGTGGTCTCCGCAGCCAAAACAATTACTGAATCAAGGTCAAACTTGCATGACTGATGTAGTACAGTTGTGTACACTTACCATAAATGTAGATGTTCAAGTGTCTTCACTGTTGCAGTCATGACTGTAGGATTCTCCCCTGCCGGCAGGCAGTCCTCGGTCAGTCAGAATCCCAATGTCTGGATCCGGCGTCAGCTGTTCAACCATGCTCCCTGACGTCAGAGCGCCAGGAGTACAAAGCTGACAGCCGACACCATGTTCTCCAGTTTTTCTTGCCCCAGATGTCAGGAGTCCAAAAGTGAAAAAAGGTCCCATATCCTTTGCAAATACACCTCAGAAGAATGGTAAAAAAAGGAACCACACAAAAGTAAAAATAAGAGGGGACAGGAGGGAGGAACAGACTGCAACAGTGAAGACACTCGAACATCTACATTTATGGTAAGTGTACACAACTGTACTATGTTCATCGTGTTTCACTGTTGCAGTCATGACTGTAGGGTAGAATCCCAAAGCAAAATGAAAGGGAGGTGGTCATAAAGCAGAAGGGGTGGCTATAAGGCCCTGCAAGACTGCAGAAGCAAAGCCTGCCCTAGACTTAGAGTAGAGAGGTAGATTGTAGTGCTTTGAAAAAGTATGCACAGAACTCCAAGTTGCAGCTTCCAAAATGTCTTTGGTAGGAACTCCCCTGAGGAAGGCAGCAGAAGTGGCAGCAGCTCTGGTGGAATGAGTCTGTATACTCCCTGGGATTTGCTTTCCATGGTGTGAATAACAAAATCTGATTCCATGAGCAATCCATTTAGAAATGGTCTGTTTTGAAATGGCTTTACCTTGGGAAATGGAAGCATAAGAAACAAACAATTGCTCTGATTTTCTGACGTCCTTGGTTCTGTCCAGGTAAAAATGTAGTTGTCTGTGTACATCCAAGGACTGTAAGATCCTTTCCCCTTTATTTTGAGGAGTGGGGAAAAAGGTTGGCAAGTGGATAGTTTGATTTAAAGCCACTTTGGAAATCACTTTAGGCATGAATGTAGGATTAGTCCTCAAAGACACCCTGTCTTGATGAAAAATAATATAAGGTTCCACAGCCATAAGAGCTTGCAACTCTGAAACTCTCCTGGCAGAGGTCAGGGCTAACAGGATGGCTGTTTTCCAAGATAAAAACTTGATGTCAGAAGAGGCAGCAGGCTCAAAAGGAGGTAAAATGAGCATTTCCAAAACATAGTTGAGATCCCAAGCAGGAATGGGAGGAGATCTAGGAGGTCTTAAGTTCTTAGCTCCTCTGAGAAACTGTCTCATGAGCTGGTGGGAAAAGATTGGAGGGTCTGTATTATAATGAGCGGAAATAGCAGAGGCATGTATCTTAATGGAAGAGAAAGAGAGACCCTTATGTAAGAGATCTGTCAGGTAAAGTAAAATCAAAGGAATGTTAGGAAGAAGAGGATCAGAATCCTGAGCCTGCATCCAGGAACAAAATCTTTTCCATTTTCCTGCATAAGATTTTCTAGTGCTAGGACGTCTGGCTTCTAAAATGACATCCATAACCTGCTTGGGTAGGAGAGAAGGAATCAAAGGCCCTGGATTAACCAGGCTGCCAGGCTGAGAGTGCTGACATGGGAGTGTAGAACCTGACCCTGATGTTGGGACAGAAGGTTCGGAGTCTGAGGTAAGACCCAAGGGGGCTCCAGACATAGGTTTTTCAGAGTAGGGTACCAAAACTGTCGAGGCTAATTTGGGGCCAACAAGATCATCATCTTGGGCCTGTCCTGTTTGATCTTTAATAATACCCGTGGAAGAAGAGGAAGAGGCGGAAAGGCATATCCCGAGAGGTTTCTCCAACTGAAAGATAGTGCATCCACTTTCCAAGCTTGTTCGTGGAAAGTCCTGGTGCAAAATTTCTGTAGTTGATGATTGAGATGGGATGCAAAGAGGTCTATGTGGGGACATCCCCAGACTGCTGTTATCATCCTGAATATTTCGGAGTCCAGCATCCACTCATGTGGATCCGAAAGGTTTCTGCTCAGACTGTCTGCCAGGAGGTTTTGCTTCCCTGGTAGAAACTGAGCTTGAAGGTCCAGATTGTAAGCTAGAGCTGTGTTCCATAGATCCATGGCTAGCCTGCAAAGGGGGTAGGAATGAGATCTCCCTTGCTTGTTTATGTACCACATAACTGTGGTGTTGTCTGTCCGTATCAGTAGTTGTCCTGGTTGCAGAAGATTCCTGAAGGCCATTAGAGCTTTCTGAATGGCTAACATTTCCTTTAAATTGATATGCAGGTGCTTCTGATCCTTTGTCCATAGGCCCTGCAGACAGTTGCCCTGAAAATGGGCTCCCCATGCATAATCCGAGGCGTCCGTGGTTAGAATCTGAGTGGCAGGAGGCAGACAGAAGGGTTTCCCTTTGTTTAGAGTACATGCCTTGGACCACCAAAGGAATTCCTTTTGAAGACAAGGCAGGACGGAGATCAGTATGTCTAAACTGTGGCAATGCTGAGACCATACACTTTTTAGGTACCACTGTATTTTCCTCATGTGTAGTCTTGCATATTGAACGAGAAGGATGCAGGAGGCCATGTAACCCAAAGCCTGCAGGAATCTCCTTGCAGATAGCTGAGTTAAAGTTGCCAAGTTTTTGAACGTTGAAGCCAGCTGAAACTGTTTTTAGTATGTCAGAAATGCCATCTGGGTTGTGTTTAAAGAAGCGCCCAGAAAAATTATCTGTTGTGAAGGTGTCAAATTTGACTTTTTTATGTTTAAAGTGAATCCCAGGAACTTGAGGAGATCCTGAACAAACCGTAGATGCTGGAGTAAGATCTCCTTGCTGTCTGCCTGAATAAAACAGTCATCCAGATAAGGGTAAATTTGAATTCCCCTGAGTCTGCAGTAAGCTACTACTGGAGCCAGGCATTTGGTGAAGACCCTGGGTGCAGTAGACAATCCAAAGGGCAGCACAGAGAATTGAAAGTGCCTCGATCCGGCCTTGAATCGGAGGTATTTTCTGCGTTCCTGCCTGATGGGAATGTGTAAATATGCCTCCTTTAAATCCAAAGTTACCATTCATGCATTTTTGGACAGCATTGGAAGTAGCTGCTGTAGAGTAAGCATCTTGAATTTTGGAATCTCTAGAAAGGTGTTCAAGACTGACAGATACAGGATGGGTCTCCATGAATTTTGCTTCCTGGGGACTAGAAAGAGCCTTGAGTAAAAACCTTGTCCCATCTCTGAAAATGGAACAAGTTCTATGGCTTTCATAGCCAAAAGAGCTTCCACCTGGGTTAAGGCCTCTGTCTATTGGTGTTTTGGAAGGTCTGGCCATCCGCTTGGCCTTGGTAGGGTATGAAAATGGAATTTGTAACCTCTTGAAACCACATCCAGAACCCACTTGTCTTGGGTTATATGAGTCCAATTTTGATGAAAAAGAGAAAGTTTTCCTCCGAGAGGGGCTTCCAGGCAAGAAGTGCTTGCAGCCCAACAGAGGGAGTCATTGAGTCTGTTTCCTATGAGTTTGTGACCTGTCCTCTCCTCCCCTAGGGGTGGAAGCAGTCCACTGTCTCAGTCTATAAGAGGCTTGTGTTTGAGGCCTTCCTCGGGAGCGTCTGTATCTACCCCTTTGAGGCCTGTCTGAATTGGGAAAGGACCAATTTTTAGTAGGCCAATTCCTGCTAAATCTGGGTGGCTGTACTTGTAAGAAATCTTTAACTGTTTGCATGATTTCGCCTTGTCCTCCATCTTTTTAATCACCTCTTTAGCTTTTGGTCCAAACAAAACATTATGTTGAACAGGAGCATCCAATAATTTAGCTTTTACTTGTTCTGGCAAATTTTGTTCCTTTAACCATGCATGCCTTCTAATTACTGTGCCAGAGGCAGCAGCCCTACAAGAAGCCTCCAAGGCATCAAATCCACAGTGTAAACCATGCTTCCCAACTTGTTCAGTGGCATGCATTAAATCATGTAATTCCATATCATCCGCACAGGCAGAAATGGAAGTAAGCTTTTGTTTTAAAACAGACAAGAGAAATTGCTGGTATTTCAGCATATGAAACTAACAGTTTAAAGCCCTAATAGATAAAGTAGCAGAAGTGTACACTTTTTTGCCCCATCTTTCTAAAGATCTAGAATCCTTCTCAGTGGGAATGGGGTTTTTAGCAGAAGCAGCCTTAACTCCCTTAGGGGATCCTGAGAAATGGTTTCAGGGTCAGCAGTAGGGTTCTTGTATAAAAACTGGTGGGAATCAGGAACCCTGTAATATCTATCAGGCTTAACAGGAGCAGGAGGAAAAGAGTCAGGGGTTAAGTTAGCCTCCGAAAAAGCATCATCTACAATATCCAAAACAGGAGGAATAGCCAGGGGTCTATGTTGGGGAAGAAGAAGAAAATCCCTTAGTCTTTTCTCAGATTCTGAATACTCCTGTCCTTCCCAGTGGAAATGTTCCCTCATTTCATGCAAAGTTTCCCCAAAAGAGAAATCCTCAGGGGGAGAAGCTGAAGGAATGGATTCCTCAGCATCAGAATCCTCATAAGGAGGGAAAGAATATTCCTGGTCAGAAGAAGAAACTGAAGACACAGAAGCCTGATCAGAGGAATCATAATGAACTTCCTGCCTTGGCCTTTTATCTGGAGGGGGATGTGAACCCCTAATCATAGTAAGTAAATCCTCCGCCATCTTAAGTAACTGTTCCTGTGACTTGGGAGCCGGTTCAGAAGAGGCCTGTGTTGCAGTCTTTGATTTGGAAGGAGTCTTTGCCTTTGTCTTTGCCTTTATTAGAAGCTGAGTAGGCCTGAAAACCCCTTCGGAAGCCGGTACCTGCACAGCGGCTCCGGACCCATCCGAAGGAGCATTGTCCGAAGGTCCTGCAATAGAAATGTTCATAGGCCTTGTTGGCTCCTTGTGGGAGTCTGTTTCGGCCATCGGTTCCGAAATGGCTGATGACACGGGCTGCAAAAGCACCTCACTGACGACGGCCGAACCTGAAGCTGGCTCAGCTTGTGCAATATCGTCAGATTTGGACCTCGGAGGCCTGTCTTTGTCCTTGTGTCATTTGTGAACTCCGATAGCTGGAACCGTATCTGATGACATTTTGTAATTAAAACGCCTACCGAAGTAATGAAATGCAAAATCGTACCTTCGTTTAATTGTACATTGATTGAATCTAGCACAAAACCGACAACTAGCTACGTCGTGGTCAGGGCCTAAGCAAGGAATACAGTAAGAATGAAAATCCTTATGAGGTATTTGCTTCCCACATGAAATACAATTATTAACTTTTTCTGACATCGGACTGGAGCAAGAAAAAAGTTTCCCCAACGGGGTACTTAGCTTTCAGTGGAGAAGAAAGTCTTCAGACTGAAGTTTTTTCAGAAGAGATTGTCAGGAGTCAGCCAACCGGCACTTGCGAACTGCTATCACCGCACGGCAAGAAAGACTGGGGAACATGGCGTCGGCTGTCAGCTTTGTACTCCTGGCACTCTGACGTCAGGGAGCATGGTTGAACAGCCGAAGCCGGACCCAGACTTTGGGATTCTGGTCAACGAGGACTGCCTGCCGGCAGGGGAGAACCCTGCAGTCATAACTGCAACAATGAAACACAATGAACATCTGGGTAAGAAGATTTCTACTAATATAAAGGTTTCTTCAGCATGAAACTTCCACATTATTTGTTCTTGAATACAAGTTACTACTCAAACTAATTCCTTCCTTTATAATACCCTGAAAAAATATAGGCAGCTGGACAGTAGTGGAGTATGCACATGCTTCATCTAGTTAGATGGCGGAGGAAAGATGACTGCGGCATCCAGTGAGGAACAGCAAGGAAATGGACCTTAGGAGTACCCATTTTCTGCACCTTTGAAAGTGGCAACAGAGTTTAAATGTATGAACAGTTATCAAAAACACATTTCAGCAACAGTTACATGGCAAATCCATATGTGAAACCCTTTTAATACGACATATGTATTTCATTTTTATGGTTTATTCCCTTTACTTTGTGTTGTGGGATTCTCAATTGCACAGTTGGTATAACAAGTATGAATGATGTGGATTTTAACAGAAAGAGTGCAGCTCTTTGTCACTGTTAATGTGAAAACAACGTAGGTTGAGGACCTTGATTTGTGGCAGCAAAGTAAGCCACAGGGCATGGAAAGTCTCTTGTGGAATAATAATGGGATGGTAAGATAGGTTTCACTGAGAAATCCTGACTACACTACACATATAAATGTTTAAGCTAAATAATGTGTTTTTAGTGTCATATTTTTTGTTGGGATTGTGACAAAGTAATGTCTGAAAATAATGTTGTCCTTAACAGTTTGGCTGGGAATGTAACTGAAGCATGACTTTGAGACCATGTTGAGTTACAGAAGCTTATTTGTGGTAAACCAGTTAGTCCTTTTTTACAACATAGTGTATGTGGTATTACTAAAATGTATATTTTAATAATAGATGACTGTAATGACAGTTTAGGGCTACATCTACGGCCCTAACAGAGCAGAGAAGAAAGCAAGCATAAAGGCTATTAGTAGTAAATAGTCAAAATGCAAATGTGCAAACTCGTCAAAATGTACTGAAAACTGTTTTATGCCTTATCAGTCATTCCACTTCATCATGTTCTTTCTTGCAATAACTACTTTTTTTTCTTTCTGTGCAGTGGTATATGCAGAAGTATTTTCAACAGCTGTTTTCATTTTTCAAGAGCAATTTTCAGATTTGATGAACAGTTTTCAGTGAATTTCCCAAAGATGCTTGGAAATACACTTAGCCTTAAATGCTTACAGTTATAAAAAATTGAGATGTCTACTGAACATCTTATTTTATAACAGTTACTGGATTATCATAAATGTGAATGTCATCTGCTATATATCCTTTGCTGAAAGAGTTACAGCCACAACAAATGTGCTTTGCTCTGCAGAATATTCTAAATGTAAGGTAAGGAAATGTTTTCAGTGAGAAATGATTTCGCTGACGTAGAAAAATGTAGGCCAAAGCAGAGCATTATGAGTTCTAGCTCTTTGGCATATAATGAGCTTGTGGGCCTCCTACCAGCTTGAATAAGTAAAGTAGTACTGGTGCCAAAGGGTAGGCAGGAGGACAGAGTTAATATGTCACCAACTGACAAAATATACATTTTGGAACTTAGAAAATATACATTCTTGTAAAAGATTTGCCACATGTACATTTTATTTATTTATTTATATAATACTTACACTCTTGTCCATATCATCTTTTTAAATAAATTAATATCAAAATAGCAAATTATTCTAGTGTTAAGTGCACAACCATTAACATTACATCAACATTTGATTTACATATGTACATATCTAAATACTGTACACATGAGAAACTGTGTGATAGCTTTAACCAAATTAAGTCTAAAGTTGCAAAAACTTGATATTAACATAAAGCAATTCTCATTGTTAAAAGAATACCTGAAAAAAACGTAGATATTTTTTTAACACGAGGAAGCTCTCGCAGTTGTAAAAGTACCTGGAATGTTTAGAAATACACAAGATGAAATGCCTTAAATTGGTACCATGATTCATAATAAATTTAAGTCTATAGACACTGCAATATGTACCCATCTGAAGTGCTTACTATCATTTGCAACTGAAGTCACTTTTTTTCCAAACTTTATTATACAGAGCTTTATTATATATTTTGCTCTGAGCATTTGAATTCTGCAAGATTTAATTCCAGCATTCTTAGTGTGGACTGAGACTAATTTCGTGCATTTAAGATGCCTGTTACCTTCACACAATTAAAAAAAATCTGAAAAATAAAAGAAAATAATTTTTAGCACAGTATAACATAGTTTTTTTTTTTTTTTTGCTCCAAACTGGAGCCACACTTCTCAGTTCAGAAGGCCAGAAACTGGTTGCCATAATCAAAATACAGGCTACTAAACTAAGGCTTAAAATCAAAATGCAAGCTACTGAAATAGGACTTAAACTGATTGAGAAGGAAGGTCAGTGAGCATATTTCCGAAAAAAGAAAAAAAAAACACATTTGTATAAAAATCACATTCAGATGAGGTCTTGCTGTGTTTTATATTACAAATCTGCTAAATGCCTGCTAAGTAAGCAAGTAAGTGTACCATATAAAGTGAAATTGAAAAATCATTGCTACATAGTGCTGCATCAGAACATATCAAAAATGTGCAAATCCAACTTTAGTGCAGAAATGTGTTTCCTAGAAGCCATAACTTTTCATTTCACAAATTAAACAAATAATTTTCTTATTATATCATTTAAAGGATCCTCACACAAAACTGTAATACATGTTGTCTAATCATTGTACACTGCTTAAATAGTGGTTAATACCAGTCTTGACTGACTTTGGCTCATACTTATGGTGCACATATATAGACTGTTGCCCAAAATTTAGAACACATGTATCATACATGTATAATGTTATTTCAATCACCTCTCCTTCTGGAATGACGAAATATAACTTTGCAACAATTTTTTTTATCAAAAACTGAAAGTTCCTTTATAAGTTTCAGTCATGAAGACCAAAGGCAATGTAACATCACCATCAGGTTTCAGCACAAAATGATAAAATCTTCCTGTAGCTGGCAAGCTGGCTGGCTTCAACTGAGGTGCCAATCAAATGCTGCAGAGAAAGAACAAAGGTTTATAAATGGCATAAATAATCACATCTTGTTTTGAGATTTCTGTAATAATTTTATGATGATTATATAAAAATTAAGCACATACAACATATACATCCATAATGGGCCATTTCTGAATAGCTCTGTGAAGTCTGGTAGAGATGGGTGAAGGCTGCCAGCCTAGCCAGATAGAATTGTGCAGATAATTCTATCATTTGTAAATATGAATGGTGAACTACAAGCTTGTTTGTTTAAATGAAAGAATATGCTGTGAAATGTTGAACTTAAAACAACATGGCAACATTGCCATCTGCTGTAAAGAAAGCTAAGTCAAGCATTTCTTGTTGGTCCTTTGAAATTAAAATTATTTCATGATTGCCTTTGATGTTTACAATTCGGCTCCGGCTGGGCTAGATGAAGGCTTCCTGCCTATTGTTTTAAGGCTAAAGTTAATGACCAGAATTTACATATGGAATGTCCTTTATTGCTCTAAGTGTAAAAGAATGTACATGCAGTTTCTGTCAGCCTGGGAACACCAGGAAAGTGTGAAATGATGTAATGTTTTATCAGAACTGCAGTTTCAATTTAAACAGAGAGAACCAGAAGGCATTAAGCATTTTTGTATTGACTATCCAACTCAGCATTCTGCCTGTTGTCTTAAGTTACCTTAAAAGTGTGTTTTCTTGTAGAAATAGTACTATAAAGATTAGACTGTTTTTTCTGTGATGTCAGAACTGTACTACTGATTTATTTTATGTATTTCTGTGTGATCTCTGAACTCTTGACTAACGCTGTATGTGTAGCAGAAAGTATTGTCATGTGGTTTCAATTATTCATTGCTAAATATTTTAAAACCTTTTAACTGGCTGGTTTGTGTAGAGATAATTTAAGCTCTTAAGAGTACTTGCATGCCTTTGGTAAAACTGTACAAAGCCACTCTAATAAGCTTTGACTGCTTAGTCATACTACCAATTGGATAATAATATTGCACAGTAATAATTGGACACCCTTTTAAGGGCCTTTGGGTAGCTGATAAATATTAGCTGGGTGGTGGCAAGTGGTACTACCGTATAGCCTGGGTAAAAGGGGCACAGTTGGAGAACCTGTGTCAGCCTTCCCCAGAAGTGTCTGTGTGGTTGTGTAAACTCTTATCTCAAAGTGTGTGTGTGTGTGTGTCAGCTACTTGGGCAGGGACACAAAGCACTGGTTGGACAGAGAGGGTGCTGGAGATTTTAGCTTGCCCAGCTAGGCTGAGATCTGGACCCTATAGCTGTGCCAGTGGGGAGTCTTATTGGGGACCTGGGGAGGAAGGGAGCGACCAGCCCCAGACTGACTGTGATCTCTGTGTGCTCTTTAGGGAAATTGCACTTTACTGTGTGTATTTGTTATCCTTTCCTCATATATGAGACACCCTCTATGGTGGTAGTGGAGAGGATTGAGGCTCCTTGATTGCTGGGGCAGGGCACGGGTGTCACATATTAATTGGTGGCAGTGGTTGTGTATCATATTAATTGGTGGGCAGTGGAGGGATCTCCACATCGCATATTAATTTTTTGTAGAAGTGGGATATCCACATCACATATTAATTAGTTGGCAAATACTAATTGGCTTGTAGTGGTGTGGGTTGAGTGAATCCTGTAGCTTGTGTACGGTGAGCTTTGAAAGTGTTTTTTACTCTAAAACAGCCACGCAGTGAATACTCAGAGTTCAGATCACAATTGTTTTATTTCTTTTGTTAGCTTAGTTCATCAGGGTGAGCAGGCAGCATGTCAGCAGAGGAGTATGGAAAGATGACAAGGAGCCAGTTGGCAGACATGGGCCAGGCTAGAGGACTGGTGCATGGAAACCTGACTAAGGCAGACCTGATTGCAGCCTTGGTTACAGCTGCATCAGAAAACAGCAACCAGGAGGACAATCAGACTGGCAGTGGAGATATAATTCCCTCAGAGAATGGACAGCTCAACCTTTCTGCAGTGGACTTAAAAATCCAGCTGGAGCTAAAGAGACTTGAGTTGGGGGCCAGGCATGTGGAATTAGAAGTAAATGAGAGACTGTGACGTTTGCAGGCTGAGAAGAATGAGAAACTGTTATGTCTTCAAGCTGAGGAACAAGAGAGGCAGAGGCAGCATGAGAAGGAGATGCTGACTGCTCGCCAGCATCATGGAGATAATGGGGAAGGGAGTAACTGGACCCCAGAAGCACAAGAGGTCAGTAAATTACTTCTGCAGTTTAAAGGGGGGGGGGGTAATTTTGATAGTTTCATTCATATGTTTGAGAGGATATGTAAACAGTATGAAGTTGACCAAGGGTTCTGGGTATGGTTCCTGACCACCTTACTCCATGGTAAAGCTGTAACTGTTCTGCCCAAAATGTCTGACGTTGCATGTTTTGATTATACTGCTGTAAAGAAATGTCTTTTAGAACTGTTTAAGCTAACACCTGAAACATATAGGAAAACATTTTGTGAGCATAGATGCAAGGCAGATGAATGTGTGTGTGTGTGAATATGTTGCTAAACTGTGCACTTATTTCCATAGGTGGGTGAGTGGATGTCAGGTCACCACTTTTGAAGGGCTGGCAGACCTTTTGGTGAGGGGAACAAGCCCTTAGTACTTTGCCTGAGGACATGAGGATCTGGTTAGCTGATAGACAATGTGCTACTTCAGATGAGATGAGGAAGAAGTGAGACCTATACCTAGCAAGCAGGGCAGCCCTGCACAGGAAGGGGACCCCCAGTACTGCTCATGGTTCTAAAGGAACCCATGGTGGGCAGCACAGACTGCCCCAACAGAATCTGCCAGTAGCAGGGGAAGCCACTAGTACAGGTACAAGTCCAGGAGCTAGGGTTAAATGTTTTGAATGCATCCAGTGGGGCCATGCGGCATACAGGTGTCCACAGAGACAAGGTGGGGAACCAAAGTTGAGGGAGCCAGTAAGTGAGAAAGACAAAATGCCAATAGTAGGTTGTCTTGAGACAACCGGGGTACTAAACTACCATGCAGATGTCCTGACAGGGAATGATTTGGATGACGCAGTACCATGTGCTTATGCAGTTACACATAGTGAGGCTAGGTGACAAGCATGTGGGTCTGGTAGCCTAGCCATACTTGCAGCCAGGACTGGTGAGGTGGTTACTTCAGGGAGGAAGCTACCCTGCAGCAGTGAGCCTGAAGGTGAGCCACAGCTGCTTGTGTGTACTGATATTCCCTTGGACAGAGTGACTGCAAAGATAGAGGTGAGTAGCAGTACCCAGGCTGACAGTGAGGCACCACTTTCAGAGGATGCCAGACTTCCTGTGGAAGGGGAGCTGGGAAGGATTACAAGGAGACAGTTGAGACAGGCTCAGCTCTCAGACCCTACATTGCAAGGCCTGAGGGAGGTAGCCAGGAAGGCACTTGATTCTCAAGGAAAGGGGAAACCTGTATATTGGGACAAAGGGTTACTATACAGAGAGTGGGCCCCTGAGGGAGGGCTAGAAGATGAGAGAGTACAGCAATTAGTAGTGCCTAGAGCCTACTGTCTGGCGCTTCTAGCCATAGCCCATGATATTCCCTTTGCAGGTCATATGGGCATAAAACGTACAAAGAAGCATATTATGCAGAACTTCTATTGGCCAGGAATTTCCAGAGATGTAACAGGGTACTGCAGGACCTGTGAGCAGTGCCAAAAGGTAGGTAAGGCAGGAGACAAGGTGAGAGTTCCTTTGATGCCTCTGCCTGTGATTGAGGAGTCATTTCAGAGGGTAGCTATGGATATTGTGGGTCCTCTGAGTACCCCAAGTTCCACAGGGAAAAACTATATCCTAGTGGTAGTGGATTATGCTACACAATAACCTGAGGCAGTGGCTTTGTCCTCCATTGAAGCAGAGAAGGTGGCAAATGCTTTGTTAGAGATTTTCAGCAGGGTAGGTTTCTCAAAAGAAATACTGACTGACAGAGGTGCCAGTTTCATGTCAAACCTGCTGGCTTGTCTTTGGAAGTCCTGTGGGTTGAAGCACATGAAGACCACCCCCTACCATCCCCAGACTAATGATCTTGTTGAGAGGTTAAACTCTACAATCAAGTCCATGCTACGGGTATTTGCAGATCAGTTTAAGAGGGAGTGGACAAATATTTTCCCCATCTGTTTGCTTACAGAGAAGTTCCCCAGGAACCCACAGGTTTTTCACCCTTTGAGTTGCTGTATGGGCATAGGGTGAGGGGACCTCTAGATTTAATTTGAGATGAGTGTGGTACATGTCCTAAACCTCAGGACAAGGCTCAGGGAACTCATGGGCTTGGCCCAGGAAAACCTGGCAGAAGCCCAACAACAGAAAAAGGTGTGGTATGACAGAAATGCTTGAGCTAGAGAGTATGCTGTGGGGCAGCAGCTAATGGTTCTCATTCCTGTCAGACACAACAAATTGCAAGCATCTTGGGAGGGACCCTACAAGGTGGTGAGAAAGGTAAGTGATGTTAACTACGTGGTGGAACTGCTAGGCAGACGGCAGGGACACAAATTGCACCATGTTAACATGATGAAACCTTACCATGATAGGGAGGCCCTTGTGCTGAGAATTTGCAGTGGATTGCAGGAGGAGTCTGAGGGAGATCTGGGGACTGATCTTCTCAGTGAGGCTTGGGCAGACACCTCAGTGGAAGGGGTAGCAATGTCCCAGCAGCTATCTCCTACCCAGGTTTGAGAAATCCGAGTAGTTTTGCAGGAATTTGGGGACATGTTCACTGGAAAACCAGGGTGCACCCACCTAGTGCAGCACCAGGTGGATACAGGACTCCAAATGTCTATTAGGCAGGCCCCTTATAGGGTGCCTGAGAGTGTCAGACAGACTCTGAGGAAGAAGGTACATGAGATGTTGGAACTAGGGGTGATTCAAGAGTCCAACAGTCCATGGGCCTTCCCAGTGGTGCTGGTGCCAAAGAAGGATGGCAGCACCAGGTTCTGTGTGGACTACAGGAAATTAAATAGTCACACAGTCTCAGATGCTTACCCCATGCCTAGGACAGATGAGGCCCTAGAGCAGCTGGGTGGGACTAAGTGTCTTACAACCATTGATCTTACCAAGGGATACTGGCAGGTGCCCTTGACTCCCAGTGCTAGAGAGAAGTCAGCCTTTGTGACACCTTTTGGCTTGTATGAGTTCACAAAGATGCCCTTTTGGATGAAGAATGCCTCAGTGACTTTCCAGAGGCTGGTAGATCGCATCCTAGCAGAAGGGTTTTCCCTTGCTTACCTGGATGATATTGCCATCTACAGCCATTCCTGACCAGAGCTCCTTCAGCACGTCAGGGAGGTGCTGGGCAGACTGCATAGGGCAGGGTTGACCATTAAGCCGAGCAAATCTCAGGTGGGTATGGCGGAGGTCTCCTATCTAGGACATAGAGTGGGGAGTGGTAAGATAAGGCCAGAACCTGCCAAAGTGGAAGCCACTCAGGCATGGCCTGCACCTGTTACTAAAAAGCAGGTGAGGGCATTTTTAGGGACAGCAGGGTACTACAGAAAGTTCGTCCCCAATGATAGTACCATAGCTGCTCCCCTCAGAGACCTGACAAGTAAGAACAGGCTAGATAAGGTAGTGCGGACCCCAGCATGTGAGCAGGCATTCCAGAAGTTTAAAGAAGCTTTGGGAGGACCCACTGTGTTAGCCAGTCCAGATTACAGCAAATAATTTGTGGTGCAGGTGGATGCTTCAAACCATGGGGTAGGGGCTGTACTTAGCCAGATTTCTTCAGAGGGGGAAGAGCACCCAGTGGTTTATCTCAGTCGTAGGCTACAACCCAGGAAGGAATGCTATGCAGCTGTAGAGAAGGAATGTTTAGCCATAGTGTGGGCACTGCAGAAACTTCAGCCTTATCTGTATGGAAGAAAATTCACTGTTATGACAGATCACACTCCCCTAACATGGTTAAACAGAGCCAGACAGCAAAATGCCAAGTTGTTAAGATGGAGCCTGGGGTTGCAAGCATATATGTCAGTGCAGCATGGCAGTAGGTGTAGCAATGCCAATGCAGATGGGCTCTCAAGACAGGGAATGGGGTGAAGTACACTCAGATAGACCTAACTCTCTCAAGTGGCGTTTCTGAAGGGTCACTTGAAAAACTAGCTTGAGTTCTCCAGGGGAGGGGGAGAATGTGAAGACTGGCAGAGATGGGTGAAGCCTGCCAGCCTAGCCAGACAGAATTGTGCAGACAAAATTCTATCATTTGTAAATATGAATGTTGAATTACAAGCTTGTTTGTTTAAATGAAAGAATATGCTATGAAATGCTGAACTTAAAACAATGTGGCAACATTGCCATCTGCTGTAAAGAAAGCTAAATCAAGCATTTCTTGTTGGTCCTTTGAAATTAAAATTATTTCATAACTGTCTTTGATGTTTACAATTTGGCTCAGGCCAGGCTAAATGAAGGCTTCCCGCCTGTTGTTTTAAGGCTAAAGTTAATGACCACAATTTACATATGGAATGTCCTTTATTGCTCTAAGTGTAAAAGAATGTAAATACAGTTTCTGCCAGCCTGGGAACACCAGGAAAGTGTGAAATGATGTAATGATTTATCAGAATTGCAGTTTCAATTTAAACAGAGAGAACCAGAAGGCTTTAAGCATTTTTGTCTTGACTATCCAACTCAGCATTCTACCTGTTGTCTTAAGTAAGATATCTTAGAAGTGTGTTTTCTTGTAGAAATAGTTATGACTATAAAGATTAGACTAAGTGTTTTTTCTGTGATGTCAGAACTGGACTACTGATTTATTTTAAGTATTTCTGTGTGATCTCTGAACTCTTGACTAGCACTGTCTTCTTCTTCTCTTTCGTCTGTTCCCGTTAGGGGTCGCCACAGCGGATCATCTGTTTCCATTTCGTCCAGTCCTCTGCATATTGCTGTGTCACACCAACCACCTGCATGTCCTCTCTCACCACATCCATAAACCTTCTCTTAGGCCTTCCTTTTTTCCTCTTACCTGGCAGCTCCATCCTTAGCATCCTTTTCCCAATATACCCAGCATCCCTCCTCAGCACATGTCCAAACCAATGCATTCTCGCCTCTCTGACTTTGTCTCTAAACAGTCCAACCTGAGCTGACCTTCCAATATACTGATTCCTAATCCTGTCCATCCTTGTCATACCCAGTGCAAATCTTAACATCTTTAACTCTTCCACTTCCAGCTCTGACTCCTGTCTTTTTGTCAATGCCACTGTCTCCAACCCATACAACATAGCTGGTCTCACTACCCTCTTGTAGACCCTTCCCTTTCACTCTTACTGGTACCAGTCTGTCACGAATCACTCCGGACACTCTTTTCCACCCATCCCACCCTGTCTGTACTCTCTTCTTCACCTCTCTTCCGCACTCACCATTACTCTGAACTGTTGATCCCAAGTACTTAAACTCATCCACCTTTGCCAACTCTACTCCCTGCATCCTCACCATTTCTCTATCCTCCCTCTCATTCACACACACACATATTCGGGTCTTAGTCCTGCTGACCTTCATTCCTCTCCTCTCTAGAGCATATCTCCACCTCTCCAGGGTCTGCTCAACCTGGTCCTTACTCTCATTACAGACCACAATGTCATCTGCAAAGATCATAGTCCATGGGGCCTCCTGTCTGATCTCGTTTGTCAATCTGTCCATCACCATTGCAAATAACAAAGGGCTCAGAGCTGATCCTTGATGTAATCCTACCTCCACCTTAAATGCATCTGTCACTCCCACTGCAGACTTCACCACTGTCACACTACCCTTGCACATATCCTGTATCACTCTTACATACTTCTCTGCCACTCTTGACTTCCTCATACAATACCACAACTCCTCTCTAGGCACCCTATCATATGCTTTCTCCAAGTCCACAAAGACACAATGCAACTCCTTCTGACCTTCTCTATATTTCTCCATCAACACTCTCAGAGCAAACATCGCATCTGTAGTGCTCCTTCCCGACATGAAACCATACTGCTGATCACTAATCATCACCTCCAAAACTTCAAGCTGTGACTGATCAGTTTTATCCCTCTGTAGTTACTACAGCTCTGCACATCACCCTTATTTTTTAAAAATAGGTACCAAAACACTTTTTCTCCACTCCTCAGGCATCCACTGACTTTCCAAGATTTCATTAAACAATCTGGTTAAAAACTCCACTGCCATTTCTCCTAAGCACCTCCATATTTCCACTGGTACGTCATCTGGACCAACAGCCTTTCCATTCTTCATCCTCTTCATAGCTATCTGTACTTCCTCCTTGCTAATCTGTTTAACTTCCTGATTCACTATCCCCACATCATCCAACCTTCTCTCTCTCTCTCATTCTCTTCATTCATCAGCCCCTCAAAGTATTCTTTCCATCTTCTCAACACACTCTCCTTGCTTGTGAGTATGTTTCCCTCATTATCATTTATTACCCTTACCTGCTGCACATCTTTCCCAGCTCGGTCCCTCTATCTAGCCAATTGGTACAGGTCCTTTCTCCTTTTTTAGTGTCCAACCTTTCATACAACTCTCCATATGCCTTATCCTTAGCCTTCGCCACCTGTCTCTTTGCCATGCTCCTCATCTCCTTATACTCCTGTCTACTTTCTTCATCTCTTTGACAATCCAACTTCTCCTTCGCCAGCCTCTTCCTCTGTATACTCTCCTGTACTTCCTCATTCCACCACCAGGTCTTCTTGTTCTCCTTCCTCTGTCCAGATGTCACACCAAGCACCTTGTCTCCCTTACCATCTCTGCTGTAGTCACCCAGCTATTTGGTAACTCTTCACTGCTCCCCAATGCCTGTTTTAACTCTTCCCTGAACTCCACCTCACAATCACCCTTTTTCAACTTCCACTATTTGATCCTTGGCACTGCTCTCACACTTGTCCTCCTCTTCTTGATCACTATCATCCTACAGACCACCATTCTATGCTAACTACACTTTCCCCTGTCATCACTTTACAGTCTCCAATCTCCTTCAGACTGGCCCTTCTGCATAGGATATAATCCAGCTGTGTGCATCTTCCTCCACTCTTGTACGTCACCCTATGCTCCTCCCTCTTCTTAAAATACGTATTCACCACAGCCATATTCATCCTTTTCACAAAATCCACTACCATCTGACCTTCTGCATTCCTCTCCTTAACACCATACCTGTCCATGACTTCCTCATCCCCGCTGTTCCCTTCACCAACATGCCCCTGTCTGTGTAGTAGAAAGTATTGTCTTGTGGTTTTAATTATTCATTATTAAATATTTTAAAACTTTTTAACTGTGGCTGGTTTGTGTAGAGATAATTTAAGCTCTTAAGAGTACTTGCATGCCTTTGGTAAAACTGTACAAAGCCACTCTAATAAGATTTGACTGTTTAGTCATACTACCAATTGGATAATAATATTGCACAGTAATAATTGGACACCCTTTTAAAGGCCTTTGGGTAGCTGATAAATATTAGCTGGGTGGTGGCAAGTGGTACTACTGTATAGTCTGGGTAAAAGGGGCACAGCTGGAGAACCTATGCCAGCCTTCCCCAGAAGTGTCTGTGTGGTTGTGTAAACTCTTATCTCAAAGTGTGTGTGTGTGTGTGTGTGTGTGTGTGTGTGTGTGTGTGTGTGTGTCTGTGTCAGCTACTTGGGCAGGGGCACGAAGCACTGGTTGGACAGAGAGGGTGCTGGAGATTTTAGCTTGCCCAGCTAGGCTGAGATCTGGACCCTATAGCTGTGCCAGTGGGGAGTCTTATTGGTGACCTGGGGAGCAAGGGAGCGACCAGCCCCGGACTGTGACCTCTGTGTGCCCTTAAGAGAAATTGCACTTTACTGTGTGTATTTGTTACCCCTTCCTCATATATGAGACGCCCTCTCTGGTGTTAGGATTGAGGCTCCTTGATTGCTGGGCCAGGGCATGGGCGTCACAAGCTCAAACACTCAAAAGTCACAAACAATAAGCTGAGCTGCAATGTATTTAGGGAACAGAGATCTTGTTTTCTTAATAGTGTAGTAAAATAGGCTAGTCTGCCTGTGTAAGGCTTTTCTTCTGGAACATACCAATAATGACCTTGATTTTTTTCAAGTGGAATGAAACAGAGTCTGGGTACCAGAAGACCTGCCAAATGGTATAACCTCAATTAGCCTAAATTTAGCTGTTTGGTGGAGTGGTAAGGGAAGCACCTTCTAGCAAAGGATAAGGGGAGTGTAGCTGGTATGCCATAAAACCCTTGATGACATACTCAAAAGAATGCAAGCACATTCCACGCAAGTCATCAATGCAAGGAAGAGCTTTACTCTTATGAATGCTGGGAAGGGAAACATAATTGTATGTATCAGCTACTTGGGCAGGGACGTGAAGCACTGGTTGGACAAAGACGGTGTTGGAGATTTTAGCTTGCCCAGCTGGCAGAGATCTGGACCCTATAGCTGTGCCAGTGGGGAGTCTTATTGGGGACCTGGAGAGCAAGGGAGTGACTAGCCCCAGACTGACTGTGATCTTTGTGTGCTCTTAAGGGAAATTGTACTTTACTGTGTGCATTTGGTATCCTTTCCTCATATATGAGACACCCTCTGTGGTGTTAGTGGTGAGGATTGAGGCTCCTTGATTGCTGCGCCAAGGCACGGGCGTCACACTATCCACAACTGTAATTCTCATCTGATGAAGGGCAGCTCCAGCAACTGTGATCCCAGGGAATGAAGTTGCTGGATCCAGCAATTTCAGATATACTTTTGAAATTTTCTCAAGTGAAAATGGGCCAGTGGTATCATGAAAATCTTGGATGCCATCAGTCCAAGTCTTTTTAGGAATTCTCTCATCAAGGTGATATTCCCCTCAGGAATTCAAGAAACACTGTCTGGTATGACAGGACCTTGCCTTTCAGAGGAAGGAAATTCTCTTGTTGGAGTTGATTAAGCACCTCAGAAGGACCAGTCTTTGCGAGGGTGTCAGACATGACCTTTGGAGGTTCAACTTGAACCTTAGATGGGAGAGTAAGGTCAAGACCTTCTCTAGTGATTCCAAACCCCTGGATGCAGACTGCACAAAAAAGCAAGTCATCCAAGTATGGAAAGAAGTCAATGCCCAGAGTCTGACAGTAGGCCATTACTGGAGCAAGACATTTGGTAAAAGCTCACAGTGCAGTGGACATCCTGAAGGGCAATACTGTAAACTAGACACAACAAATCTCAGATATCAGTGGTGCAGAGGTTAACACTGTCACCTCACAGCAAGAGGTTTTCTGGTTTGTTTCTTGGCTGGGGTGCCTTCTGTGCAGAGTCTGTATGTCCTCCCTGCATTCCCATGGGTTTCCTCCGGGTACACCAGTTTCCTCCCACATTCCAAAGACATGCATCTGAAATGTTCCTCCCTAGGTCTCCACTGAAAATAGGCTCTGTCCTAGTCGGACTTTCCAGGTCAAGAAATGTTAAATAAATAAATAAATATCTCCTAAAGTGATGAGCAATGGGGATATGATGATAGGCATACTTCAAGTCCTAGGTCACCATGAAGCAGTTGCCCAGCAACAGAGGAAGCTCAGTCTGCAGGGTGAACATCTTGAACTTGTGGACCTTGACAAATGTTTTCAGAAAAGAATGGCCCAACACCCATCTTCATGACTACTTTTTTTGGCAACCAAGAAAACTCTAGAAACCTCTCATTCTTTCCAAACAATGGACCAGTTCATGACCCCTGTGTCCATCATTTGCTGGTGAATTAAAGTCTAGTCTGGAAGACTAAGGTGAACTCTCTTGAACACAGGCAGATGTTCTTTCTGCTGTCATCTGAAACTCCTAACAATGTTTAGCAACCACTGGTCGGAAACCACTGATGGCCAGGCCACATTGTTGAGTGCTAAATTGAGAGTTGAGGCACCTAATGAAGGACTTGATAAAGAAGGGTGCCACGCTAGGAAAGGAGCCCTTCCTGTTCAGCTTGGAGGAGATGTCATCCTGACATTTCCTTTTATTGCCTTGGTTTTAGTTCAGCTAGGACTTCTGTTTGTTAGGCCGCCAAAAATTATCTTGCTTAAAGGAGGAGAACTTGTGAATATGAAACACTTTCGATACCCCTTGCATCAGTTTACCTCTGTTAAGGATCTGAGTAGCCACTGTACCAAACACAATCAGACTCAAGAGGAGCATTCAAAATTTCATTTTTTAACTCATCAGAAAAATTCTGGGAGTGCAACCTAAAATGCATCCTAATTAACAGTGACAATTCTGCATTTTTAGAAATGGTAACACCCCCTCAAGGCACAATTTAAAGCATGTTTTGACACCTGAGAAATACTGAAAAGAATATAATTAACATAGACCTTTTGCTCTGCAGGCAACAATGCAGCAAATTTATCTAAACGATACATGCATCTCAACACAGAATTCTACATAAAACACTGATAGACAATTTAAAAGCTACTGTGCCAGCTTCTTTCCCTGAGATTCTAGGCACTTGCCTAGTTTATCTTGAGGGACTGGGTTAGAAGAAGACATGGTTTTCTTGTTAGCACACATTGCTAGGGGCACAGAAGCAGGGTGCACAGACAAACAGTCTTGGAGGCCAAGCTTAGCATACCCTAAATTTCTTAAACATTTTCTTAGACAAAGCCTCAATAAACAAAGGAGAACAACAGACCTTCTTGAAGACATCTTCTAATGCTGGGATCAATGGAGGAAAGTTCTCAATGTCTGGGGCCTCATCCTCCAAGAGATCATAAGCCCTGTTAATCTCAGGGGCAGCTGATGATTACTCCCAGCTGAATACATCTCTAAATCATCTAGTCACCAACTGAGAAAAAGAATACATCTGTTTGGGTATCTGTTCCTGTTCATCTATCCCTTATGGACAGAGGTAGCTTATAAATGCATGGTCCTCAATGTCCTATATGGATATAGGACATAATTATTCTTTCAGGAAAACCTGGCTAGGCTAAACAAGCAGACTCACCAGAGGTATAAGCACCAGCATTACTCACAACCAAGGTATGCAACCCTTAATCAACTGTCTGAACGCGTTTATATCACGTTATCGAAAGATGAAAATAGCGAATGCTATTTCATCGGCCCCAAAACATCTAAACATGAAAATATCGAACATTCAGAACAGGGAAAAAATTTGCTCCTCCGAAACACATACACACAACACAAGCACATCAAACAAACAGCAACCGCACACATACACTTAAATTCCTACATCTAACGCTACACTAAACTAAACATACACTACTATCTACCCACTTACCTTAACCCAAACCCTAACCCTAAGGTCCGTCACTATTGCACACTCACCTAACCCGCACCCTAACCCTAAAGTCTGTCACTATTGCACAAACGCCTAGGCCGTGCCCTAATCCTAACTCACTTAACCCGCCCCTAACTCTAATGTACAAACAATCGCACACTTACCTGAACCCAACCTGTAACTTTCCACCACAGTGCTAAAAATAGCAAAGCCACAGAAATGACCAACTGAATTCTTTCCCGAGGAAAGAATTTGCTGTTCTGCAGCTTCGCTATTCTTAACGTTCGCTAAATAGTGTTCAATACCAGAACATTCAAAGTTTTAATACTTCGATGTTCTGATACAGACCCATCTGAACAATGGCTCTAGCTATAGCCACCATCTCTGGTGGGTCTTCTGTCTCTTTTTGGCATACACTACACTGGTGGGAGAATCCATGGGGAGGTACCAATACTGGCAACATATTCTGCACTTCTGATTTCTCCCTGCACTTAAAGGGTTTGGTTCTTCTATACCTGAAGCAGACAATAGTATGGCCCTAGAGGATGTGTATTGACTCTTGTGTCACTTGCAGTTGTGATACTATGTCCCCACCAGTGAACCTGGAGGTAGCAGAAGGCAAGTGGTCTGATAACCTGCCTGAAACTAAGGTCATTGTGGAGTCACAAGCCATAGGCTGAGGCTACTTTTTTTTATTTATTCTTTCATTTTTAGGTGCAAAAGGAGAAAATGGGATGGGGGGGTGTACCTGAATCCATCAAGACAAGGAACAAAAACTACCCAGATCAATATGAGTTGCATGGTCAGCAGAGTAACAAATGGACAAATACCAAAAAATTACCCCTAAATAGCAGACTGAAGTCTATTCCTATAGGGAAACTATACTGAATACTATACTGTGGAAAAAATGCAGCAATGTCAGTAACCCTTCACAAAATACAATAAACACATCATGCAATCCCCCAGTATAAATGAAGGCTACCTTTAGCCTAACATAGATAGAAATAGTTAACAGCCTTAGACCAGGAATTAAGTATATCAAGTAAAATTACTTTCAGAAATGCCCCATAAACAAAATGGTGCCAAAAGCATAATTTAAAGGAGAAATGAATTTAAAACTTATAAATCTATTCAGACACATCAAATAAAAATTAATCAAAATCTTAAAAAAGGAATAAAATATAAACTTAAGAAAAATTCATGTCAGAAATATTTCACAGGCAAAACGGCACTCAAATCAAGATTTAAATGAAACTTTGTTTTAAACTCTGTAAATGTACTCATTGACCACAAATAAGTATTGATCAGTGAACATATAGTAGAAACAGCATTTTTTCCTGTCAAATTTTTCAAAAGGAGCTTATAATCCTATTGGTACCTTTTTGTGACTGATACTTGTTTCCTGGTTAAGGTACCTGATGGTTTTTTTTTTGTTTTTTTGATAATGTATAACAATTTATTCTATACTTATTGTCACTTTTTCTAGTGTAAATACCTACTCTATTTTATTAGTTGTATTTTTTATTAAAATCCTTTCATTTACTATGTAACAACATTAATTTTAATTTCTATTTGTTACTACTGGAGCTTTTCTCCCTGGTCCTCAACTGAAAATGGAAATATATCCAGTTAGACTAGCCCAGTTAACAAATACAAAATAAATAAATAAATAAAATAATCAATTGAAATAACAGTTGTGAATGACTTGTGGTTCTGGCGGCATGAGGCAATGACAGGAACTGCACTAAAATGTCCTTAGTGCAGTAACTCATTTAAACAATTAGAAATAATCATTAAACACTTTAAAAGGGTTAAACTAAACAGTATAAGTCCTATACTGCAAGAGAATCTACACTGAAAGTATACACAGATTTACACAAGAAAAAATAAGCAAATAAACAAAATACGCTATTCCAGCACTGACAGAAAAAGTCATAGATAAGACACAAAACCCAAAATGAGTTTCTTATCTGAGCTCTGCAGCTAATATCACTCAGAGAAATAATATCACAAGAGATTTTTCTCTGATTTTGGCACTAGAAAACTGAAACAGTCTTGTCTGTGAGTTTGATGGGCTATCCTTGCCTGCCAGGTGATTGATCCTTCTCACTCATAGACAGGCAGTGGGAGGGATTCTGAGCTTTGAGAAACTGCCAGAGGGTAGGTAAGTGGGGCACTGCTACCCATATGCCAGTAAGTCAGTGTCTTTGTTGAACAGTATTGTAAAGTCTGCCTGCTGGCCACAAATGATGGCTCCTATTCTATTTGTAGCAATTAGTGCAGTAGAATAAAACACTAACCTGTTAATGAGCTACTTTCTGTGGCAAGGGTACAGGTTTTGAAAATTTCCAACAACTTTTTGCTTACTGTGTGATTTTGAGCAAGTCATACAACTGGACAGTGTTCTGGCGAAATTGGGAATTTGGGTTAAGCTGCATAATGATCTTCTGAACTGCATGCCTAATAACTACCTAAGAACCTATTTTATTCCCCAGGCTGCTACATACTCTTTAGAGTCCCCTCACCAGGAAGAAAAGTGATATGGAGACACTAGCAGTCATATGAAGGTATCTATCCATGCTAGTGAGTCCATGGAAATGTTAATAAAAATCTAATGTTGTAAAACCTGACAGCCATCTACGAATCTGCATGAATCATGCAATGTTATTCTGTAGATTTCACATTTCACTTCATTCTCTTTGACAGTTCCATACTTCTCATACCTCTGACCCAACTAGGTGAAAGTGCTCCTGCTTCCATCACCAAATACTGCTTTCCCCCAGCCAGTTGTATGAGACTGAAAAGTAATAAACATCCATTTACATTATCCTTGGTCATGTGAGTCCAAGCAGAGTCGCCTTCCCTGAGATAAATTGTTATTGGTTCCAAACTTGTCCATGGGGTTCTTTTATGGAAATTAGTTCATAAATGATTTGGGAATCCTGCACTGTTGGTTGGTCTGTGTCTAACATTAGGGCCAATCAGAAAATTCATTGCTACTATGCTCAGTTTTTACTGCAAATACAACACTGTCATTTAAAACCTAGAATGTGCTTAAGAACAATTGGGATCAGCCGATTGTGCCACCTAACACTTTCAGCACAAGGTTGCTGTCTGCTTTGCCCCACTCTAGTTATGCTACTGCCCAAATTCTTTCAACCTGTTTTATGACAAATTTTTGCATTCAATTGACATTTATCAGTAGTTCATAGGTAGTGAAGTGGACTTTCTTCTGAAAGCAATTTGAAAAGTCTTCAGCATCCATATACAGAATTAAAGTGAGAGTAAGTTCATTCCCCATTCCGCACTCATTCCCAAACTTAATATACTGACATCACAGATAAAAAGAAATGCAATCATTTCACTGTATTCAAAATAAGACAAATTTGAGTCAGGCTTTGGTTTGATTTCTTTTTTCTCTTCCCTTCTTTGATTCTGATTGCCAACCTGTTAGGTGGCGCGATCAGCTGATCCCATATCCTTGGTGGGTCTGCTGATATTCTAATCAACCCACAATGTCCAAAATGTAGCTAGGGCCAGCAAAGATCTTGAGGGTGTCCTGGTGGTTGTGCTTGTTTTTCCTTTTTGGCCTACCCTATTCCTTCCCTTCCCTCTCTATTTGTGGATCTCATTGTTATCTCTGAGGGACAGGCATGCAACAGAGATATGTAGCATATTTCTCTGCTTCTGTGACAGCACAGCCATAAAAGTTAGTAGCGTAGCATCCAGACTAGAAGAAAACGTGGTGGGTTAGATACAAATTATAAACACTAGAACTGAAGGATAGGACAATGAGCAAATAAAGGAATATGCAGGAAAAAGAAAGCTGCACTGAGAGGAAGACCTCAGTCTCCCAAAAGGAGACAATGCCTTTGGGAAGATTGAATTAAACAGCAATAGTACTAAACTGAGAGAGTTTAATTCAGTTAGTACAAGAAGGTACAATGTAGAATAAAATATTAGACATTAACAAAGATGGAGGTTCACGGCATATAAGTATAAATGTCCTTGGGCATGGCCAATAATGTCTATGTAGTGATTTGCTTCACATTGGCCAAGGAGGGCAAAAAATAAACAAAACCAAATTGTGAGACTACATTAAGCTAGGGGCATTTTCCAAGACAGAAATGGGAGACTAACGACAAGTAAAGGGAATAAACAAAAAGGCCTGTGAATAAAGACAAAAAAAAGCATACAAACAAGCATGGATAAAGGGGTAGGGAAAAATAAAGAAAGTAGTAATAAAAGACCAATGTGGTGCAAAAGAAAGGTTATTGAAGTTGTCCATGCACAGGAAAATTCATTCCATGAGTAAATAAACAGAAAAAAAAAGCTAATGGTTAAATTGGTTTGCCTGAACACCTACTGACAAATTTCATAACTTTGAAATCTGCATCACCTACATCAACTAAGTAAATTAAGCAACTTTGCATTTATATTTGCCCAATAACTGACCATATGCATAATGAAATTTCAAACTTTAATTGGTATACCTCTAAGATTACATATTTTCTTAGCAAAAGTAACAAAGTATAGAATCATTATTAGCTTAGAAATAGCAAAGTTGTGTAAGTAATCTGACCACAACAGTAAATGCAAGACTAGAGCACTGTAGCAGTAGCTTAAGCTATATAGCTTATATTCTGCTAAGGATCTGACACCCAGTCAGCTTCTAAAGCTTAAGAGTACTTCTGTGTACCCTAACTGCTGTACGGCTCAAGCAGAGTAGTATAAAGAAAGTTGTTAGGGTGCCAAACCTTCAGAACTTTTTGCCTCAGAGCTGTGGATACAGCTTCAAAAGAAAGGGAGGAGGAAGAAGAGTCAAGTCCAGAAGCACATGGAGAAAAATCCTAGCAAAACCTGTATTGGACTTAGAAAGGGAATCTAACTTGCAATCTTTTGTAAAAAGTATGCACAGATGACCAAGTTGCTGTCTAGTATACATCTAGAGTCCACCCCTTTCCAAAATGCCACAGAAGAAGCTAAAGCCCTGGTAGAATGGGCCCTGACCTTGCTTGGAAGTGACTTGTTATGGTGAGAATAACAACACAGTACCATGAGACAATCATTTAGAAACTATTTTGATACTGACTGTCTCCTTTTTCATCTTTTTAGATAAACTAAACAATTGATCAAAACTCCTGAAGGATTTAGTACGGTCACTGCAATATCTGAATTGCTCATGGACAGGTAGATTGTATAAAATTCTCTCGAAAGAAAACAGGGAGATGAACAGCTTGGCTGAAAGTAAACTCTGCAACTGCTTTAGACATAAATGACGGCTTTGCTGTCAAAGTTATACTACCCTTGTGAAAAAAGGAGAGACAATGTTGACTCACCATAAGAGGTTGTAACTCAGATACTCTCCTTGCAGAATTCAGAGCAATGAGCAACACTGTTTTCCAAGTTAAGAACTTTAAATTAGCCTCATGATGTGCTTCAAATAGAAAAAGTGTAAGCTTCTGCAGAACAAAATTAAGATCCCAAGAAGGAGCCATCTGTCTTCTAGGTGAACAGATGTACAAAACCCCTTTTAAAAGTTCAAAAGCTGTTTGACTTGAGGCTGGGTAGAACGTGGGGGGGGGGGGTTATAAGCAAACAAGCAGAGATGACCAAAAGGTGAATGTTTACAGAAGAGTAAGAAAGGCCAGAGGATAGTAACTTGCACAAATATTGTAGGACTGGAAACATCCAGGCTGCCTGAAGAGGATCCTTGTTCTTACTATGGACCAAGTAGAAAATCTTTTTTCACTTATACACACATGATTTCTTTTAGACAGTTTCTTAACCTCCTTTAATGTTCACTGCACATCCTCAGAAAACAGTTGCCTAAGGTATTAAGATTGTAAAATCCAGGCAGTCAAGTGAAAAAGTTAAAGGTCAGGGTCTATCAAGCAACCCCTGTCTTCTGTAGGCAAGTCTGTTCTGTGAGGAAGCTTATGGCAATTGCCCTTGACCATTTTCAAAAGAAGGGAGAACTACTGTTGGCTGGGCCAAAAGGAAGTCACTAAAATTATCCTGGGAGAATCATCCTGAATTTTTAGAAGAACCCTGGTTATCAGAGGAAAAGGTGGAAAGACTTGCACAAACATTCCCATCCATGGTAGTGTAAAGGCATCTATACCTTCCAGGCCTTTGTGCAAGGAGTCCTGGAGCAGAGACTTTCTTTAACTGTCTGTTGTGAATGGAGGCAAACTATCTACTCGAGGAGTTCCTTGCAGCTGGATCTGTTCCTGGAAGAGGTTAACATTCATCCATGGGGGAGGAGCTGTCCTTGTCCGGCTCAGCTTGTCTGCAACAATATTCTACTCTGATGGAATGCAAGTAGCCCGTACGGATATTTTGTGCTGAGTTGCTAAATCTACCAGAGCTAGTCTGCATAGGGGGTAGGATCTGGTTCCCACGTGTTTATGTACCACATCACTGTGGTGTTATCTGTGTAACTTCCTATGATCCTATTACTAATAGATGGACTGGAACTCGAAGATGATTTTGACATTTGAGAGCATTTATTAGAGACATCATTTCTTTGACACGTATATGTGTTTCAGTCTTTCCTGCTTGTTACAGAAACTCTGAACTTTCACTACCCTCGAAAGAGCTCCCCAAGCAAAACCTGAAGCATCTGTGGGTAAAAACTGAGTAGGACCTGGGTTAAGAGAGAACTGGTCCATCCACCAGTGTAACACCCTTTCCATGAATCCAAGTACTGGAATCTGAAATGATAGTGGGTGCTGCTGTTGGATCCAAATGGATTTAAGGCACCACTGGATTCTTCTCATTTGAAGTTTGACCAAAGGAATCATGAGAATTGCAGAGACCATGAAACCCAAATCCTGAGATACTTCCTGGCAGATATTAGAAACTGGTTGGAGAATATCAGAAACTGTTCTTTGCAAAATTCTACTTTGTCTTGAGGAAGAAAATCTATCATGAGGGATGTATCCAAAAGACATCTAGGAAAAACTATCCACTGAGACAAAATGAGACTTTTCTCTGTTCACCTGATACCTGAGACAGAAAAAAAGGTTTCTTACCTATGCCAGGGATTACTGTTTGCAAAAGAATCTGCAAAAATAAGGCAACCTGAAATTGACTATTACTGGTGCCAGCACTTCATGAATACCATTGAAACTGCAGATAAACCAAAGGGTAAGGAAAATAAGTGAAAATTAAAACTAGGCACAGAAAATTTAAAAAAAATCTGAAATATTTGAGATTTGTAATGTGATGAGAAGCATCTTTTAAATCCAGAGTTACCAAAAAGCTCTGATGTAGAGTCAGAGGTAACAAAGACTGTAAAGAGCATTTTGAATTCTAGGACTTTGATCTGAAAGTTAAGAAAAGAAAGGTCTAGGGGCAGGTTTGCAGGTTCATTTTTTTCTTTGGCATCAGAAAGATTCTTAAATAAAATTATTTTCGTGTATGATCTGGGGGACAGATTTATGATTCCTTGAGACAGCACTTGCTCCATTATAGGAGGAAACTAAGAGGTTTTATGGTCCAGATGTGGCTGAATCCCTTGAAAAGAAGGAAGGGGCTCCCATTGCAAGCTGTAGCCTTTTTTACATGACTCTCAGAATCCATGTGTCTGAAGTTATCTGCTGCCACAAAGGGAAGTGTAGACCTAGGCACTGGGATGGTTTCACTGAAACACCAGGGTGGGAGAGAGAGAGAGAAAACAGTTTTTTATTTGTTTTTTTTTTTTCAGTTTGCTCTTGCTTTTAGTAGGATCCTCCCTTCTTATTTGAATCTCCCTGACATTGCCTTCTGAAATTTATTTTGCCTGTACCCTGCTGAGACTGTTTATTCCGTTTCCTATAGAAGGGTCCTGAAATTAAAGGAAAGTTCCTATTATATTTTGGCATGGAGGGTTGAAAAAGCTGACTCCCTGAATTAACTTACCTTTTTCATCAAAACGTTCAAGGACCTCAGCACGGAATGGGCCAAATAATACCCCTTTATCCAAGGGAAAATTCAGGATCTCAGCTTTGACATTCTCTTTTAAATTCTAGGAAGATCTGACCCAGTCGCAGCTGCTCAAGATAGAGAATTAGCAGTGCCATAAGAACATTTTAAAGACACAGGATATTAAACAATTCAGCGATATCTTTATTTTTCAGGAAGGCAAATCAAAAAATAAAGATCACTAATAGGTCTTTTAAATCTGCCTCACATCAAAGAACCCTGTGTACACCAAGAGTCAGCCACATGACAAAACAAGTACATAAACCACAACAGAGATGTGAGGATCTAGCTGCTCCCAGCATGAAAATAACAGTCTGCCTTCACTTTCTTATTATTCAAAAAAAAATTAAAAATAAAATCTCTTAAACTTGTAATTAGATGCAACAGTAATAAATAGTCAAACACAACAGATGTTAATTCCTGTTCTATAAAAGTACTGAAGTAAATCTCAAGCAGACTGAGTCACCAGAATAACTCAGCTTTTATTTATTAGTGCTTTTGTCCATCAACTGGACTCCATCAGATTGACTTTTCAATAACAGCTTTACCCCATGGAAAACTAAAAGCTCCATTTACTGAAACACCGAAAACTGCACCTCCACCTATTATTCCCTATAGGTTTTTCTCTCTCACAAGAAGCAAGATAATTATTTTCTTATAATATAGTTTGTAGAAAACTGCTCACCTGTTTTTATTCTTGGAAAACATTTCACTGCACCAAAAGAAGACAATCTTGGTAGGGTGAGCCACACTATGCTTGGGCTTACTTAACTCTCTTATCATACCCCCAATTTTCATCCACCCACCTGTTCACCTAAATGTGTACAAATTAAGCTCATATTCCTTCATCCTAGTCAATAAAATACAGTCAAATAATAATTCTCACCCAAATCCACAACATAACCTGGCCAACTAGCTACTTTCATCTCATTGCTTCACTTCTCTCCCATCCAGTCCGCTGTGTTTGAATTCTCCCATCAAGCTCTCTCTTCTCACAACCTCCTTTCCTGTCACCCTATTTCCTTTCTATCCAATCAGCAGACATTGCCATGTGCCAGTCTCTCTCCTACTACAACCTCATTTCCTTTCCCATCTGCCCATATATCTACTTTCCTGTCTTAATCCCACTTCCTTTTTCTCACACCCACTGATGACTACTTCCATCAACCATCTTTCCCTTTTCCCCTTGAGACAGCACTTGCTCCAGTATAGGAGGAAAGAGGGAGGTTTGACTGTCCAAATGTGGCAGAATCCCTTGAAAAGAAGGAAGGGAATCCCACTGCCAGCTGTAGCCTTTTTTTACATGATTCTCAAAAACTTTTCTCCACTTCTGACTTCTACCATCAACTATCTCTCCACTCTCCACCCATTATCTCCCCCTTTCCTCCCTCAAGTAACTTCTTCTGCCAAGCTACTCTTCTCTCTCCACCATTACCTTTCCCATCCCTTCACAGAAATATTGCATCTTACACTATCTCATTACACTTGTCTATTCTTTTCTACTATCCATTACAGTCTAGATTCTACTAATCTCTCTCTCTCTCTTTATACTAACCATTACAATCTTACTGTATAATAGTCAAATACTTACTATTATGTTTATATTCTCCAATATCAATATAATCGCCTCACTCTACCCCATCTCTCTCTCTCCTCTGCACTCCTCCATCAACACAAGACTGCCAGCCTAATATCTGTCCAAGCCACCCACAATGCCGCTACCATACCTTTCCGCTGTACAGATTTTCGTAGAATGTTCAGATTTTTGCCTCATATTTTTGGTGTGTTCCTCATAAGAACTGTGCATTTTTTTTAAACATCACTGGGTTAATCTAAAGATTAAAATCACTAAATAATGACATGCATTTGAGTTTCAGACCATATCCTTCAGAAAATGCATACTAACACAAATCTTGTTATTATAGCAGCTTTCTAAGTTTATAAGAGCAATATTTAAAACTCTCTCCTATTTTTGGGCCTCTATTTCCCCATTATGTCAGGCTTTGTCCAAATTTTTTGTGGTAAGAGGTATGGCTACTACCACACATAGTTACTATCTTACCTCTTACATTATTAAAATATGCTACATTCTACCATAACACCTTCTACATTCGCAACCAGCCCTCCTTGACCTTACACACACAAGCCCTAAACATAAACATAATCAGTGTCACCTTAGCATCCAGGTCTAACATCCACCTTTTTAGAAACAAATATCAGTGGTTAAGCCCCACAAACCACGGGGTATGATCATACCCCTCAACCTCTTAGCACAAGAAATCTTGTCAAAGCCAAAAATAAAGGGGGACAAAGGTCCAAAAATATGAACAGATTTTAAATACTGCTCCTATTAACTTAGGAAGTTGCTTTAATAACATGATTTGTGTTTGCATACATTTTTGAAAGATATGAAGTCTGAAACTGAAATGTATGTCATTATTTAGTGAAGTCAAATCCTCAGTGATTTGCCAGAAAACCACAGATTTTATGAGGAACAGACCAAAAATATGAGACAAAAATCTTGGCAGTTGAGAGGTATGGTTTTGATCAAAGTACAAAACTAAATGTAAATAGCTCTTTCACATCTACCACAGAATACCAACACTAACAATTAAGTGGAGACATTCATCCCAACCCAGGTCTAATAAACCTTCTGGAAAATTCCCTCATCCCACCCAAACTTTCAGCCTCTTCCACCACATCACACCCCAAAAAATCTACAAGCCTTCAACTCCTTAACATAAATTTAAGAAGCATATGTATAATAAAATACCAGAATTCCATGGCTGATTAGCCTTCCACTCCAGATATTGTACTTACAACTGAAACATGGCTAAAGCGAGGTGACATTACTAGATTACTCAAACAATATTACTACACCACATGCGTTTTCCCTTTTCTTATTTGATCTTAGGGTCTTGCAAGTAAAAAGCATGAGGTGCAGCAATACAGCATTGTGCAGAACCCTGTGGGACTCTACTGGTGACTGGTCTATTTGTAAAGGTAACTACAGGCAACACAGAAATAAAATAAAATTCAAGATTACAAGAGATGAAAGATTACTATACAAACTCTCAAAATTCAAATCAAAATAACCCCAAAACCTTCTGGTCAGCCATAAATCAACTCCTAAGACCAAGACACATCACACAACCTGCTCCATTCATACATACCCAGTCAGACAGCATTACAAATCAATTCAACACTAATTTCATACAAACACTAACATCGCTAATCAACTTCCAGCCCACCACTTTTCAAGTGGACAACATCAGCAAACTGATCTCCAAACCTGTGTCTATATCCAACATTAAGAGACATTTTCTTATATTAAAACTAACCACTTTAGCAACATTCATTGTACAAACTGAATATATCAGACAAGCAGCTGATTGCTCTAGCATATCCAATTTCCAACTTAATAAATGTATCACTGAATGTGATGTCCCTAAACTGTGGAAACATATCTTACATCCTACCTCTTTAAAAGGAGGCACCTCCATAGAAATCTCAAATTATAGACTAACAGCTTTCTATCCTCACTGTCCAAAATACTTGTGAAATGTATTCAATCCCAACTACTCAAATGCATCCATGAAAATAACCTCATATCACAATCTCAATATGACTTTTGTTCCCACCACAATGCTATTACTGCCTTCCTTAGT
The DNA here is from genome assembly GCF_019279795.1 of Protopterus annectens. Taxonomy (NCBI): domain Eukaryota; kingdom Metazoa; phylum Chordata; order Ceratodontiformes; family Protopteridae; genus Protopterus; species Protopterus annectens. Next base: position 1,384,112,296 of record NC_056729.1, read on the forward strand.
TTTAACCAGAAAGTAAACCTACATAACAATGCAGGCAGTCTGGTATATGTTCTCTTCCTATAGCTAAAGAAAGCATTTGATTTGGTATCCCACTAAAAGTTATTACATAAACTGTCTACCTTCTTGGCATGCTTTAGCCTATCGTTCACTTGGCTTCAGAGCTACCTATCCAATGGATATCTGGCAGTTAAATGGCAAAATTAATTCTCATCCTTCCTCCCTATATTTGTTGCTGTTCCCCAAAGGTCAATCCTTGGCACTCTACTTTTTAATATATTCATGAATGATCTGCACACAGCACATGGGCAAGCCTCCATAGTCCAGTTTGCGGATGATGCCACCTTTGATCTGTTCTATCCATATCCTGGGAAAAATTACAAGCAATAATCCAAGATTGCTTTACCTTCGTAGAAATGAGGCTAACAAGCTCTCAATCACTTCTAAACCATAAACAACAGAAATTATTTTTATTTACTCAAAAACAATTTGTTGCACAAAAAGTACATTTCAACATAACCTCATCAAACAGTACAAACATCGAACTTGTAACTCACACCAAGCTTCTTGGCATAATTATACAAGAAAACATGAAATTTTTATCTTCACATAAAACAGACAGTTAAACAACAAAAACTCAACTTCCTCTACAGAATCAAACCATACCTAAATTATAATGCTAGAAAGCACATTGCTTCAACCCACCTTCTTCAAGCACTACCTTATGCAGCTTTCATTTTCACAAACCTACTATCTATACAGAAATGTCAACTAGAAGAATGATACAATAAAGTTGCTAGATTCACAGCATGTTTATCTCATAGAATACACCACAGTCTGGCCCTGGAATAGTTAAACTGGACGTAACTGCCACACTACTTAACATTCTCACATCTAGTAGCAACTCTCATTAGCAAACCAGAAAATTGTCCATCTCTAAATGTTATTATCATATACTACTCCACTAACAGAATTCTGCGCTTCACAAACAAACACAGATGAGTAACCAAATCAAACAACTCAGCAGGAGACTCCCTATACTACATCTCCAAAAAGTGGAAATGCATCCCTCTCCCTTTTAGACAAATTGACAACCTAAAGTCCTTTAAACCATAGCTCAAAAAGTACAGTTGTGTACCTACCATAAATATAGATGTTTGAGTGTATTCACTGTTGCAGTCATTACAATTGGGTTATCCTGCTGGCAGGCTACCTGCAGTCGGCCTGAATTCCAAAGTCCTGGTCTGGCGTCGGTTGCTGTCACCTCCTCCCTGACATCAGTGCACCAGGGGTATAAAAGATGCAGTCAACGCCATTTTCTTCAGTTTTTCTTGCCCCAGATATCAGGTGCCCCCTAAAGGGTAGGCTAAATTACGCCAATAAGTATGCATGCACTAAAGTAAACTTTTCCTTCATCTACAAGCAAATACACCACATAGGTTATATAGAATAGAGAAGTATAGATAAGTCCCAGCAAAGGAAAGGGGGATGATGGGTGGGTAACCTGGACTGCAACAGTGAATACACTCAAACATCTACATTTATGGTAGGTACACAACTGTACTATGTTCATCGTGTTTCACTGTTGCAGTCATTACAATTGGGTTGAATCCCAAAGCTAAGGTTGGGAGGCTGGGACTAAATAGGATTTGGAGAGGCTATGAGGCCCTGCAGGATTGCAGTGGCAAAGCCTGCCCTGGATTTAGAGTAGAGAGGTAAGTGATAGTGCTTTGTAAAAGTGTGCACTGAACTCCAAGTTGCAGCCTCTAAGATGTCTTTGGTTGGTACTCCTCTGTGGAAGGCTGCTGAAGTGGCTGCTGCTCTGGTTGAATGAGGCCTAATGCCCTTAGGCACTAATTTGCCATGCTGTGAATAGCAGAAACGAATGCAGTGGCCTATCCACTTTGAAATAGTCTGCTTTGAGACTGCCTTTCCTTGTGATCCTGCAGCATATGCCACTAGAAGTTGTTCAGTCTTTCTAAAAGCTTTGGTTCTGTGCAAGTAGAAGCGTAGCTGCCTGTGAATGTCCAAAGAATGCAGAAATATCTCACCCTTATTCTGTGGGTTTGGACAGAAGGTAGGCAAATGAATTGTTTGGTTAAGGGCCACACTGGACACTACCTTAGGCATAAATGTCGGGTTTGTCCTCAGAGAAACCTTGTCAGGATGGAAAATAATAAAAGGTTCCACAGCCATGAGTGCCTGTAACTCTGGACTCGTCTTGCAGAGGTTATTGCTAGGAGCAAAGCTGTTTTCCAGGATAAGAATTTTATATCAGCTGTAGAAGCTGGCTCAAAAGGAGGCAGTGTGAGTTTTTCCAAGAGATAATTGAGGTCCCATACAGGTATTGGTGCTCTCCTTGCAGGTCTTATGTTGTTGGCCCCTCTGAGGTACTGCCTTAGTAAAGGATGAGAAAAAATAGGTGGTTCTGTATTCTAATGAGCTGAAATGGCAGAGGCATGAATCTTAATTGATGAAAAGGATAGGCCTTTGTCCAGCATCTCAGTTAAGTACTGCAAAATCTGAGGAATATTTGGTACAATTGTGTCAATTCCTTGTGCCCGGTTCCAAGCACAGAATCTCTTCCATTTTTCTGCATAGGATTTTCTGGTGCTAGGCCTCCTGGCCTCCAAAATAACATCCATCACCGCTTTAGAGAGAGGTGTGTTTTGAATGGCTACATTATCCGCCATGCTGCCAGATTTAAGGTCCTGAGTTGGCTGTGCAGGATCTGACTGTTTTGTTGTGTCAATAAGTGAGGAATTTGAGGTAATGTCCATGCTGGGCATTGAGACAAGTTCTTTAGGATTGGGTACCAGTGCTGGCGGGGCCAGTCTGGGGCAATCAATATCATTTTTGGCTTCTCTTGTCTGACCTTTAGGAGTACCTTGGGGAGGAGAGGCAGTGGAGGAAAGGCATATACTGTTAAGTTTTTCCAGCTGAAAGACAGAGCATCCACTTTCCATGCTTGCTTGTGATAAATCCTTGTGCAGAATCTCTGTATTTGGTAGTTTTGAGGGGAGGCAAATAGGTCTATGTCCGGGCAGCCCCAGTTCCTTGTTATCATGCTGAAGACTTGTGGATCCAATTTCCACTCGTGGGGATCCATTAAGTTTCTGCTTAGTTCGTCTGTCAGAGTATTTCTCTTTCCTGGCAGGAATTGTGCTTGCAGATGTACTTGGAAAGTCAATGCTGTGTCCCACAAAGTCATGGCTAGTCTGCAGAGGGGGTAGGAATGTGTGCCTCCTTGCTTGTTTATGTACCACATGACTAGTATTGTCCGTCTTAGTTGTCCTGGATGAAGTAGATCCTTGAAGGCTGTCAGGGTATTCTGAACAGCTAGCATCTCTTTTTGATTGATATGTAGATGCATTTGGCTTGCGGACCATGTGCCCTGAATACATCTTCCTGCCATATGGGCCCCCCAGGCATAATCTGATGCATCTGTTGTTAATGTCTGCCTGGCTGTGGGTAAAGTGAATGGCTGTCCCTTGTGGTGACAGGCCTTTGCCCACCATCGAAACTCCTGTTGCAAGTAGGGAATGAGGGTAATTATTGTTTCCAGGTTGTGGCAATGTTGAGTCCAAACACTTTTTAGGTACCATTGTAGCTTCCTCATATGCAGTTTTGCATATGGAATTAGCAGAATGCAGGATGCCATGAAGCCCAAAGCCTGCAGAATTTTTCTTGCAGATAACTGGGTCTTTGTTGCCAACATTTTGAAATAAGTAGTCAGTTGTCTTTGTTTGTCTGGCATGAGATAAGCCATCTGGGCAGCTGTATTTAAGCTTGCACCCAGGAATATTATCTCTTGAGAGGGTACTAGTTTTGATTTCTTTTCATTTACTGTGTACCCTAGGCATGTTAATAATCTTTTTACAAACGCCAGATGCTGTAGTAGAATGTCCTTGTTCTCTGCTTGAATAAGACAGTCGTCCAAGTAAGGATAAATTTGTATTCCTCTTTGTCTGCAAAATGCAATTACTGGTGCCAGACATTTTATGAAGACTCTGGGCACACTAGATAAGCCAAAGGGCAGTGCAGAGAATTGATCACCAGCTATAAATCTGAGGTATCTTCTGCATGATTGTCTGATTGGGACATGCAGGTATGCCTCTTTTAGGTCTAAAGTCACAAGCCAAGCCTTCTTGCCCAGCATGGGCAGAAGCGGCTGCAGAGTCAACATTTTGAATTTTGGAATATCCAAAAATGTGTTTAGAATAGACAGGTCCAGTACTGGTCTCCAGACTTTGTTCTTTCTGGGTACCAAGGACAGTCTTGAGTAAAATCCTTGTCCCTGCTCTTGTTGTGGTACTCGCTGAATGGCCCTCATCTCCATGAGGGATGAAATTTGTTTTTGTGCCTCTGCCCATTGGTTGTGTGGCAGGTCTGGCATACCGTTTGCCCTTGGCAGGGTGTGAAAGTGGAACCTGTAGCTTTGTGACACTATATTCAGGACCCATTTGTCCTGGGTGATCATGTGCCAATTTTGTGAGAAAAGTGCTAGTTTTCCCCCTAAAGGAGCTGCCAGAAGGTAAGTGATTGGTGCTGGCAGGGGAAAGTCATTGAGACTGTTTTCTGTATGGCTGTGATTTATCTTCTCCGCTTTTGGAGGTAGAAGCACCCCATTGTTTAGACCTGTATGAGCCTTGGGGCTGGGATCTGCCTCTGGGGCATCTGTATCTGCCTATTTGTGGCCTGTCTGACACTGGAAAGGACCAATTCTTTGTGGGCCAGTTCCTGCTAAATCTGGGAGGCTGAACCTGTAAGACATCCTTGACTGTTTGCATAGATTTAGCTTTGTCCTCCAATTTCTTCAACACCTCTTCTGCTTTAACACCAAACAAGATATCATGCTGTAATGGAGCATCTAATAATTTTGCTTTAACATAATCAGGCAGATTCTGTTCCTTTAACCAAGCATGCCTCCTAATGACAGAACCCATAACAGCGGCCTTGCAGGAGGCCTCCAGAGAATCAAAACCACATTGCAAAGTACGCTTTCCCACTTGTTCAGCTGCATGCAATAAATCCTGCATTTCTTTGTTTTCTGCACATTCAGAATTTGTCAACATTTTCTGTTTAAGCAGTGACATAAGGTATTGCTGATATTTAAGCATATGAAACTGACAATTTAAAGCCTTTACAGCCAAAGTAGCAGAAGTGTAAATCTTTTTCCCCCATCTGTCCAGGGCCCTTGAATCCCTATCAGAGGGGATAGGGTTTTTTGCAGTGGAAGCCTTGACCCCTTTGGGACCCTGAATGATTGTTTCTGGGTCAGCAGCAGGGTTTTTATAAAGAAATTTATGTGAATCAGGAACCCTGTAGTAGTATCTGTCTGGCTTAACAGGAGCTGGTGGTAGAGAGTCCGGAGACAGACCGGACTCTGAAAATACATCATCTACAATGTCTGAAACAGGAAGAATAGCAAGGGGCCTGTGTTGAGGTAGTAAATGGAAGTCTCTGAGCCTTTTCCTAGATTCTGAGTAATCTTGGCTCTCCCAGTGGAAGTGCTCCCTCATAGTATGCAGGGTCTCCCCAAAAGAATAATCCTCAGGAGGAGTGGCTGAAGGGACAGATTCTTCAGCATCAGAATCCTCATAGGGAGGAAGAGGGTATTCCTGTTCAGAAGAGGAATTAGAGGAAATGGAAACCTGATCTGAAGACTCATATTCTGTCTCTTGTCTAGGCCTCTTATCAGGAAGGGGATGGGAACCCCTGATCAAAGTAATTAGGTCTTCGGCCATTATAAGCATCTGTTTTTTAGGCATGGAGGCCTGTCCAGGGGAATGTTGTACTTTTTTCTTTGTCGTTAGAGGTGTTTTAGTCTTTGCTTTTGAAGCTGAAGTTGTTTTCACATATAACTGTGAAGGTCTGAAAACACCCTCAGAAGCCGATGCCTACTCAGCGGCTCCGGACCCATCTGAGGGAATAGTTTCCGAGGATCCAATACCTTGTTTATCCAGTGGCCTAGTCGACTCCGCGTTGGAGTCGGAAGTGGCCTGTGGCTCTGAGGTAGCGGGCGTCAGGGGCTGCGAAAGCGCCTCACTGAGAACCGGCGAACCGGCGACTGGACTAGCAGAAGCCTCTTCATCAGTTTTGGACCTCGGATGCCTGTCCTTTTCTTTGCACTTTTTATAAACTCCGGTAGTCGGCTGTTCCGATGGCATTATATAATTAAATCTTCTGCCAAAGTATTGAAATGCAAAATCGAACCGACACTTAATAGTGCGTTGGTTAAATCTAGCACAAAACCGACAACTAGCAACGTTGTGGTCAGGGCCTAGGCACAGAATACAGTAAGAATGAAAATCCTTATGAGGTATTTGCTTCCCACAAGAAATACAATTATTAACTTTGTCTGACATCGGTCTGGAGCAATAAAAAAGTTTCCCCAATGGGGTACTTAGCTTTAATGAAGACTTCGGATCTGAAATTTGAATTTGAAAATCTCAGGAGTCGGCCGACTGGCACTTGCGAACTGCTTTTGCTTTGTGCACCGCGCGGCAAGAAAGACTGAAGAAAATGGCGTCAACTGCATCTTTTATACCCCTGGCACACTGACGTCAGGGAGGAGGTGACAGCAACCGACGCCGGACCAGGACTTTGGAATTCAGGCCGACTGCGGGTAGCCTGCCAGCAGGATAACCCAATTGTAATGACTGCAACAGTGAAACATGATGAACATCACACACAGACTCCCGGCTGTGCCCTGCACTTCTCCAGCCTAAACCTGACTTTATATCTTTTTAGTACAGGTGACATCTCCCATACTTCCTCCTAATTGTTTTTCCTATGGACTAAAATATGTTGCCCAGTCTTTATCTCTCAAGTTGAAACCAAAACAATTGTAAACTAATTCTCAATGACATAAATGTTTTGCAATTATTATCCTCTCTTGCTTTATTATTGCAGAATATTTTGTCACACTGCTGATTTTGTGAATCTAAAAGTGAAGTCTGTACACAGATATCCATCACTGTTAATTGTATAATATAATGAGAATGCAATTCTGCATACTCTAACAGAAATGCAACCCTGTATATTGTATGTTAACATTGATTATACTGTACTCTTTTCATTAACCTAAACATGAAGTCTGCACGCAGATACCTGTTACAATTAAAAGTATAATGTAATGAGAATGAAACACTGTACACTGTGTACTGCTATGTGAATGCAACCACATACATTGTATGCATGTGGTTGCATTCACATTGCAATACACAGTGCACAATGTGAATGCAACCACGTACATTGTATGTACATATTGATTATATTGTATTTGTTTAATCTTAAAGGAGATGTTTGCCATCTCTGTATACTGTATGTATCACATATGTCTATTAATTTCTACTATTTCACGTCAGATAGAGCTTTTATAAGAAGGGCTTGTTATTGCCCAGTCAGACTTTCCTGGTAATTATCACAATAAATCAATCAAAAATAAATAAAATAACTTGACTCAATTTTTTCAGTCAGATGCAGTCTCACTGTACATGCATTCTTTATCATTCCTTCAAAAAAACATTGCATGTGCTACAATGGTAATGTTGTCTCTTTCTGCCTCTTTGTGTAAGAAATCAAGCAGCATGCAAACTGTAATAGCGACCACCACTCATTACAGTGACGGCTAAAATAATGTGGCAATAGTCTTTATGATAGTCCGGAAAATACATTGGAAAAAAACATATAAATCAATAAATAGGATAAATAAATAATAAAAGAAAATCTCTGAGAATTTACTGACATATTAGTTAATACATTTGATTGTTGCATGATGTACCTTGTTACTAATCTCCAACTGAAGTTCTCTGTTGGAACCACAAACATACAGGGAATCCTGCATCTTGGATTTGAGATGAGGTCTACAATTCAGAGTCATAGCAGAACCCTCCACTGGAATATCTAGCAAAAGACAAACATGAATGGCTAAATCGAAAACTGATTGAAGTAATGTAGCATTCATTTCAAAGCAAAGAGCAGCAAGTCAAAAATTAATTCCAAACTAAATATTATACAACCCAAGTAGACAAAAAATGGACCATTATTTCCCCATGTTATTTCCTTGTTTCATAACAGTCTATTTTCCAGGTTAATGTTAAACGCAACCCTTCCCCAAGTTACTAATTACCTACACACTTAACTGCCTCACTTGTAGAGCAGGTCCTCACCCCTATTTGATTTCCATTTGTTGTGATCCTTGTTGGTATAAGGAAGAGATCCTGGGTATAAACAGATTTCCTACTTCCCATATATTGCATGTAAAATACTGCCTGATTAAACTAAACCATATCAGATATTATCAGTTGTCCTCACTGTCCTCGTTGTTAATATTTATTCATTTTGTTTATGTTCAGCAGTAAGCAATTACTTAGAAATATCTTTATATAGTTGTATTTTTTGGAAAATGGAAACAAAGTAATGCAAACTGTTTAATGAGGATGCTGTCTTTTTGTTAGTCAGTGGTGGAAAATGGACCAGAACACTGGTGTGATTCCTCTTACAATTAATATAAATGTGCCATAATATCTATAACATATACTTGTTTGAACAAACACAGTGCGTTTACACTGCATTTGGGAAATATTTTCTATAAACAGCAGAGCATCAGAAAGCAAAGTGATTACATCCATCGGATGGCGCGGTGGTGCAGCAGTAGCGTTGTCACCTCACAGCAAGAGGTACTCCGGTTCGATTCTCGGCTGGAGTGCCTTCTGTATGGAGTCTGCATGTCCTTCCTGCATTCATGTGGGTTTCCTCCAGGTGCTCCAGTTTCCTCCCACATTCAAAGACATGCATCTGGAGCATTTCTCCTTGGGCCTCCACTGAAAATTGTCTATGTTCCAAGTCGGACTTTCCCAGTTAACAAATGATAAATAAATAAAATCAGCACTATTCTGGTTTTATGTGCTCTTCAATATAGTCAAAAGAGGTCTCCTTCTCCTCAAAGATTTATAGGTGTATACTAGACTAAAGACCACTGGGGCCTTTATAAGCCAAGTAAACCAAGTAAAACACCGGACTTTGAAATACCAATAACTTTGTAATTAACACAAAACTTTCTCGTAGTAACCCTTCATCAGTGTGAAAAATATATATATTAAAAAACATTCAATTAAATAGGGCACTTAAAAAAATGATGAGACACAGCCCCCCAATCAAAATAAACTACCATTTAAATAACTCAACCTTGTTAAAGGCACAGTATAAAATATACAGACATAAACCATTAAATAATAACAAAATTATAAAGAAAATGAAACACTGTCATCTGTGTTAGCATGTCTGACAGGAGATTTGTATTGTTTGCCAGCATGTCTAGTTGTGAAAATGTATATAAGTTTTTTTTTAAATGTTGAGTATCTCCCTGCTTATACAAAATGTTTAAAAAATCTGTCAGTGTTTTGATATATTTCTAATTGCACATGTCTGTGAGGGAGATTCTAAAATACAAACTCTCTGTAGAGAATCAGCTGAACAGTAGGTGATGTCATTAGAATGTCCCTGCTTGTTAGGTGATTATTCGAACAGTTGATTGACAGGAAATTTTTTTTTAAAAACAGCTGACTGTTATTTTTAAAATAAGACAGTTGAGAATGTCAAGTTGAGCAAATGGTCAAGTGTTGAGCAGTTAGTGAAGAGTTGCAGTCAGTGTATACTAGGAAAAAATACCCACCAAAAACTATAAGCCTGCATTTGCCTTGCTATTATGTTTTACATTAGAGCAGGGACAGCAGTCTCTAGTTAGATTAGGAAACTTTAGTTATTTAGAGTTTTTCTAAGATGATGGACTTCTATCCAACAGTTTAATTTTATATTTCTGGCGACTGAATTCTGGTGTTTATTGAAAGTTATTGATTTACATTCTTGAAATCATTTTACTTATTATTAAATGTTTTTCATTACGTTATATTGTGTCTAGACAAACAGTGTGTTCTTTAGAGATTAGAGAGTGTTTATACCTGTTTGATACTCTCCAGGTCACCTTGAATGCCTGGCTGCTTCTGGTCATAGGTATCATTTATTTGGATATTTAATTTTTTAACAATTGATCACCCTTTGAAGGGCGTATGGACCTGTCTGACTTTGGTAGCAGCATTTACCATTTGTATTGGGGAGGAGAGACAGTTGGAAATCTGTGTCAGGCTTCCCATAAGTATTTGTGTGTGTGAGATTTAAATTAATTTTGAGTGTGAGAGAGTCAGAGGTCTTAAACTGGAATATATTGCTCTGAAGTGTATGGTAATGGATTATATTTAGAGTGTACAGAGGTATACAGTCCAGTCTCAGGAAAAAAGAGTTCCCGTTATGCTCTTAAGGGAAGTTGTGGAATTTTATTCTTGTACGCTCTGTGGTCTGGTGTTTTCTGTGATGCTCCCTCACTGGAGTCGGTAGTGAGGATTGAGGCTCCTTAATTACTGACCCGGGTTTTAAGTGGGGGATGCCACATTTATTGGTGGCATTCCAGTGGGGTATTGACCAGACATAACATTTAATTGGTGGCAGCAGTGTTGGATTTTTAATTGGATTCCAGTAGCCTGGGGGTAGTTGTCATAAAGGTGTGCACCCCTGACAGCAAGACAGACATTCAAAATTTCAATCCACCACAGTTTCATTTATTTTTTTTAGTTAGACGGTCAGGGATAGCAGGCAAGGATGCCAACAGAAAATTTTAGCAAGCTGACAAAGATCCATTTGGCTAAGGAGTGTGAAGCCGGAGGATTGGTGCATGCCAACCAGACCAAGGAAGCAATGATTCCAGCCTTGGTTGCAGCCACAGCTCAGACCAGCCATTCAGAGAATATCCACTTTGGTGTTTGTGATGTGCAGCCTGCCAAGACAGGACAATCCACCTTTTCTTTAGAGGACCTGAAAATCTGTCTAGAGTTAAGGAGACTGGAACTGGAGGCTAGGGAGAAGCAGCACATATATGAGCTGGAGCCTAGGGAGAAACAGCGCTGATGTGAACTGGAAGCCAAATGACAGGAGGTTGAGGACAGAATACAACATCTTGAACTGTAATCTGCACAGAGACTGAGATTTTAGACGCAGAGGCACACAAGAGACAGTGCTGGCATGAAGTGGAGCTCCTTTGAAAGGGTTACGGAGATAAAGGGGAAGGGAATAACCAAACACCAGAAGCCATAAAGGTCAATAACGTTTTCCTCAGTACAGGGATGGGGATGACTTTTGATAGTTTTATTCATATTTATGAGAGGGTATGTAGACAATATGATGTTGACCATGAGTTCTGGGTTCGGCTCTTGACTTCTTTACTCCATGGTAAAGCTGTTCAGGCTGTAGCAAAATTAAATGATGCAGATTGTTTGAATTATGACAAAATGAAATGTTGCTTGCTTGACTGTTTTAAACTTACACCTGAGGCATATAGAAAAAGTTTTGTGAACATAGAAGCAAGCAGATGAAAGTATACAAGACTATATTGCTGACTTAAGTACTTACTTTCACAGATGGGTGAATGGGTGTCAGATCACCACTTTGGAGGAACCTTTTGGTGAGGGAACAAGCTCTCAGTACTTTGCCTGATGACAT